>NW_026136721.1:34405156-34727656 GCF_905237075.1 Dicentrarchus labrax | reverse complement strand
CATATATTTGTACATGTAGGCAAGGAGGAAGGAGAGAGCGAGGAGAGGGCTTAAATACAAAAGTCAACCAGTGTGTACATCTGCTGCAGTGGCTGAGTGATCTTTCTCCCACAAGTCCCCCAACATTAGTGCAAAAGTAAATCCCTGGAGGTGTCCTTGAATCCTAAGGCCTTATTTTTTGCACAAGGTTATCCGTAAAATTAACCATAAAACCAGGTTTTTACCCTCAAACAGCAATCTGAAGAAGTAAGAACTGGACAACAACTTCAGTGGTTGCAATAAAAGGTAAAAATGAAATACCATACAGTCTTATGGAGAAATGAGCCAACTTCTGACTTGATTTATGAGCTCAGTAAACAGTTTCCTGATGAGTTTCTGGTCTCAGTCTCCAGTTTCAGTCTTCTTCCATACAGCATGATGTTCATTTAGTAACTGATGGTCCCATTTAGAGTAAAACAGACCATAAAGCAGGGTATGCTTTAGGGCGGGGCTACCTTGTGATTGACAGCTCATTCTCAGTGAGTCCGTCCAGCTCAACGCACCAAACTCAGATCAAACTAGGCAGTGCTGATCAGTTTTGGGAGCATTATCCTGCATCATGTAAAAACACTATCAGCCTCGACAACAACACACAGGACTGTAGTTAGGCATGAGCAATAACAAGCCGTTTTCAGCTTTAGGAGCTTTTATACATCTATTTCTCTACAAACTGTGATAATTATTTCTTTAACTCATTTGTTTTTTTCTTAAACCTCCAACATCCACTGCCCCTCCTCAAGTTAATCATCAGCCCGAGTGCCAGAAAAAAAGAAAAAGATGTGGCTCAGTTTAGTTTGCACACATTATCAGCAAATAACAAGAATAAATCCAGCGCATGCAACACTTGCGCTGCAGAGCGGTGCATGCGGCCGTAATGGATTCTGTCATTTGAAATGGATGAAGTTCCATTAGAGAGCGGCGCGGTCGCGGCGCTAAGTGTGATGAAGGGCGAAGCTTTGGCATCTCTCTTTTTGTTTTAACAACGGCGCAGAAAAAGCTGCGTCCTGAGTCCTGCGGCTCGGATCTCTACGGGAGGCTGTTTTGTTCCTCTCAGCGGTGCTGTGAAGTCCAAAGACAGACAGACACAAAGCTCTGCTCTCATTAGAACTGAATCCATTTTTCAAGCCAAGTAAGTCAAACGAAAAACTGCTCTTTGCTCTTCATTTCAGAGCAGACACACAAGGTGCTTTTATTCTTTTAATAAGGCTACTTCCTGTCACCGTTGCTGTAAATCAACAGCGATTCGACCTCTTTCTCATCGTCACTTCTTCACCTTTCCCTGTCCATTCACACCTTTCTCTCTATTGCTGTCATGTCTCCCTCCCTCCCTTTATGCCTGAAAGCAAATAAGGTCTAGAGAGGGTGAGACACACACACACATACACACACACACACACACACACACACACACACACACACACACACACACACACAGACACACACAGATGACATGTTTATTAATCACCTCTTTAGGCGAGCTACCGGCCTGATTTACCGCTGATTTCTTAGCTGTCAGCCGCTGAGGACAGCTGCCTGACATTTACAGGTAGAAGCACTTTACAGTATGTCTCACACACACAAACATAAAAGCTCAGGTGGCTCTGCACATGTGCAAATTATGTACACACACCCAAGCGCAATAAATCTGTGCATGAAAGCATGAAGAATATACACACTCTCCATCGCACACATACACAGGCTTTCTGTTTCCTCTATCAATTTCCTCCCCCACATTTCTATTAGTTTCTACGTTTTTTTTCCCACTGTCTCTCTTTCATTCTCTCTGTATAGAAAAACACCTGCAGGAGTTTAAGTCTCTACTTGACCTCACAAAAGCTAGGTGTTGACATTCATGTGTGTCTCTTGTACATTTGCAACAACTTCTCACTCCTGATTTGTCAAATACTGCCTCTTGGTGCTTCAAAATATGTAGAAGGGCTTCTTCAAAAAATAAACTTTGTAGGGATTAATTAAAACAATTAAATAATAAGACTACATTTAAAGATGAGACATTCACTCTTACCACACCAATGGGCCATATATCCTCGTGTATCACTCTCTCTAGCCTATCGATGATGACAAGTTCACAATCATGACTGTACGGAGGGTGAATTTTTATACAACTCACCTGTTTAAGGGATATCAAGGCTTAAAGTTATACATAATTAAGGGCGTGGCCGTTTTGAGTGACATTCATTCAGCTCGAACCCACGCTCCACCTCTTTGCCCATCACAGGCACAACGTCCATTTTTAGTTATACAGCCTTTTATACACAACCAGTTTCTGGACGCACAAGGCTCCACGGTCAAGTTAGCAATAATGAACAGTCCACGTCTGATCAGACTTGCAAAAAAAAGCTTGCATGGTTAATATTGCAAAACGTATGTCACGTAACTAAAAGCCCCTACAAAAGATTTATTTAAAAAAGTCCTTTATGTTGATTCTGGCGGACCCTGTGGTCAAAAGCGGTAGTATTCCCACCAGCTAATTTCATCTGATCCATGGGAATCCAACCCGATGGCAGACATTAAGAATAACCTTCTAATATGTATAGAATATAGGCTATTGTTTATAGGTAGGTACCCCTTGTTGTACATTGAATAAAACATACATAGCATGACTGTAAAAGTTAACTTATACGTTACATACAATTAATTATTTTCTTTTGGGTTCATGGTGTCCTGAGTTAAAGTCCTGTGTTTGGTTAAACCATCCATCCACCCAACTGCCTCCATACACAGACTTTCTTGCTCTTCATACTACCTCACTTGACTTTAATGGCGGACGCGTCCAGAAATGACACTACAGGGATACCTACAGCGACATATTTTGCAGCAGAGGACTGAGCTGCAGTATTTGACAACTCAGGAGTGAGACTGGGTTGACATTTGATAAGGAGTTGTTGATATTTCTCACACTTGACTGAGTTAATTGAGGGGGACAAATGATTTCATGTCTCCTTGTCTGTTACTATAACTGACAGACACGATTGATCAGAGTGTATCATACAGGATCAGCTGGGCAGAGACCAGGAGCCGGGATAACAACATGTCTGATTTGTCTGATATAAAAGCTTCTGACTCACCGCGGCTACAACAAAAGGAGGCAGATTTCACAGAAGGAGATGAATCTGAAGCGCTAGCTGTCAGCTTCCTCGCAGGCCTCCATGTTGAATCGGGTTAAAGCTGTGACATCAGCAAAGATACTCTGACTTTTCGCCCAGCGTCCCTTTATATCTGAAGAATTACAGACGAGCGTTTTGGAAGGGAGCCCCGTGTTTGAACTGCTCGCGGTGCGTTTGATGTTTCGAGGGGTCTTGTCACGCGCTTAAACAGCCCCGTGGAGTGGGCATGTCACCTGCGAGATAAGAGAAAACAAGCGCTCCTCATGTCTGGGCGAAAGGTTATTCTGACATCCAGCAGGAGAGGAGAGGAAGAGAGAAAGAAGAGAGGAATTTCATTCTGATAAAATGTGTAAAAACACATTGTCATAGCTCTGTTCAACCTCTCCTTTCTGTAAATGTCACAGGCAGCAAACCGTCAAACCAAACTGTTCATGTCGGTGTCACGCTGCATTCAAGGTGTCATGTTTTTGTGTGTTTTGAAAATGTACATTTGGTAACCTGCTTTGACTCTTTTCATTCATATTATGTGATAAAAACAGGTTGCTCGGCAGACAGGCAGAGGGAGAAGAAAGAGAGAGAGGCAGGAGGTGAAAGAAAACAAGAGAATCTCTATTTTCTCTCTGCGCCTCACCTCCGTATCGCCAGACATCCCAGCAGGACACAGTAAACAAGTGTGTGTATGTGTGTGTGTAAGGGCGGCTTGGCCTGAATCCCTGCTGATCTCTCTCTCACACACACACACACACACACACACACACACACACACACACACACACAGAGGATGTGTTGGAACCAATCAAAAGTCTGCAAAGACACATACAGTATACGCAGGTGTGTTAAAGGCAGCAGAGTGTAACAGGAAAAATATGCACACTTAAAGTGACCAAACCTAAAAAAAATCCCCATGTCAAGACGAACAGTAAAGGATAATGCAGCTGATATTTTCTTTTAATCAAATAATCCCATCAAACAAACAGTGAATATATTGACCGCCATCTACCGACATCTACCGATCTGTGCCACTCAGTGACACACTGTCCTGCTGCCTCTGATACTGGAAAAAAAACCCACTAAATGCACCACTTCCACCTTTTTAAACACAAATCTATATATTTGTGGTATTTTTATAGATTTACAATTGAACGAGGATATGCACACATCATCAGAAACGTTATTTATTAACTTTACTTTAACTTTGGACAGTGATGTCCTCTACCGTTACCGGTATCGTCGGCCGCCTCACATAATTTTACCATGCTGCTCTCATTCTCTAACATGACGTCTGGTTTCTGGTGAATGCAGCATTAGATGATGAAAACAGGACTGGAAATGGTTGCAAGGCCTACAAAGACCAAGATGCATCTGAACTGAACATGCAAACAGTCTGACAGTCATTAAAAGTTCAGTTTCACCTGAATTTACCTGAAGGAAAACGAGTGTCGGACAGTGAATCAGTCCAGAATAGATCTTATATGAAGTAACAATGACACACACTCTGCGAAGGTTATTAGGTTATCAATGTTTTATAATGCCTGCAAGATAAAGAGAGAAAAAGGAAGAGGGGAAGGACAAAAGACTGGGTGAGTGAGGGAATGAAGGACAAAAAGACAGGGAAAGACAGACAGATGGAGGAGTGGAGCGTCTGATTCAGTAAATCCAGCAGAGTCAGACACAGATCACAGCACTGTCTGCCAACCTTGATCTACCACTCGCTCTCTTTTCTCTCTGGGCATCTCTCTCTCTTTTCTCCCTTTTTTGTTTTCTCTCTCTCTCTGTGTCTCTCTGTGTCTCTCTCTCTCTCTCTCTCTCTCTAGATTCCCTCTTTCGCTTTTTCCTCTCGCCCGGTTTCTCTCTGGCCTCCAAATCTCCCTCTTTTTTCCCCTCTCTCTCTCTTTCTTTCTTTCTATAGCTCGATCTCTCATTCTCTTTCTCTCTGAGCTCCAAATCTCTCTCTCTCTCTCTCTGTCACACATCACTGTTCACACAGATCCTCTGGCAACTCACAATACACTCCCCCCCCTCTCGGACACACACGGAAGTACACACCACTCTTTGGACACATAAACACACACACACTCAGATACACACACTTAAGTACTCATCGACATGGACGTACACTTTCTGTCTCTCTAACACGCACACAAAAAACACACACACACACACACACACACACACACTGGGTCCTTGACTGACAGGCCTGGCTCCGTGCAGCTCTTTGACATTCACAGTGTGAAAACAGAGAGGATAAGGGGCTTCAGCTGGAGAATAGAGCTGCTTTTACCCCTAACACACTCCCACAAACACACACACACACACACTATTATCCAATCTGCTGATGATACTGCACCGCCCCCCAGCTCAGATTTGCATTTCAGCGTCCGTTAATCGACGTCGTTACTTTATATTTGAAGAGACTCGCCCGTACAAAGTGAGAGTCGCTGCTGAATGGCACTTAGCAGAAGTTATTAGAGGGAGTTGTGCTGTTTACAGATGAGTCACATCTTAGAGGACAATCTGAAGAACAACTGAAGCAAAAAGCTTCTACCGAGGCATCCAACAGCGTCCATCAGGTGTGAACCTATCGTGATGTCACCATTCGGTTTGTGGAGAACCGTTTTGAAGCATCGAGTTTGGCGTTATGGGCATTGTCATGACAGTTTCTCGGAGCCAGCGGAGGTCACGTACTGCTCTCATTGGATGTGTAGTTTCAACCCGTCTTTAGCAGGAAACAATGGCGGCTCGCCTGCTCACACAGGATCTGGTATTCCAGATAAACAGTAAAATATGTTTGTGAACAGATCTGAGGAGAGAAATAGTCGACAACAGAATCTGGATCCATATCTGATCAGCACTGTTTGACAGTTTGATCTGAGTTTGGTGCGTTGAGCTGGACGGACTCATTGTTTCCTGTCTTTGTTTGTTTTCCCCGCCCTGATTATCTGCACCTGTGTCTAATTCACCTGTAGTGAACATATTCCCCGTGTTATGTCCTCTGTTTGCCAGTTGAGCTTTGTACCCTTGTGTCTAGAGTTCCAGCTTTCTCCCCCCCGTGTCATCCGTTACCCTGGTTTGTGGGTTACTGTGTGTTGTTTGTACCGGCCTCTGCCTGTGCCAATTTGGATTTGTTTGCTGTGCTTCCTGGACTTCTGTGTACTTGTACCCTTTTCCTGGCAGGATCCTCTGTCTGAAGTCTTGCTTTCGGGTCCTATCGCTTGTGGTTCAACCTGTCATAACAGATTCTTAATACTATGAATCAGAAGGTCGTCTGCAGGAAGCTCCTGTTGAGGGTAAAATATGCAGAATCCATTCATAGAATTTTGAATTCCTAAAATAAATGGACGGATGCTTCATTTGCACCACTAACGTCTTATGTCTGTGTGGATTTAGTGTTGGAATAATTGAAACCAACAAAGCCAAGACAGCTCGCACATAACAACATAGGAGCACATATTGATACATTAAATAGAGAACACAATAGAAAATAGGTGGACTATAGATTAAGTTGGGTCGTAGCCACCTGCAAAATCCTGCAGGAGATGTCAGAACAGGAGTACAACTGCGGTACTGCACAATGCTAACCTTTAAAGGAACCGAAGGTGACTATAGAGGAGAATCTATTGGCAGCAGATTTCAGGCCTCTCGGCTGATTTTTATACACATTAGCTGAAACCAGTGTCTGTCTGGAAGGAGGGAACAGACTGGTTTCAGTTCATCGACCCCTCTCACGCTGCTCGCCACCATCAGCATCCTCTAAGAGGTGCTATAGGTCCCTGGCCACCTAAATCATCCGGTTTTAAAGTTTTTGTCCGCGCTGCACAAAGGACTTCTCACCAACCCAGAGAGATGTAACTGTATCAATCTTGTAAATAATGTGGGAATAGTCTCTGTTGAGCGTACTCTAAATAGGTTAAAGTTTCTGTAATAGTAAAACATTGTGATATCTCATGGCAAAACCTTTATTTATACGACATTTTAAAGGAATTTATATGGAATAAAGTAGCTCTTTTATATTACAAACTGTAAATTGCACAGAAAACCACCGTCATAGCAATATATGGGTTTTTCAAACGGCAAAACGGTTTCTTTTGATGGTAAAAACTAAACTGCACTTATATCTTTTTACTGTAATAGTTACAGTTAAGTTCTGGCAACCACAGCCGCCAGTTTTTTACCATAAAAATAACTAAAAACTTCTCTTTGGTCGTGTGGTCATTAATAAATGATTGGATTGGAGGATTAAAAAGCTCAGCAGGAATGTAAAATGTTTCAACAAGCATTGTGTTGCTTTAAGTTTTGTCCCCACGGAGACAGACAGCAGCTGCTTTAACCTTGCTAAGAGCCCATTTAAATACACTAAAGAGACGTCTGGCTGATAAAATCGTTTGGCTTAATGTGAAACCACCCAGTTCAGTGCTGCTCGTTTTAAACGCCGCTGATAAAGAAGAAGGACAGATTTGTCTTTCCTCTCTCTGTCTGTCTCCATTCATATCTGTGTTAATACAGTTATCTGGTAGAGTGTGTGTTTAAAATGATGGATAGAGTGATGCTCCTCGTTAATAATTCACTGAGGTGTCGCCTGCGGTCGCTATGCCCTTCACATCTCAGCCAATCGGAGGCGTTTACCCAGCGCTCTGATTGGAGGAAATGCGGTAACAACCCCACCTTTTATGCAAATTATATTGAAAATATTGTTGCATCTTAACCTCTCCTTCCTCCTCTATCCCTCAATCTCTCTCTTTTCCATCCCTGTCTGTTGTTCCTGAAGACAAGGAAGTCAAAACAAGTTTTAAAATAATACATTTTTATTCTCGATGTCTTTCTGTTATTTGCAGTTTTTTATCCTCTCCATCTCCCTGTCGTTTTCCTTTTTTTTTGTCTGCCTCTTTCCCTCCCTCCATCTCCATCTCCTCATCCTTCACAGTCAAGGAGAAGTGAAAAACATCGTATCCATCCAGACGTCAACTTGTTGAAAAGGGAATAAATCTTGGACTGAAGTTTCGGGGGCAAACATCGAGGAAGCCGACATCTGAGTGCGGGGATTGAAGTCCAAGTTGAAGGGCAAAACTAAAACGTGGTTAAAAGACACAAAGAGAGTCATAGTGTGTGTTATTTTGGGAGAAGAGAGACGGGGGTGACTTTCCTTTGTCGAGCCGACTTTTGAAACAGTGATTTTTTGGGGGTGGGGGATTGAGACGTTTTAAAAGCATACAAAGCCACAGAGAGATGTGGAGAGAGATGGAAATTTTCTTTGCCACAAAAGTGGGAAAACAGCAGCGCTCGGTCGCACGTCCTTTGTTTCTGTCAGGTTAAACCGTCGCACTGCAGCTGGAGGATGCAGGTGATGTTCCAACATAATCAAGATTTAATGTGACTGTACGATGAATGAGGGAAGCCCCGAGAAGAAGAGGGGATCTCAGTGATATAACACTATCAACTGGGCTTTAAACTTAGATTTGACATATTGAATTTAGCCTGAGAGTTGTTTCCTATGATACCTGCTTCAGTTTTGGACAACTTATTGATTTTATTGAGTCAATGGCTCCCACAAGAACATGTTCATATTCTTATCATAAACATCTTGCTTTTTTCTATGAAGTTTGGTAGTATGAGTGTTCCCAGTTGGATTCAGAAAACCTTCTGAATTGCTAAATAGCTTGTTTCAGCCTGATGGATGTCACCTGTTTATCCTAAATCACAACCCCACAATGGCTAAATAAAGATTAGGCTACCAGATTTGTTCTTTTTATGGAAAGCTTTCACCAACAAAAATGTCAACCGAGAGTAAAAAGAACTTTTGTTGTCATAGAGCTGCACTGTGACAGAAATAAAGGAGGAATGCTTTGACGTTAATTTATGTGATTTTATTTCAGCCATTTTTAGAAATCTGTAACTGCAAATTAGTTTGTTTTGTTTAGTGTGGTTTGACACATCAGCATGGAGTTACAGAAGAAATCGACAGATGAACCGACAATGATTGTTGTTAGTCGCATGCAAAAATGACTCATAAAAACAGCTGTTTCCTATGTCAGTGCACAGTTGTTGTGGTGGAAACGTAGACAACAACAGGTGGAAGGAACCTTTTAGATTCTTGAAAAGTAGTTCCTGCATTGGACTAATAGTTCCAGGTTTTTGGGGTGGAAATTCAGTTTTAGTTGCACTTTTCATAGAGACGGCAATGTTGGTCCATCAGTCGGATCAGCACTTTGTTCCAGAGTGAAATTAATTCACAATTCAATTCAATTCAATTCAATTCAATTCAATTCAATTTTATAGCGCCAATTCATAACAGAAGTTATCTCAGGACACTTTTCAAATAGAGCAGGTCTAGACCGAACTCTTTATAACATTATTTACAGAGACCCAACAGTACCACCCTGAGCAAGACCTTGGAGACAACGGCAAGGAAAAACTGCCTGTTAAAAGGCAGAAACCTAGGACAGATCCTTCGGCTCCAGGTGGGTGGTCGTCTGTCTCGACCAGTTGGGGTGAGAGAGAGAGAGAGAGAGAGAGAGAGAGAGAGACACACACACAGAGAGACAGACAGACACAACTATGGTGTAGTGTAACTGCAGAACCAGATAAGGTAATTTAACTCAAAAAAATTGTTGAAACTGATGATATTAAATATTTTAAGTAAAACTAACTCAATTTTGTAAGTTTTAAAAAACATTTTTGATCAAGTAGCTTGAGGACTTTTAAGTGACACTGACTTAATTTTGTCATTTTTATTTGCACTGTGAAAACAAAAGTACTTAATCAGGAATGTTTCTGTAACTTACAAAACTAAGTTGGTGTCACTTTAAATTGTTAGTAAAGCTGCTTAATCAAGAATCTTTAATTAAAAAAAATAATATATCAAAATAAACTTACTGTTTTTCAGTGTTTGTGGGCCTAATATACTTACAAACATATACTAAAGACTTTTCTCTAGCCACATGAACATCTTGCACATTGTTACTCACCCAGCTCATAACATACCAACACAAAACATTTGATATCAACAGTGAGTGTCAGAATGTAAAATACTGTATATCCACATACGGCTGAAACGAACTGAACTGACAAACTGAAACTGGCAAATATTATCAGATGTTTACGCTTCTAACAAGTTTAATTTAAACCTCTTTACGCAATTAATAAGATAAAAAAAATAGAATTATATGGACACTCAATGCTTTTAATTAAACTATGCTGGTCAATTAGGAGATAATAATTGATATGCTTTGTCCACTAGACTGCAAGCGGTTTCCTGGGCGGACTGGCAGGGTAATACTGTGAGATAATGAAGGAGAGAAACAAAAGGAAAATAATTCAACATGAGTCAGTTCAAGCCTTGTACAGGTACAATCTGTGTGTGAGTGTGTGTACAAGGGTGCATTTCATTTTGTGTTGATGTATATCTGTGTATTTAGCTGTGCGTGTGTGTTTCAGAGAGACAGAGGCAGAGTGCCCCGAGTCTCCATTACAAGGACAATATTTCCTGTCATATCTGATTTGCAGCAAGGAGAGGAGGAGAAGGAGGAGAAGGAGGGGTAGGGAAGAGGAAAAGGAGGAGGAGGGAGGGTGAGGACACTGATGCAGAAATGCATCATATGGAAATACAGTAAAAAGAAATATCAAGATTAAAATGTAACCAGATTAAAGTTAAAATCCTCGTCTTTTTCATTATTTTAAACCTCAGTTTTTGGTACCAAACACATTCACTCAGTGTCTTTGCATTCTAGGACTGCCTCCTTTCGTACCTGTTTTAATTGTAATTATCGTCAAGAGCGAGTGTCTGCTTTTCAAAACCGCGGAGTCAGAACCTGTTTATAGACCATGGCAGCTTAGTCCCTCTTTCATCGCCGCTCACCTCAACACAAGCCAACGAGAAACATCGCAAGGACTGTTGCTGCTGGTCCGACTGATTGACTGTACCGTATGTTTGTGGTTTACGAATTGAATGAAGAAAGCATTCGATCCTGACTTTACTGTTACTGTGAAAATATTCCTGTCTGTAGGAGTTCCGACTACACAATATTTTCGTCTGTTGAGATGATCAGATCTGTGTCAGATCACCAGAGTTTATCAAGGCGTCCCCGTCTTTCACAACCTGTGTGATGTAATCAGGAAGGAGGTGCTAGGGACCGACTTTTAGGAACCAGAGCTGAAACAAATAAAGTCCGAAGCAGTCCGTATGACGCGGGTTGCTTTGTGTTTGGAAAAGTCAAATAAAACAGACAGAAAAACAGAATGCGACCATCAATCATCTTTTCCTTCCCAACGCCCTACGTCTGATGGGTCGGGCTGTTACCAGGCTGATATCGTGGAGTCTGAACACGCACTCCCAGTAAGCGGGTTATCGCCAATAAAGCAGGGTCAAAATTTAAGGATTACCCCTTATCAATCAATCAATCAATCAGTCAACCAACCAATGCTGATTCTGCACACCGTCACAGGCTGGTGAAATATCTTTGGACCGGAAAAAATAATCTCATTTGATTTCAGAAACATTAAAGATCAGAATGAGATTAGTAGTTAGTGGAGGAAGGAGGAGAGAAAGGAGGAAGAAACAAAGGTTCAGAGCTGCTGGCATCCTCTGATACTTGAATCTGAGCTTCTTGAATCAGCTCAAGGAGGCGTCAGCATTATAATTACAGCGTGTGTGTGTGTGTGTTGCAGCCAATCACAGTCTAATTCCTGGCGGCGAAAAGAGAAAGAAACACTGATGTCATGGATCAGAGCCAAGGCACTGCTCAGCAATTACACACAGATACTGAATACTCTCTCACATGTTCTCCGCTCCATAGATTATGCATGTATTTATGCATATAGCTGGATTTATGCGTGTCAGTCCAAACCGTGTGTGTGTGTGTGTTCTGGACCGAATCATGTCATCTGATCCACAAATCAACTTCACTTTGATGGAAACCATCCTGATCCCAGAGCAGTGAGTGTGTGTGTGGATGAGAACAGATTTTACTAAACATTCTGATGTTAGACAAGAAAAAAAAGAAAGGAGATAAAGGAGGAGCTGTATGAAAAGAAATGGTAGAAGAGATCTCCCTCTATAAGTCCTCTTTGCTTTCTTCCTCTTTCCCCTCCTCTTCACTAATTATCCCTTCATCTTTTCTCCTCCCTCCTGGTTTTCCCTGTTACATTTTTTTCTTGTTTTTTCCTTCTTTCTCCTAAACTCCGTCCTCTCCTCTCCTCTAATCATCCTCCCGTCTCCTCCCGTCCTTTCACTTCCATGGTAACGGACAGTCAATGAAAAAGGCATTCAGTAACCAAGGAAACTTAACACAGTCTGTGTGTGTGTGTGTGTGTGTGTGTGTGTGCGTGCGCGCTCTGTCTCCATGGGAAATGTGAATGGCTGGCAAGAGACAGAGGAGCGCTAATGGACACCATGAATGGAAGAAAGAGAGAGAGAGACCAGACAACACAAAACTTATATAATACTACTTATTCTTTTATGTTCTGTTTAAAATAAAAAGTAATGTATTAAAATAAATTAACATGACTACACATTCATAATCGTAGATATTCATTTGGTTAACAGGGTCCTGTTTTATCTGCTACAGCAATATCTGCTCTGGAAATCACTGGGAACGTCATTTTTTAGTTTTTGGTTTCATCTGTGGCGCTATTAAGAGGCCAGGGAAAACTTAGCCTCCCCAAAATGATCACTTAAGAAAATAAATTGCTAGCTACATGTAGCTATATTGCTGTTAGCATCACACTAACATCCATTATTCATTACATTACAGAAGTCTCTTAAACCTGCAGTCTATGTAACAGCCAGCAGGGGCAGCTCCATTGGTTGCAAAAACACATACCATTCGGTCTTATGAAGAAATGCGATGACTGTATGAGCTCAGTAAACAGTTTCCTGATGAGTTTCTGGTCTCAGTCTCTAGTTTCAGTCTTCTTCCATACAGCATGATGTTCATTTAGTAACTGATGGTCCCATTTACAGTAAAACAGACCATAAAGCAGGGTATGCTTTAGGGTTTAGGGCTACCTTGTGATTGACAGCTCCTTATCACTGAGTCCGTCCAGCTCAACGCACCAAACTCAGATCAAAGTGTCAAACTAGGCAGTGCTGATCAACTGTCATTACGTCACTCGTGTGAGCACATCTTTGCCCGTTATTTTCTGCAGTGTAAAACTTGTCCGACGAATTAGTTAAATTCTGAAATTATAGATGGATTAGTTTTCAAACTTCCTTGGACAGCAGAGATGTTGGATAAGAACTTCATTCAGACGTCAGCGGTGAGTTTGAATATATTTTTAATAACCAGGTCGATTTGGAAACTGACTTTGTTGCATTTTTTTGTGGCCTTGGTTGTTTCGTGCTCTCTCTGCACTCTGGTCTTTTAAGAGGCATATTTGATCTTCTGCTGATGTGTTTTGACCTTTAATCCGTTGTGGTCTGGGTAGACTAACGTGCTGTTTTAGGACAAGTTTGGAAAATGTGCAGATTTCTTTTGGTGCTCTGCGTGTGTTTGCTTTGGCCCACCCTGGTCATCGCCTACTGTATCTAACATTATACAGTGTACTGTCTGCTCAATACATGTTGTTTGGTTGGAAAAAGCTATAATAATTTTCAGTTACAACTTACGATCAATTATGTCTTTGTGTCGGTAAAATACTTCTATATCTACTTCAGTTTGTAGACATGCAAACGCTGTTTAATTCATATCACCACACAGTGGCTCTAAATAGGGATTTTTCGAGAGTTTCGTGGCCACTGTAGTTTCTCCTTATCGCTTGGAAGCGGAGGTAAAGTGATATGCAACTACACAGTTAGATGCTACTAAATCCCAGACAGTAAACCTTCAATTTGTGTTAAAAATAGGAAAACTGATTATTTAGAGTCAGTTCAGTTTCATCGACGAGTGAACAAAGGGAGAAATAACTGGAAAAAAGGAGATAAAGGAAGAAAGTAAACTTTATTTTTGACTACATCCTAAAGCATCTGACCTCTGCCATGATTGCTGTATAGCTGGAGCTGAGTCCTCACTGTACATCAGTAAATAACATAAATAACAGCCTCAGCTGAGCTGTGAAAATGTAAAATGAAATGTCTGCGGCAGTGTTTTTTTTCCCTCCTTACTGTAAATAATCGCAGCAATGTGGCGGCCGCGTGTTCTGAAGATAAAAATTACAGAAAACGACACAGCTGAACTTCAAAGTGCAACACAAACACAGAAAGAGGAGGGAGAGAGAGGGTGAGGGGTAGAGAGGGAGAAATAAAGAGAAAAATGAAAGAGAAACGTATAGAGGGAGGAAAAGACGGATAGATAAAGAAAGAGAGAGAACATATTGCCACTGTGTCAATACAATATATATGCTAATCACGCCTTTAGTATATGTGTGAATTTCATTACACATAAAGGACTAATGCAGTTGCAAAGAAAAACAGCGTGCAGTCCTAAAACCAACGACTGCTGTCAAGGTCATTTACAGCAGAGCGGGATCAGAAACACCACAACAGGACCAGAAAAAAAGATTTTAAAAAAGCTGCCAAAAATAAACGTAATGTTTAAATAATGCTTCAAAACGGAACAAGCCAGCGCTGGAAAGTTCACAGATAACACAAATAATGGGTTTTATACATTGTGTATTTATCCTGTATTAAAGGTTTGAGCTGTTGACCTGGATTTATGTTGTCTGAACATACAAATATAAAAATATACTAACGTTTTTACAAATCTAAAACAGGGTTTCGTTCTTGTGTTTCAGGTTAGCTCAGCACGTAGGTTAGCTAGTATCAGTTACACAGCTACAGCAGTTTAGATTAGCTCACAGTTCATTTTAGCATATTTCTCTTAACGAATATCTTTAAATAAGCTAGCTACAAAAATATTGGTTTCAGGTTACAGTTCAGTAAAGAAGCTAAAGTTCAGTTCAGGTTAGATAACAGTTGAGGAGCTACAAGAATGTGGCTCAATTAAAGCTAACAATTAAAACAAACAGTTTCAGGTTAGCAACAGTTCAATTAAGAAGCTAAACTGTTAATCTTAGATAATCGCCAATATGAGATTTCTACTGGGTAAACACGTTTCATAACTTTATTGTTTTCAGGTGGAGATGGCGTGCACACTGGTATATATTCTGCCACACACACACACACGCACACACACACACACACACACAGTGAGTTAGTACAGCCACAATATGGATATACAGCATAAACAGTCGGCTAATTCATATGTATGGGTTTCAATGAAGCTCTTTGTGTGTGTCCAGTAAGACAGCTCACAGCCATGAACTGTCAGTGTCAGGGCTTTTCTGTGTGTGTGTGTGTGTGTGTGTGTGTGTATAAATGTGAGTAGAGAGGCAGCTGCAAGCCATGAGATGTCAACGTGCAGGTGTGCAGGTGTGTATGTGTGTTGATTTCCATCAGCTTTCAGAAGAATTCAGCAGCTCACTACATCACTGTCTACCTTCAACACCTCTTCTTCCTCCCTCTCTCTCCCCGTCTCATCACTTCCTCTTGATGTCCATCTTTCTTTCCTTCTTTACGAATATTCCCTCCCTTCCCATATTCAATACTTTTATTTTTTTAAATAAATTAATTTGTGATACTGTACACTGTAAAAATGTCTGTAGATTTTACAGTGAACTGTCAAACCATCACAGTAGAAGAGGTTAAAGCTTCTGATAGCTAATGACAAAACCTTCATTTTTAGCAGTTTAAAAAGGAACTTATATTGAATTTAAGCTACAGTTCAGTTGAAGGTTAGTTTCAGGTTAGATTACTGTTACCTGAGCAGCTGTAATGCTCAACTTTCCCTTTAAACAGTTTTAACAAATAGTGTAAAGTGAGCTAACGTTCAGGTAGGAACCTACAAGAATTTGGTAACGGTTCATTTTAGCAACTAGCTTTCAGTTCAGCAACTAATAAAATAATAGTTTCATTCACAACACTGCTATCTAGCTATTAGGTTCAACTACAACAATAAATACAGTGTTTCTGAGAATCTATACAATATCACAACACGATACTCTTTTCTGACACTCGTATAGTCAGCCCGAGAGCTTCTTCCTTTCTCTTATTCCACACTACTTGCTACAATGTTATTTTATACTCCACAACCATTTTGCGACCCCCAGAAATTATCTTGCAACCCCCCTTTAATGAATTAAGAATTCTTTGGAAATTTTCACTTCAAGCTATTTCATTGCAAAATAAATGGCTAAAACATTGCAATTTATCTAAAAAGCTGTGAAAATCGGGCATTTTAG
Organism: Dicentrarchus labrax; assembly: GCF_905237075.1. Taxonomy (NCBI): domain Eukaryota; kingdom Metazoa; phylum Chordata; class Actinopteri; family Moronidae; genus Dicentrarchus; species Dicentrarchus labrax. The sequence continues at coordinate 34,711,262 of NW_026136721.1, read as the reverse complement.
GCTGTAATTTCCCCCCCAAAAAGCCTGCAAATGTTGGGTTTTACTTCTTTGAATGTCAGTTTTAATGTCTTTTAGCTCTTAAACATTAAGTGACTCTGTGTGGCTAAAAACCCCAAACCTACATCTGAATCATATCTGTGAATTTTCAAACATCTATAAAGAATTTTCTAAAAGCTCTTTGTGTCAGATGAGTGTTTTCATATCTTTTTACTTTGTAGAGAGTTTTCAGAAATCTCCGTTTGGGTGAGGAAGTGTTGATTAAATCCCACAGTGGAGAGAAAAAGATGAATTTTGGAATGTATCTGCATTATAGTGTGGACATGACCTGTGTGCGTTTGCTCACTTTTATATTTCTGTGTGTGTGCCGGTGAGCATCAGACCACATGCAGGGCAATTATTCCTGAAAAGAATTACTGCAGGGGCATTTAGCTTCTCTGTATCAATCTCACACACACACACACACTGGTTTCAACTACACACACTGACAAAGAAACAAACTGACACACACACACACACACACACACAGAAATAAAGATACAAACATAAATCCCCAGACAAACTGCAGATCGCCTGCATGCACAATCACACACACAGACAATAAATACAAACACATACCGACCCACACACACTCTGAGAAACCACAGCCAGACTGACACACACACACACACACACGTCTATGCAGGAAGACGGCGATGCGGCGGCGCATCGAGGAAGCGTGGCCGATCGGCATTAATATTTATGGGCTGCTTTGCAAAGAGAGAAACATTGATAAGCTGCAGTTTTGAATATTAACGCTGACTTTATTTAAAAAAATGCATTAAAGCAAAATATTCTGCTCAAATTAAAGAAAGAGAGCGAGCGGGCGGGCGGGCGGAGGAAACGGTGGTGTGGGTTATGGGGGCGAGCTCCATAAACTGGAAGCAGGAGAGAGAGACAGAAAGCATAGCTGAAAGATTTGTAAAGAATAAAGAAAGATTTCTTTCAAACAATAGTGTGTAAAAGGGGTTTGAGGGTGAACTCAGAAATCTAATGAAGGAATGGTTCACAAACTTGAGTAATACCGTTATTTGCTTTCTCTCTGTGTCTTCAGTGTGGAGCTGGAGTGATGTGGTTAGCCTAGCTTAGCATAAACAGGGAAAAACAGCAAGCCTGGCTCTTTCTGAAGTTCAGAATGTTCTTCTCAACACCTCTAAAGCTCACTAATAATCTACTATATTGTTAGTTTAATTCCTACATGAGCAGAAATGTAAAACCAAGTCTTTGTTTTACTTGTAAGAATTTCTTGAGGATCAGTGCGTCCAGCAGCTGTGAGAAACATCTCCGGCGTCAAGATGGTCCCAAACCCGGCAACCTCACTTTGACAACGAGACTCCAGGATGAAGCCAACACTATAATGCCACTACACCTTGATGTCGTTCACCAAGAAGTAGTTCCAAGACGGTTTTACTGCAACGTGAACGTACTTGAGAAACGCAGGTGAGGAAGGTTTTTACTATGAACCGACTGAGCATGTAGTCCTAATGGATCCAAACTCTATTCAGAAAACAAACATTTTACAAGTTGTTTGCTCGTTGACTCGCAGACAGACCCGACTTGGTTACTTACTAAAATTCAGACATTTTACAAATCAGGATGTAGTTATTTCTGCATCCTTTTGATCCAATGAAATCCCAGGAAAATCGGTTTATCTTGAGTTCATACTACTGTAGAAAGCTCTACTTGTGCAAGTAACGTGTGAGCAAATACCCTGACTATCTAGTGTTACCGTTAACAACCGCGGTCATCACAGTCCTTGCCAGACAGTGGTGCTAAAATTAAGTTTTATAACTAGGTTTGGGAACAAAGACCACGACTCGAACTCATCTCATTTCTGCACAAAGAGTACTTAAGCCCACATTCACATCCTTTTCTTAATTCTTTCACTCCCTCTCTCTCGTTCGATTACCGGAACCAGAGTGACATATTTTAGGGTTATTTGGAGGAAGTTTGGGTAAAAGTGGCGATTTGGATGAATTTTGAGCAGATTATTTCCTGTGAATGTTGATCAGAGATGAGTTTTGGTTGGAAGGTTGGGAACCACTGAGTTTGGGACACACACACAACCTCTCAGCAGGACAGATATAAAGATTTGCCACACTATACTTCTCCCTCTGTCAGCCATTAGAGCATTACACATATTATACTGTGTACAGCCAAACAAACGCTTCGCGCGCACACACACACACACACACACACACACACACACAATGTCCTGAGTGCAGGATCAAGACGTCCTCTCTTGGCTGAGTGCCTGGATGAGACGCGGCAGAGAGGCAGCGCGCACACAGACATATACACAAATTGCTCCATGACCTTGTCTGAATGCAGCACACTAAATACTGGCAGAAATAATACGAGAGAAAGAGGAGGAGGAGGAGGAGACAGTGGGAGAGAGAGAGGGGGACAGAGGTAGAGGGAAGAAATGGGAGGAAAAGACAGAAAGAAGTAACAGGAAGAGAAAAAAGTAACGGTATCAGTAGGCAGAAGGAAAGGATGAGAGAAAGTACAAAACTGAGAAGAACATCTTTGTCGGTAGAAAAAGGACAACAGAAAGAGGGGACATTATAATGGGATAGAGGGAAAGAGGAAGAAGACACGAGAGAGGAGACGAGAAGAGAATAGAAGTGGACAAAGGGAATAAAAGTCGACGGCAGGTGAACAGGAGAAAAGTGAAAGAGTGTAAGAGTTGGCGGGAACGACAGACTACGACACAAAAATAGGGATGAAATGATGAGAAAGACGAAGAACTTCAGATAAAAAAGAGCAAAATTGAGTGAAAAAAGAAAAGCATAAATAGAGGAAAGGAGGAGAGAAAAAATAAACAGACAAAAAGGGAGGAAGAGGGCCAACGATCAGGCCGCAGCATCGACACTAAATCAGTTTTTTACATAAAAATCTAAAAGTTTTATCTAAATTTCAGGTTGTGTTTTGTTTGTGTGCAACCTGCATCCATCAGAGGGAGGAATCGTACACTCACTGCGTCTCTAACTCCCCCCCTCCTCCCACTCCTCCCCCCCGCCGGGCGATTACAGCGCTCACTTGTTGGGAGACGCCGGCTGTTGTGTGGTGAACAAGTCGCTCCTCTATCAGCGGCCCCCGTTGTCCGGAGCGCCCGCGCTGATTTTCATTAGCGATAGCGGCTCGCACAAATCAAAAAGTCGAGGCGCTCGGGGCGCCACGACACGCTCCTTTAATTTCCTGTTGTGGGAGACTGAAGGATTGTGGGGCAGCGGTGAGAAACAGGAAACACGATAAAGCCACCACGTGGGCCGCCTTTTGGGAGGTGGAGGGTGTGTGGAGTAGTTTGGGAGGTTGTGTGTGTGTGTGTGACGGTGATCAGGTGACATTAGAGGTCACGCTCAGTCGTCCATCTCCAGAATTTTATTTTTCCCGTCGTGCTTTGTAAGAAACCCGTGCAGCCATGATGGATCTCTGACCCGCCGCTGTACGGTCTATCTCTGTAGTCGTCCCCAAAACCAGGTTTCCATACTGCTCACCACATCACGTTGCCACGGCAACCGTGCTATGCTCTATTAGTACACGGGAGTGGGGGTGTCTGGGAATTATCATCAGGCATCTCTGAACCTGTAGATTAATGTATTAATAATGTGAGACTGTATCGATCCTCATAGAGAAAATCGTCTTTTTTAGCCACACAGAGTTTCATTAAAAGCCTCCAGAGGATTATTACTCAGGCTGCGTCTGTACTTAAAGGCACACGCAGGTTAACCGGGCCGGGTGTCGTGTGTGAGAAGAAATCTCAGAACACACATGAGTCACACACATTCACATGAACGCTGCTCTTTGTTGCATTTCTGATTTAAGTTGATTTTGAAATATAAATTTTGGTCTGATTCACAGTGAAATGATTTTTACATTATATTATATTTGTCATGTTTTTGGATCGCAGCTCTAAGAAAGGATATCAAACGTACACACTCACACAATGCCACACTATCCTAATACCATGGCACTTTCTTGTAAAGGACGGTGGAATAAAAGAGAGCTAACGAGCTGCTCTTGTCTTTCTGTAATGGTTTTTAATTTAACGGGCCGTCCAGGGAGCAGAGCTGCCGGCAACAACACTGCAGCAATGTCGTCACTGGATCTGATTTGTGACTAAGAATCAACCTGAGAGCAGAAAGTACAGAGAAAGCTGAATACAGTCTAATTATGTCCTGTTCTACCAGTGTTTAAGATGGGGAATGTGCTCTGTTTTTTCCTCCAAATTTAATAAATACATGAGCAGTTATTATGGGGAGAGCAAACAGGATCAAGCTAAGTAGTTCCAGATGAGAGAGGGTTTGTTAATTAAAGGCCAACTTCATACAACGAAGGGAAGAGCATTAAAGAGCTGAAATACACAGAAAAGTCAGCGAGGATAACCATAAAGTAAATCAAGAGCACATGTTTGAAGATAAAAAATCCCAATCTGTGCGTTTCCTTCTCCGTCCTGGTTCCTTTGGCCCGTTCCAAAGTTAAAGTTTATAAATATTAAATGTATAACAAACCTAAATATACACTTAGAGAGTAAATTAAGCAAAAGATGCTGAACATTATGATGACCCATCAGCTGAAAATCATCATGGAGGCTTTTAAATAATCCTAATACAACACTCACTGTGTGTTTATCTTTCCACTGTACCATGACTACACTGTAAATCCTCGGTCAACGAAGAACACTGTGATATCTGATGGCAAAACCTTTATTTATACGACATTTTAAAGGAATTTATACAGAATAAAGTCATTTTTTCATCCTGGAGTCTTGACTGTAAACTGCACAGAAAACCAGGCATCATATGGTATTTTCATACGGTTAAACTGTTTCTGTTGAGGGTAAAAACTGGTATTTATACAGTAAAATATGGATTAAAACTCAACAGCACTAATATCATTGTACTGTAATAGTAAAGTTCTACCGTATTACGATAAAGTCCTGGCAACCACAGCTGATCTGCATCTGTTCACATTTCATCCTCACACTTTCACCAACAAGAACAAAATACAGCATGAGCCCAATTTCAGTTTGGCTAAAGAGCTTCTGTAAAGTGTGTACTGTACACACACACACACACACACACACACACAGACACACACACACACACACACACACACACACACAACAGGTCCACTGAGGGAAACACAGAAAAACATGTTTAGCCAATTCAGTTTGGTTTCATTTCAATCAATATATAAATATCTGAGTGCAAAGACTGAACCGAGACACACACACACACACACACACACACACACACACACACACACACCAGGACCATGCAGAGAAGGCAGATGTAACCCATGCAGGAGGTGGTTGTATCAGCATGTAAAATCCATTATACACACAGTCAATGTAAATGTACCTAAAAACATACACAAATGCAAATACACAAACACACACACACACACACACACACACACACACAGAGTGAGCGAGCCAGATGTGGTGAGGTGTGTGTGTGTGTGTGTGTGTCCGTCAGGCTAAATCCAGGCTGTAATGGTCCATGCTAATGAAGCTAGCGTCGGGGCTAGCATGCCAAATCTGCTAGCAGACAGCGCCATTTGACTCCCCTAACTGGATTATGCAAATCAGACGCTCATCACAGCTCTGGGAGACGAGTGACACATAATTCATACCAGAGAAGAAGAGGAGCGAGCGAGGAAGGAGCGCTCACACACACACACACACACACACACACACACACACACACAGCGCGGCTATCCGTCATACTCAGCAGCACACCTGGATCTGTGTGTGTGTGTGTGTGTGTGTGTGTGTTTACAGCAGTTTGTCCCAAAACCGCAAAGTTCCAGACAAATATATCAACACAAACACATCCCATAAATGATCTCTGATGAAAGAGAAGAGACGTGAAAGTGGGAAAAGAAAGTGGAAAAGGGAAGAAAACAGAGGGAGTGCAGGAGGGGAAAATGAAAAAATAATAGAACTGACTATGAGACAGAGAGAGAGAGAGAGAGAGAGGGAGGAGGAAAGGAAGGAAGAAAGAGGGAAAGTGAATAAAGGAGGTAAATTACACAAAGAAAAGAAAGAAGAGTGACAGATCTCTTGTCTTCCTCTCTCCTCTTTATCTCCTTTACCTTAATCTTTTCCTCACTTCCTCTTTCTATCCCTCCTCTCTTTGCCTCTCCCTTCGTTCCCTTTGTCATCCCTTCCTTCAGTCACTCCTCCTTACCTTTATTTCCTTCCCTCCTCTTCACCCTTTCCTCCTACTGTATGTACTCCTCTTCCTCTGCTTTTATTTCTTCAAACCCTTTCTCCTTTTCTCCCTCCCTCCCTCCCTCCCCCTCTTCACCTTTTCCTATCTAGGGGTTCAGCTCCCTTTTCTTAAATCTGTCCTTCCCTCCCTCCTCTTCCTGTTGTCCCCTCCTTTCTTACTCCTCTCCCTCCCTTGAATCCCTTCTTCCCTCTTTCTCCTTCATTCCCTCCAACCGGATTCTCTTCCTTTCCTTTCCTCCGTCCCTCTCCTGTCCCCTTCCTCCCTCCCTCTCTCCCTCCTTCAAGTCTATAACACACTTTTTCCTATCCAGGGAGTCAGATCCCTTTTTCCCAAATCCTTCCACCCTCCCCTCTTCTTTAGCTTATATTTTCTCATCCCTCAATCCCCTCCCCCTCTCTTCTTGTTGCCCTCTTTTCCTCTCCTTCCTTCCTCCTCTACCTCCACTCTTGAACCCCTTCCTTCTTCCTTCCTTTCTCTCCTCATTTCTTCTCTTTTGCCAAAATCCCACCTCCCCTTTCCTCCTCCTCTCTCTCCCTGAACCCCTCCGTTTTCAGCCTCCCTCCCTCCCCCCCTCCTCTAACTCTTTAACACACTCGTCAAACTTGGCCGTAATTCGTAACAAAACGAGTCAAGGCAGGTACAAAAGATGACAGGGAGCTGAGGGGGGGGGGGGCACCCAAAGGTGGCAGGTGTGTGTGTGTGTGTGTGTGTGTGTGTGTGGGGGGGGTTGTTGGTGAAGAAAGCGAGGGAGGTAAAGGAGGAGGAGGAAGTTATGCTGGGAGGCAGAGTAGTAAATTGTTCCATTTTTGCAGGTAATCTAAATGCTAACTAGAGGCAACTTATCACCAGAATGGATTTCCGACCATCTGTTCAAATAACAGGGGATTTGTCCGGTGGCAAGCGCAAGAATGGGATGATGGCGGGAAGATTAGGCGACGGTGACGGCGACGCCGCGCGCCACGTCTCTACAGTCGCGGCTTCAGAGGAGGGGGGAGAAAAAAAACGGAAAAAGAAAAGAGAGAGGGGAAAAAAATGTATTTTGTGCAAACAAGAACAGATGACGCCCTTACAATTACACCTGTCAGGAGCTCCGCAAAGCAATCGATCTCTGAGGCAGCCGGGCGACGCTCCCTCTCTCTTTCTACTTCATAGCAAAATGATTTTCTCTCTTTTTTTCCCCTTCCTCCACCCTCCCTCCATCTCTGACTCTCCTTCTCTTGTTTCCTCCCTCCGTTCTCGAGCTCCTTCCATCGCGCTCTTCTTAAACAATTTGCAGGGAGGAATGTTTTCTGATACGCGACAAGATGATGTTTCACTTCTCGCTCTCTGACGGGGTGAGGACAAAGAAGGGAGGAGAGGAGAGGAGGGGGAAACGATAGAAACGAGCAATGAGGGGAGAGAAGTGGTCAGGAGAGGAAGAAAGGAAGCTGGGAGGTGAGAGGAGGGGAGAGGAAACAAGGAGAGATGAAAAGGAGACACAAGATGAAAAAAGGGCAGCGAAGGAATGAAGGAAGTAAAGAGGGGAAAGAGGGAGAGGAGAGGGTGAAGATGAAGACAGATGGAGGAAAGAGAGATGTGGGATGAGGAGAGCAGAGGAGAAAAGCGGGAGGAAGAGGAGACGAGAAGAAACGAGTAAAGAGAAGACAAGGAGAGGAAACAAGGAGAGAAGAAAAGGAGACAAGATGAAAAAAGGGGTTGAAGGAATGAAGGAAGGAAGAAGTGTGGGAGCAAAACTGGGGGAAGGAGGGAGAGGAGGGTGAAGATGAAGACAGAAGGAGAGAAGAGAGGAGGAGATAGAGGAATCACAAAAGCGAGGAAAAGAAACAGAACAAATGGAGAGACATGGAAAGATGAGAAGAAAGTTGGAGGAGTTAGAGGAGAGGAAAGCAGGAAAAGGGTGAGAAGGAAATGCAGAGAAGAAAGGCGAAAAGAGGAGAGGAGGAAAAAGGAGATGAAAATGCGAGAGAAGAAGTGAAAGGGGAAGGAGAGAAAATGAAGAAGAGAGGAGAGAAGGAAAGGGGAAAGGAAAGAAGGAAGGGACCAGACCAGAGTTGAGGAAAAGGAGAGGAGAGGGGAACGAGAGGAAAGAAGGAGGGAGGACAGAAGTTAGGAGAGATAGACAGAGGAAAGCAAACAATTGAACAGGAGGATGAAGCGAGAGAAGATAAGATGAGTTAAAAAGGGAGGAAGAGAGCGAGGGAGAGGAGGAGAGAGAGCAAAAACTAAAACAGACAGGGCGAGAGAGGTAGTCAACAGCAGAGAGAGAGAGAGAAGAAGAGACAAAGATTTTCAGCAAAAAGCGAGAGAGAGCGGAAGAGTAATTAATGGAGAGAGACAATGAATGAAAGAGAGAGAGGGAGAGAGGGATGGAGGGGAAGAATAGTGGGGTGACAGAGCGTGCAGTTTACTGGCCCAGGAAGTGTTCTCAGGCCGCCGGCCAATCGGCTTGGCTCGTTCCCCCAGTGTCACTAACAGCCCATTGGCCGATGAAAGCCGGCCTTTATTCGCCGTTTCAATCAGCGGCTCACACCATCAAAGAAGAGCCGTTTATCTTTCCCTTCCATCGCCCACACACACAACTTCCCCCTCTTTCTATCCCTCCCTCAGACTCTCCCATCCATCTCCCACTTTTTCTCTCTCTCTGCGTTTACAATTTGTCTCTCTGTCTCCAAAAATGCCTTCACGCAATAAAAAGAGGACAAATAAAAGCCTCAAGGTTCAGCAAATCTCTTCCTCAGAAAACAGAGTATTTCCAATATGAAAACAAAGCTTCATTCCACTTTACCGAAGGCCTTAAGTCCACACGGCCAGAGTTCCATTACACTTTATCAATACCCCCTTAAAATACTACAAGGACATTTTCACTGGTTATGAAACTATTTAATGCTGATGCCTCCATATGATCTAAACAAACTATTTAAAACAACTATTTCTATATAGTTGTTCCTAATCAAGCAGTTCCTCTAACGACCACTAGAGGCTGGCTCCAGCAGTGAGTCTAGGCCTCATATTAAAATGTCTAACAGCAGAAATAAACATGTTTACAGCCTGCAACAAAAAACTGTTTAGGTCTCTATAGCTAATTTCTCCATTCATGACAACTGTACGGGCGTTTTAAATTATTTTAAAGCTGCAGTAGGTAATTTTTATTAAAATATAGTTTGGGTGCTCTAGGAGGAGCCACAGGGACCTGATTTTTTCACAGATTATCTGTCTCGTGTTCTACTGTCAGGATAAAGTGAAAGTTTCAGCAAATATGAGAAAAAGTTCTTTTTATAAAAGTTACCTACTGCAACTTTAATAACTGCCACTGTGTCAGATTTGGTCAATTTCCACTAGAAATCAGACACTTTGTCCACAGAGGCCGCCAGAATCAACACAAAATGAAAGTTCCTTGTTCCTGCTTTCAACAGAAAGACAAATACCACCTTAACAGTACAGTACTCATAGTAACATTGTTTTTACTGCACCTTATTATGCAAAACCAAGTTTTTAATTGTTTGATTATATACATCATCTATATTTACCACCATAACACAGTCAGACTTTACTTCACTTTAGTCATTTTCCCTTAACTGAAAATACAACACAGTTTGTCATTGTCAAAGACGCCCCAGAATAAACTAGAAATGCACCTTCCACCTTCAGTTCACCTTAGTACAAGTACAAGAGTGGCCACATATTCCCTTTCGCAGATAGCTAGGTATTACTTTACTATCAGTCTCAAGTCCACCTTAACAAAGCTATAATTTACTGTCTAAAGGGCCTATTTCTCTCCTATCAGAAAGAGCCCTACATACCACCTTAAACAATAGGCTGGAAGGCTTTATTTACAAAGGGTCTCAAATCCACCTTAATTCAGCTCAAATTTTTATTTCTATTTTCTCTATTTTCTCTCCTATCAGGGTGTCAAACCACCTTAAGAGCAGGTTGGTAACAGAAGCCTTTGTTTGAATTCTGATCCGACCAGAAACCCACATTCCACCTTAACACAAGCTTTACTGCACCGTAGCAAAAAATCTACAGCTTATTCCACCTGAAGTAAAAGACTGGAGGGTCTTGGATCCACCTTAACTTTACCGAAGGCCTCAAATACACAACTGGAATATACTTTACAAAAGTGTGTGGATTCATCCGCCGCTGAAAATAGTCCCCAACAAATGTTTGAGAAAGTACAGAGAGCAGCTGGTTCAGGGACGGGCCTGCCCCCACTGCTAAAAAAATCCTAGAGGAAACACTGAGGCAGCATGGGGGTTTTCATGGGTTTTATTGACAATAACAAACATATAGTACAACAGCAGATGTAATAATGTGTGTATTATTGACACTCTGCTGCAGTATTTTTGTTTACACGTCATCTCTCCTCTTCCTCTCTCATGTGAATCATTACTCAGTGCGTATTCACCTGTTTACCCACAACACTGAGCCGCTTTACGACTCGCTGCATGAACCCATGAATCAACGCATTCTCGTCCTCAAAACCCGCCTCCCACCCCTTCCTCTCCTCTCCTCTCCTCTCCTCTCCTCTCCTCTCCTCTCCTCTCCCAGCTCAGGATGGTTGTTTGGGAGTTTTCCTCACCAAAAATGGCTTCCTGTCACAGAAGACGCAAGATTTTATAATTGTAAAAGTAGACAAATTGGTTGATTTAAAGTTGATGATTGACTGATACATGTGTGAATAATAATTCTAATGACTTCTGATGTCTTGTGTATTTTGCAGTGATATTATAGTGTTGATCTGTAGCTGACCTTTGACCTCTTTGATTTCCCTTCGGTTTCATGATGATATATTAATGTCCCACTGAATTCTCTGGATTTTTGAATCAAGTTTTATGAATGCTAAGAGGTGGAAAGATGATGAAGGAAAGCCAACAAGAAAACCAGGAGTGAAGCACTTTTCTGTGTGTGTGTGTGTGTGTGTGTGTGTGTGTGTGTGTGTGTGTGTGTGTGTGTGTGTGTGTGGCAGTTTCTTAATCTAATAGCATACAGAGGAAATAGAGCAGAGCTGGACATCCTTGACACACACTGACTCAATACCAAGACCTAACACTTTATCATCTGCAGTACCTGGACATGCTGTCTGTGACTGTGTGTGTGTGTCTGTGACTGTGTGTGTGTCTGTGACTGTGTGCGTGTGTGTGTGTGTGTGTGTGTGTGTCTGTGACTCTGTGTGTGTGTGTGTGTGTGTGTGTGTGTGTGTGGCCCTGGGCGCTGTGAGGATGGGCAGTAGTTATTAACCTGCTGCCCAATTTCTGTCACGGCTGCTTTGTGGCTGCGAGCAGAGAAGTTGGGTGTGTGCGTGTGTGCGTGCGTGTCAGCAGTGGAGGGACTCTTCCTCAGTGGAGTTATTACTAGAGCCACACTCTTACAAATGACTGAATGAACCACTACAAGGAATGTGTGTGTGAATTTGCACTAAACACGTGGCGTCATTGTGCCATTAAACAAGCTCTTATGTCAGTGAATATAGAAGGATGTGAATGCAACAGATGCCATTGAGTTCTGAGATTATATATATACCATCATCAGTGCTGTTGCTATGGTTACCTACAGTTTAATACACCTTTGGCAGTTAAACTGTTGACCAGAACACTGAAGAGATTTTGACGTTATCGACTCTGATATTATTCCGATCTAGGCAAATTAAAAGTATAAGCACAGATGTATGCACAGTAACGCTCGCAATGCTGTCTCTTTCATTAGGTGACAGTATAGCTCAGTAATGTAGCTCATTAGTAACATTAAAGCTGTAATATGTAGCATCAGAACATCTGTAAACTCTAGTTCTATGTTCTATATGTAGTTGAGTTGTGTTCTTACATTATCCCAAATGTTTCCAACAGTGTTCAAACTCAGAGAAATCTGTCTGTTTATCAGAATCAGAATCAGAATAATTTGTTTATTGCCATCCATTATCCAGTCTGAAGCCACATTGTTACCATCCACTGTTTAGATCTTGGTGCTTTTTAACTCTAGATTTGAACCGGATGAAGGATTTTAGTCATCGGACGTCTGGATCTTAAGTTATCAGAGAAACAAGCTGAGCTAACGTTAGCAGCAGCTCGGCTCGCAGCCCCTCCGGGACGTCCTTTGTCTGTCCAACAGCGTGGGAGAAGCAGTGATTGTTAAGGTGGAACTGCTTTATTCAGTGTGTTTAAGGTGGAACTGCTTTATTCAGTGTGTTTAGTGGTTTTAATCAGCGGGTCTGTTTGTGTTGGAGAGGAGGAGACCTCTGTGGATCATTGGGCTCCCGGTAGAAACCTCCTGAACCATGAACACTGAAGGAATCCTAACCGGGAGAAGCTGACTGCAATGACGCCAATGGTGGTGAAGACAACAACTCCCATGATCCCACGCTGCTTCACCACCTCATAATACATAGTCTTTTGTTATGGTTTGGATGTTAGAGACCCCCTAGTGGCAGAAATCACATACTGTATGTTTCTGATCCTCATCCAATCATAACTTCCTCGCAACTCAAACTGGAACATGGGACCGTTTCTGACATGACTCTACATGATAAAACATGCTGCAGTATTTGATCTTCAATCTTCCAACAAACTCCCTGAGGAGAAAAATACTTTATCTGAAGATGATTTAAAAACTCTAGGGAGCACTGTGGAAGGGAAAAAAAGATCAGAAATCCTCCTCTGACACGTACCATTCAGTGTCTCTAAATTATGAGAATCCAGCCTGTAAAAATATTATCGTGTCCACGGAGGACTTCGAGTTCCTTCCTGTCCTTGAAAAGGCACCGATATTAGTTTTGATTTGCTGCTATCAATCATTTTGATAGAAAAGCTGTCACACTTTTTCAAACTGACAGAAATGAGACTCAGTGATCCAAATGCAGATCTCACACAGGAAAAAAAAGTTGAAGACTGTCAGCGTTATAAAGATTTTATCCCCAGCGCCTTTGTGAGTTTAGTCACACGAACATCGCCAATATATCAGTCTGGCTTTGAGCAAAACTGTGTTTGTGTGTGTGTGTGTGTTTTGATGCTCCCATAACCATTACGTGCCACAATGGAGCAGAAATGCTGCCGGTTTATCTTCTGATCAATGCTGCGAGCTGTCAAACCCACACATACACGTTTACTCTTACCCCCTCTCGTTCACCCCATGCACACTCTCTTAAACATACACACACATTTACTCAGCCCCCTGCAGTGAAAAATGTAGTCATGTGGATTGCGTTTGTGTGTGTTTTCCCCCTCAAACAGACTGTCAGGCTGTCAGGCTGAAACGTTCTGACAGGCTCGGCTGGAGGAAACTCAGCGGCGTCATGGAGACCAGCGAGAGATTAAACTGCATAACAAATGTCCATTTACACTCCAAAGCCTCCAGTTAACGTTCAATTCATCTCAACTGATGTTCGACACCCGAGACCTCGCCTGCTTCAAACCTCATTAGCATCTGAATTCTAACAGGTTTATATTTCTGTCTTTCTATTGTCAGGGTGCTCTGACCTTTGACCTTTTCAGCATTCATTGTTATTTCCAATGAGGTGGGTATGATGTAAGGTATAATACACAACAAGGTGTTCTGACTAGAGCACAAGTCTCAGTCACAGTCACTAGTCAAGTCTAGGGGCTTTAAAGGTAAGTCAAGTCTTAGGTCAATGCTGAAAAGTCCAGTCTGGAAAAGGAAGTATCCAGTCAATCAGAAAGTCAGATATAAGTCTTGTCAAACCAATCAATCAAAGCAATTCTGTCAAGTCTCAAGTTCTTGAAAGCAAGTATCATGTCGATCAAAACAGTTTAGATACAAGTCTCATTAAATAAAGTCCAGAGTCAAGGTTCAGTTCAACGAAGAAAAGTCTAAAGTTGAGTCTGAAGTTCTTGAATGCAAGTCAAGTCTCAAGTTGTGTCAATGCAAGTCTCCTGCCAAGTCCTTGAGGTGTAAGTCAAGTCTCAGTTCAACAGAAAAGTTGAGTTTGAAGTTCTTGAAGGCAAGTCAACGCAAGTCTAGGATCAACAGAGAAAAGTCTTCGTCAAGTCTCAAGTCAGGTTTCTAGTCAGTTGAGTAAAAAACAAGTAAGGTCTTGTGTCTCAGGTCCATGAAGGCAAGTCATTCTAAGTTAATCAGAAAAAAGACCAAATCAAGTCTTGATGTAATCCATTATAGTTCTAAGTCAAGTCTCAAGTCCAGTCCAAGTAACCACAAGTCTTCATAAGCAAAATGGAAGTCAAGCTTCAAATCTTCTAAGTTAGGTCTCTGAGTTGTGACATCCACACAGTCCTGATGCGTTATCAGCATATTCATTTGTTGCATATTTACACATCCGGCAGGCACAGAGCATCATTATCATCCTCTTAGAGTCATGTTTTTGTCCACTTGATGAATTTAAGTCTAATATTCGCTCTCCTTTTAACTCTGGTTTGGTCTCCACCAAGTCCTGAGAAAGCTATCTGTCTCTTTGGCTGTATTATTTTCAAAAATATGCTCAAATGCAACAGAAACCTGTCAAAGGACTCAGAGGAGAGACTGAGCCCTGCATCAATTCACAGAGTGACTTTCACTGAAACTAAACTACACTACGCAACTTGGAAAATGTCAAAACAGTTGATATATAAATGTTTTCCTAAAGTGGTGGGAGCACGTTCGACATCGAGATAAGACGCCGTCCTGAAACTAGGACATCCTCTGCCACCAGAGAGGCTTCAAACGGCTGCACGCTCTCTCTGACAGTCGCTCTCTACATCTGTTCAAGACTGCTATTCATTCACACGCACACAGAAATACACAAGTTGACGTCAGTACGGAAGTGCTTTTGTGCAATTAAACTATACTCACACACACACACACACACACACACACAAGAAAGACTCGCATATACTCGTCTCACGCTGCCGGTGCTGCTGCAGACTCACCAGGTGGAGAGTTTGCCTTACAGCGGTGGGGAACGCAGCCAAAACTCAGTCGCTTTAAGATCTTCTGCCTCGATCTGTCGCTTTTTAAAGGGGAAGGAGGGAGTTAAAATCCCTACAGTATCCCCGCTTCACTGAACGATAATAATAACTTTAGATTTTGTTCAGCAGAAAGTTACTAAGTGGGAGGAGAGCGGCGTGCTGAGAGAGCAGAGAGGACGTCCTTCAGCTGCGTGACTGCAGACTGAAATCCACTAAACTGCTGGAGGATCTTTGTGCAAGACTGACTCACACCCTAAAAAACTGACCTGTGACCTCACTGTAAAGCTAATATTTGTTATGTTAATGGATCAATGCAACACATCTCTAATAACAGGGAATTTTGTCACTTGGACCAGACACACAGTACAAAACCTGAACTAAATATACAACCTGAATAAGTCATCTCGTAAGTTATTACAATGCATTTGCTTTTCATGTGTCATTTCAGATTCATGTGTCAGTGTCTACTGATTGCCATTTTATACAGAAATGAGAAGATAAAAACTGACAGGTGATGTAGTACAAAAGTCCACATCTGGATGAGGTGGGAAGGACGGATGGGTCAAACAAACACGACTTTCATCACTGTTTGTCCCGTTTTTTGTGTCCGTGTAAAACCAGAAGTCAACGGTGACCAATTTTAAGTTACGTAGGTACGTTAACTTGTGTCACATATTTAACTTCGGTCACATATGTAGCGTGATCTTTTTCTAAACGTAACCCAACTGAAACTGTTTCACAACGTTAACAATGTGTTTATTACTTTTACCATGACGAGAACAGTCAACCTGACTTTGTCCTTTCCTGCACGTCCAAAACTCATAAAATGCGGCACCTGTAACAGCGTTAAATGACATCACTCAAAAACATAAGTCTACATGGTCAAAGTCAGAAGAATGATGTCATGACAAAATGTAGTGCAAATGTTTGCTGTTACATGCGTCACTGATTGGACCCCAACACAGTTTCCAGAAATTTCTTCTAAAGCTCGTCTAAATTTAGTCATAAAGTTATACGTATAGGTTACATAAAACTTGTTCAAACAACATCTAAATGACTGCACTTCAACGTTAAGCAGGTCCTAACTGCATGCTGGAAAAAAGGTTTTTGAAGCTTTGATTATTCAACTAATGTCCAAGTGTTCCAGACTCTTTTTGACTTACTAATTATTAAATGCTTACTCATTTACTTTATTAGAAGTGTAATGAAGATTAGTCCTTTGTTGCAATGTTTTCCCCTTCTTTCATATTTGTATAATTATGTTGTTAATAGTTATGAAGTGGATATTATTTGGGATCAGTGTGATGCACCTTATGATGGAGTGCCTTCGGTTATATGACTGATATTCAAATGAAGTTCTGCTTTGGTATCAGTGTCACTTTAAATGTGCTGATATCAAGGCTTGTATGGTAATTTTCCAGATGATTCGCGGCCGTTCTCGCTGCTGCTGTTGCTGCTGTAACGGCACCGAGGGTCTGAATCTGTTTAATGTCTAAACAAGCAGCAGTCAGCTCGAGGTCAGAGAAGTGAGCCGAGGAGACCGAGGGAAGCTGTAAAACGCTGTAAAAATAAATGCTTCAAACCAGACATAAACAAACTGTCAGCCGTAATAAAGAGAAGAGCGGCTCTGCTGCTGGAAGCTGCAGCTACTCAGAGACAGACAGATGGAAGAAGCGCGAGGAGTTTTATCTTACCGAGAACAATGAGGTTCAGAGCACTTACCTTCCACTCAGTTTGTACTGGGAGGAAAGTTTTGTGAGTATTTTTTGAAAGAAAACCTTCTAGCTTTCAAACAGTGTGTTCATCAGAAGTTTGAACTAGAGTGATATCAGTAAATGGGATAATGCTTGGATTTCTGAAATCTGTGATGTTGTATAGTTTGTGAGTTTTTATTCCCAATTCCACAACATGTCATCATTAAAGATGAGGCAGATATCAGTATAACACACATGCAACTGACCCTTCGTAAGTTCTGCCACAGTTTGGTAGCCGGTGGAACCTCAGTCAACTTTCTCCTTTCCTGTACGCCAAATTTTTAAATATGCAATGTGCTGGGCTCATCTATGTTGAAAAGATCTATGTTGATGCAATTTAGATAGCAAGTTATCTAGCGTTTTGCTAACTGTGACTATATATGTCACTCTTAACCATCGCCAAAATGTGGTTGTCTCTTCAACATAGATGAGTTTCAGTGAACATAATGACACTAATAAATGCCATCATTATATCTGAATATTAATATTCTTAAGCATACCTCTGAAGTATTGTGGACAGAAAACAGAATAATGACTAGTCAAGTTGAGGCTGACTGTATTACTACTACTACTACAATAAGTGCATTATTTCATCTGATTTTATTGATGCAGATGATGTGATGAGGCCTGATTCAAAAATGTCTTACTTAAAAGTCTAGCAAGCACTAATACAGGCCTGGAGTTACAGTAATACAAAGTAATTTAAAGAGCAACAGAAATTAGACATTGTTATTTATTAAACATATATATATATTAACAGACATGCCTTCTTAGATCCCTAATCAGAATGTAATCACCAACCAATTAAAATTTGCACAAAAAGTTACTGGGCAGGAATTGTGTGATAGAAAGTGAAAATATCAAGAATAGATACAACATAACGGGTTTAAGATATGAGCCCTGATTTTGTCCTCCGGGCTCAGGAGGAAATTTGGGGATTTTGGGAGAGCTGTTTAAATCAATAAAATTATCTTTAGGCTAAATACTGAAAGATTTGCTAATTATACTCAAATTATGGAACAGGGGAACTCAAAGAGAGAGGGCTGCTGCCTCGAGCTGAGCATAAATCCAGATTTTGTGAGGTACTGTTATATTATTTAGACAGACAGATATCAGACAGTAGCATGCTAAAACTTCCACGGTTGAGTGTTCAATTCCCTCCACGGCAGTCAGAATAAAGTCTGTATTTATGGCTCTGCAGCATCTGCAAAGAGCCAAACCTTTACAAAACAAAACAGAGAAAGAACAAAATAAAAAGAATGAAATAAGTTTTATGAAATGTTGACAGACGGAGACAATCGACAATCACAAAGTCAATTTCTACACCAGCTTAAGTTAAAAAAGTGGCTGCCAGACAAAAACACAACTGTAATACAAATGCCAATACAATAAACAACACGCAACAAAGACATGAATTGAAAACAAGGTTATAGGGAACAAACAAACACGAGAAAATGAAACAATTTACTTAGATAAAAAAAAGGAACAGTCGTCTTTCATGGAAACAACAAGGTGTCGTTTTAATGAGGCGACAAAACACACGTTTAATTGAAGTGGTTTAATCTAATAAATACTAGCTGCAGGAAAGTAATATGACTGCATGTAGAGCACGCACACACACACACACACACACACACACACACACACACACACACACTCAAGATCACGTTTAAAAGACTTCACAGTTTCTGTCTGAATCCACTGTTTTGACAAAATGCTGCTAATGGAACGGAGAGGAGCATCGTCTCTCCTCCTCCTCCTCCTCCTCCTCCTCCCACCAAAAACAAATTAATTTTTTTCTCCGCTCACTGATTAAAAATGTACCTACCACATGCGACTCCGAGCCGTGTGCAACAGGAGCCCAATATGCAAATCTCACCCTTTTTAAGACTTATCTACATATCAAATATTCTCCAGGCTTCACAAACTCTGAGATATCGTACGCTGACCGAAGGCTTATCGGTGTGTGTGTGTGTGTGTGTGTGTGTGTGCGTGTGTGTGTGTGTGCGCATAGCTTCAGTCTGAGTGTGTGTGTGTGTGTGTGTGTGTGTGTGTGTGTGTGTGTGATTCTCAGTCAGATGGTAGCTGTAGACAGCGGTGTGTCTGAGCTCTCATGTTTATCAAAGAGAA
Organism: Dicentrarchus labrax; assembly: GCF_905237075.1. Taxonomy (NCBI): domain Eukaryota; kingdom Metazoa; phylum Chordata; class Actinopteri; family Moronidae; genus Dicentrarchus; species Dicentrarchus labrax. The sequence goes on along the minus strand of NW_026136721.1, from coordinate 34,692,188 downwards.
GCAGTTATATCTGAGAGCACTGGATGGCCTTGTGCTGCCAAAGCTAATCACAGCAACGTGTGTGTGCATGTGTGCATGTGTGTGTGTGTGTGTGTGTGTGTGTGTGTGTGCGTGAGGAGAAAGGAGCTTGTTATTGCACCAAGAGGTGAGGTGGCACAAGTAGAATTAGCGGCAACGAGCGAGAAGTGTGTACATGTGTGTTTGTGTGTGCACGTGTGAATCATACCGAGTGATTACGTTCTGTTTTGGACTGTGTGCTGTTGCTGAAGACTACATTTGAGGGTGAGAGTTGCTGTTGGGGGAATATAAATGAATCCGTTCACTTGAAGGAGTGTGTTAACTACACGGCAGCGAGTTACCAGCACATCATGTCAATGAATACTCACAAACATCTGGTACAATTTTCTGTTTTAGCTTTAGTAGTTTTATGGCTGAAGAACCTTGACGGTATAATCATCACACAAGTCATTTTTAATTCAGACTTTCAATACTTTCTAAACAAGCTTTTATTTTTTTCCCAGGGTCCCTGAACTACCCATGGTGCAGTATGCACTTGAGTTTGTTTCTCCTTGAGGTGAGGGAATAAAACCTTCTATTGGGGATTTATAAAACTTGCCACAGCTTTATACAGATGGTGGACCGATTAAAGGACCAGTGTGTTGGCATCCAGCTGTGAAGTTGTGCAGATTGCAACAAACTGAATACTGCTCGCCTTCAAAGCATGTAGGAGAAACTACAGTGGCTGCAAAACTAGACTTGGTTTCTGTGTTCTGGGCTACTGTACAAACATGGCGGACTCTGCCAGAAGAGGACCCGCCCTCTGAAAACAGCTTGGTCTAAGGTTTTAGGTGATTATACAATAAAGAAAACATATAAATGATCAACCTATGAATATTATATTCCTTTTCTGACAATGGATCCTGCGTCTCAAACTCAAATTGTCTCAGGGCAACTGCTGATATTGTCAGGAGGGCCACAGTGGTAAGTAAGCAGTTGTAAGAAAGCTTCCATACAAGTTTCTATACATTGTCATATAATGTTCTTACACCCAAACAAAATACTTTTTTAAAAATAGAATTAGAAAACAAGAAGAAAAACAAAAATCTTTTGGGCCAGATCATATTATATTTCTGACATCATGTCGTGGGCCGGGGGGAGACGGATAGAGAGCCAGAAATGGCCTCAGGGCCGGCGGTTTATGATCCCTGTGATAGAGCTTCCTAAATGTTACACACTGGACCTTTAAAGGAAAGACCTGAATAAGTTTTATGGGGGCAGATAACAAATGCAGATGCTTCCACACAGGGGAACGAGGGATGACTCAACGTTGAGTCTGATCCAGACCTCTGACTCACTGTCTCCTGTTTTGCTCATTGTCAGCCGTTTCCCTGGTTGAAGAAACAGTTGAGCAATCGGGGCTTTGCAGGTGGGATGTCATCTTCCAACTAGCTACCTGTAGCTACATCTATTTATATGTTCATTTATGAATGTATGTGATGGTGAAAACAATTCATTTCATCACTGCCTCCCTGATCTCTCTCCAACAATTCTGGGACAGTGCATGTCTTTGCAGCCTTGACTGGATGGATGAAAGCAACGCAGGTTGGAAATGAACAATATACAGTAAGAAATAACAATTGCACTCATCTGTGCAGCTGATCTGCTTTTAACAAGACATATAGTTTAACTAGGGGCCTAACTAGTCCAACCTACACGCCACTGCAACACGCAGGGACAAACTGACACACAAAGAAAGGAATAACTTAACGTAACAGGACGGGACGAATAATTCTCCACCAGGATAACAAGAAGGCAATAAAAATACCAGGTGTGAACACAAAGGCAAGTTCGGATGGAGGTCAGGTGTAAATGGGGTTGTCTCTCCTGGAAGACATTCGTGGTCTTGCACTAGTGTTCACAAAGACGTTCAAACTCTGCCTAGTTTACCTCTGCACACCTGGCCATTCATTGCGTTAGCTGAATGTTGGTGTACGATGCACCTCCAGTTTTATCGAAGCATTCTGAGGCCTTGATCCATCCAAGAGTTGTCGAGATGTTTGCACCAACAGGCAGACTGATATCCTCCTGTTGTAGAGCCGCACTAACGCAGCTAAAAGCGTGTAAAGAATAAAATTGTTTTATCATTCCAGTGACACACCTGCTCTGAACCACCCAGCTGTCAACTTTCATCTGAGCCAACTTTCCTATTAGGCGCTCATCCAAAACAGCACAAGTACATAGTTAGACCAGACCGTGTTTTTTGGTAAATGTCCCCTCACATCTCATCATCGCCCCAACACTTTTTCCTGAGTAGAAGCCAACTAACCAGATGAGTCGTGAACACAAATGAAATATCTTTACCATATAAGACTATCGCAGAGGATGATCACTCATGTCTTAGCCTGCGAGCTTCTTAATTAAAAACGCAGGAATTCAAATGGAGCCTCGTGAGACGATTCTGCAGCAGCCGTCGCTCCCTCCCGCCCAAACCCCAAGCCTTTTGAAGCAAACCAGCTCCCTCAAATTCCATTAGCCTGTTTTGTATTAAAAAATAAGAAAAGTGGGAATCAAACCGTTAAACAATGCTCTCCTTGGGTAGCAGAACTTCAATCACCTCCCCTCGCCCCTCATTCAGCCGGGCTAGCGTAGCTGCCTAATTAGTTCTGTTGAAAGGCTTCTAATTAAATTGGCCTAATGTGGAGGCCCAGGCAGCGAGACAGAAGAGCGGCTGAAAAATATCACACAGGGGCGACCAGAAAAATGTGTGTGAGACTCGAAGAGAAATACACTTTGACACTATGCATGTTTACACAGAGACGTGTACATACATGCAGCCACAGAAGAGAAACAGCACACTGAAACAACGTGGAACTCATACATTATGTATGAAAGTTTATTCAGGATATTTTATCAATAAAGGAAGGACGTATGTCTCCATGTTTCTGTCTTGATCTTTTGCAGTTTCTGAGAATTATTATAATGAGGACATTACCCAGTTAATGAATTGTTTCTAAAGCAAACTCATACAGAACAATGAAAGTGAGGAAGATCACCACGACCAAAGACACAGTTTAGGCCTGAGCAGAAAGGATTATACTCATCGGAAACTGACGATGATGTTTGATCATGCTAACATGATATGCTAATTAGGCAGCTAGCTAATGGCTAGTTGATAAAACTCTTTCTTACTTTGAGAATGTACACCAGCGTGAGCGTCAATGCAAATGCATCATCCGTTTTTAGCAGGGGTAGTCGAATATGATTGACAATAGGAAAACGGTCCTAACGATACCGATAGCGCACAGAGAAACACTGCAGTGCACCAGGTAATGGTAGGAAACAAACACTGATCAACATTGAACATTTGAAATTATAAATGAAATGCAATCAACTTGTTTGGAAGGCCTAAAGGACAAGGATGTGCACAAAGCTGCTGCAGGAATACAAGTAGCCCATATCTACTAAAGTTTGACCAAATTAAATCGCTTTATCATCCAAACTTGTATTGCTTTTTGAATGGCATGCCTCTGTAGATGGGGCGGCCCGGAGCACGATGCAAAGTGATGCCCTGTGTCCCCTTTCATGTGACACTGTAGCATTCAGACTGTGTATTGTTGCTGTGGTGTGAGAGCTGTGCCTGAGTCTTTTAAAGTTGTGGAAATAATTAACAACGATTGGTATAATCAATGGGATCTGTGACCAGGTGACCGGCTGACATTAATACTGCCGTCATCAACCTCAGCCTAAGTGATTAAAAGTGATTCATCCACTATGTGACATAAACAGCTCGGCAGAAAGAGGTTTTTTATGGGGAACATTTAATTTAAGTCAACATTATTAAATGTTAATAAACCTGAAGCTTGCTTTGTTGGATGTTTTATGTATCGCTGTGCTATATGTACAGTATTGTTCCTGTTTAATATGCATCTTGTGCCCAGAGACTGCAGCTGAAAATTAACTGGCACATTTACAGAAATGTCTCTGTAACTTTAAAATAAATGTTGCTATTTAGGAGACATTTTTTATTATTTCATCTGGGACAGATTACCACCCAAACACACACACACACACACACACACACACACACACACACACACACACACACACACACACACACTGATGCTACTATAGGACTTGTAAGGACCTCCCACAAAGTGAAAGAGTCCTCACAAAGTAATAAATACACAGCACAAACACACAAAAGGAAAAATTTAGTCATTTCTATGATTAATCAATAACAAAAACAATATGCACACACACACACACACACACACACACACACACACACACACACACACACACACACACACATCTTGTTGAGGTCATTCTCAAACCTCTAACAGTGCACACAAACTCATGTTCCAAAAAACAGCTAATAACATCAACAATACACACACAGACACACAGACACACACACACACACACACACACACACACACGACACACACACACATTTAGAGTTTGTCATTCCCACAACACACACACACAGCTTGTTTCCCACAAGAGAACAGACAATACAGAAACACTCACATCTTGTTTCGTCATCCCTACAACACAGCCAACATCGCACACACACTCACACCATCTACCCATAATGCTGCTCTTCCCTCTAAATGCCTTAAGTGTCCCTCTCTCACTCGCTTCTATCCACTAATAGGAACCAATTAGTCCCCATTGTCCCCTCTCCCAATAAAAGAGCATTATGGGAATTCCCCCTACTTAACACCTTTCCTTTTCTAAACAGGCACCCAATTAGACGCCTAAAGGACAAAGAGACAGAGGACAAGTGGGTGCCTCGAGGGGCGGGGACGGAGGGATGGAGGGTGTGATGAGGTGTGTTTGTTGAATGCCTCTCAGTTCAGTAGAGGTTTTTCAAGCACATGAATAAAACACGGTCGATTGCACATTTTAAAAGGATAAAACTGATGTTATTTTATCATTTTATTGCAAACAAGTCGCCTGAAGAGACCAAAACTAACAATAAATGTATCTACTAACATGTATTGTGTGTGTATTAAAGCCTGATTTTGACTCAACCCCACATACACCGTCCTGCTGCCCTGAATACTCACTAGAGAGCACCAAATGTGGATTTATCCGCCGCTGAAAACAGTCCCCAAAAATGCGGTATTTCCTCCTGTAAAAACGTTTTTTACGCTGTGGTTGGAATATTACTGTAATAAATACGGTGCAACTTTTACTTCTATTACGGTAAGAGGATTACTACAGTTGAATTTTGATCCATATTTTACTGTATAAATACAGGTTTTTACCACCAAAAGAAAGAATTTTGTCATATGAATGACATTACGGTGGTTTGCTGTGCAATTTACAGTCTGTTACTATAATAATAAAATGACTTTATTCCATATAAATTCCATTAAAATGCTGTACAAATAAAGATCTGCCATGTTATCACAGTGTTTTACTGTTACAGAATCTTTAACCTATTTAGAGTTTAAGGTCTTTTACTGTCATTGTTTGATTGTTTTTTAAAGATTAACGTCTCCAGTCGGAACCAATGACCTGCGAGTCACAGACAGGAAGGAAGTCCGACAGCATTGACTGACGGATTATCACATTGTTGCTTTGGCATCGGCCACATTAATTATTGAGACTACAGCAGCCAGTTTTTGATCCGAACAGCTTTTCTGGGAGAGTTGACGAGCATCATTGCTGATATATGAGACAAGATCGATTGTAACAAATTTACAGACTGAGGAAATGTGCATATTCGGTACTGAGGTGGATCAAATCTCATCTTTCAGACAGAAAATTCTGTGTCCAGTGACAACCACAGTCTTCATTTGCTGTCAAGAATGGGGTTCCTCAAGGGTCAGTTTTGGGACCGCGTTTATTCCCTTTTTATGCTGTTTTTGTGGCACTGAGCATGCTCACTGAAGGTCTCCTCAGATCTTAATAACTGCATATCAGTCAACAGATGTTGATGTCAGAGCCTCGGGCTGAGACGCATCGCCAAATATATTGTGTCTTTGGTAGTTTGTTTTTAAGAAAAAAATGTAATACAGCTTTATTTCCCAGTCCTAATCAGAGATATTTTGTCCATCAGCATGTCGTGCACCCAAAAAAACATCCCGTTCCTACAGAGCTTTATCCTCTCCTCTGAGAATGATAATGAAAGAACAAACGAGCCAGCACTGTAAAGAGATTCCTGCTGGATACACAACACCTACTTTCTCACCAGGATACAAGTACACACAGACACACGCACAGAACCGACTGGTGACGCTTTTTCCCATGACAGCATGGGAATTCCTCTGCTCAGGAGTCACTTCTCAGTGTGAGATGCAGAGAGAGAAAGAGTGTGTGTGTGTGTGTGTTAAAATAGCCAGGGGGGCTGGCCCTGAAGTGGCCCGCTCTCTAGAGAGACTCTGTCTGCTTTGTTCCTTTAATCTACAGAGAGAGAAAGAGAGAGAGAGAGAGGTAGAGGAGGGAGGTTAGCTTGGGTGAATGAGCTGGTACCGTCTCTCTCCTCTCTCAGCTCTAACAGACCTACAGGCCGACGGTATTCAACCACTCTCCATACAGCTGCTGAGCTATAGAAGGTTCGTCTGTGGGTTCGGGCGGTAAAAGACCCGCCCGTGTTCTCGTAGACGATGTTAGGTGAGCTCTTCCAGGCTTTGATGAACATGAATCCCACCAGGTTGAATCAGCAGAAGAAAAGATGGACAACTGTGTAGAAAATATCAATTGCTTGAAAATGTACCACCCTGTTGACATAAAAACGTATGTAATATCAGTTCCCCTCTCATACCGGTGTGCTGCAGTCTGGATCCAGTTAGTCTATCTTAAATTATAGTTATTACAGTTTTATGACATGAAAATACCATATGATGCTGTGACGGTTGTTTATAATATTTAAAAAAAAAGTTTTTTCTGTACAAATTCCTTTAACATGTCAAAGCTACTCACAAAAATAGTTACATGCAGGTTGTAAACGGTGACAGCATCACATTTCACAAATGATTGTTGCTCCCAAATTGCAGAAACGCTTGCGAGCCCTCCGAGGCGTTCGCATGCTTATGCATGAGTGCAGTGTTTGTTTTGGTTTAAGAAACGTGTCAAAAGGAGTGAGAGGAAATGATCTCACGTTGCAAATTGCAGCTAGCACGTTACAAATTTGGTGAAACACGCACCCGGTTAGATTTTCCAGCAGCAACACGAACACAACAACCAACTGTGGTGAATACAGCACAGGTTGTTGTGGCATGAAACCACATCAGGACATCCCCAAAACCATATCAGAGCCAACTGTTCATCGGCTTTTACCCATTTGTACTTTAGTTTATTGCTAACAAACGTACACAGGAGAGCAGAGCTAACCTCCAAACATTGCAGCCTGTGATAAAAGCTTTTATTCCAGCTATTTTTCCTCTTTAAAGCGTGTCTCCTCAGAGCTGATCCAGCAGCTCTCCCTCCTCTCCACTGTACTTCCACAGCAGGAGCCATTATTCATCATTTACAGTAAAAAGTAACTTAGCCCATTAATAACACACAGACTGGTTTATACTGTTCTGTGCTGCTTTATAAACTGGGTGACAGAGAGGGGATGCATGCCCAGCTCTGCTCTGATGTCCCTGCCAGCAGCACACACACACACACGCACACGCACACACACACACACACACACACACACACACACACAGTGTCTCTCTCTTGAGCCAGGCCCTCCGAAGGAAATGCCAGAGGCGCTGAGAGATGGAAAGTCTCGCTGCCACTTCAGTTAAACCACTGAGCCCATTTGAACCAGTCACTTTCGATTCAGACGCTCCAGTTTGTCCAACAAGTTTTAGTTCGATCTCACAGGTTCGTCTTTCGGCTGAAGTATTTTTATTAAATAGCAGACACTACGGAAGTGACAGGAAAGGGGGGGAAAGAGAGGATGTGCACCCTGATGGGGACCATGCAGGGTGCTGGACTATCGGCAGCTATTAGGAACTCAGCGTCTCGCTCAAGGAATCAAACCACCGACCCTGTGATAAATGTCCTGCACTATACAGCCTGTCCAAATGCTCCTGTTGAGTTTTCTTTTTTTATAATTATATAAAACAAGTGCAGCAAAGTGGTTCTCTGGAAGGTTCTTCTCGGTGGCTTAACACCTGGAATGTGTCACCACATCGCTAATAACATGTAACAAAGGTGATCTTCCAGCAAAAACAAGACAGACGTGCAAAAAGGACCAAATAATAGTGAGCTACTTTGATTTGATTGGCTGACAGTGACTCTGACGCTGATGATGGGTACGGTGGACAGCGAGGGTCACATTAGTCTCAGGCTGTACACATTAACACAGCAGCTGTTGTGGTTCCAAATCTTTTTCCAGCCGCCTGGTTGATATCTTCATTCATTCATACACCAATACACAGCATTTGGGGTTCGGTATCTTGCTCAAGGACACTTCGACATGCAGCGGGAGGAGCCGGGGATCAAACCGTCAACCTTCTGATTAGTGGATGACCCGCTCTACCTCCTGAGTTACAGCCGCCCAACAGCAGGGGTCTCAAACCCAAATTGGCTTGAGGCCAAAGCTGGTGTTGTCATCTCATCAGACGGACACTTCAATGTTCAAGTACAATAAGAAATTATTCTGCAATATTCTGAACACAACTAGACATAATAGTAACTTCATGGGCCAGATTATATTATATTACTGACATGTCGCAGGCCGGAAGGTTAGGGATGGAGGCCTGGAAGTGGCCCCTCTGGGCAGACAGTTTGGGACCACTGATTTAGAGGATAGAGTGCCAGGGTCACGTTTTGCCTTCGACACAATTACACAAAAGTCAACGACGACTTGTCAGGTATGTAACATCTAAGATCTCCTAACTCCTAATCTCCAAACAAAGAACTTCATGTGAATAAAATCTACCACAAAAGACCTGAACACCTTTCTAAAACTCAATTCTTTTCCAATCATCCAACCAGAAGTCAGCGCAGATTAAGGATTTCTTACTAAACAGTCTGAAATCATCATCTTCAGGAGGACCACACCTGTCTCTGTAGCTCATGCTGCTTCCACACCAGCACTAACTTTCCCCAGTGAATGGGAGTTCATTTCTCCAGTTTGACCAGTGAGTGTGACAGCAGTGAGAGCACATCATTACATCCAGCCAGCAGCACTCAGACAGATTTACTCTGACAGAGAGGGCGAGCGAGGTAGGAGCAGACAGAGAAAGGAGAGGGAGAGAGAGTATGGATTAAGGCCTCCCAGTGGAATTCCCACTCATTTTCTCTGTGGAGCGAAACAGAGAGATGGAGGGATGGAGGGAGGGTTAGTTTCTTATCTCTTCATTTGACACTAGAGAGACTCTCTCTCTCTATCTGTCTGTCTACCTCGTTCTACCACTCGTCTCTCTCCCTCCCTCTTCCCTTTCAGTAATCTCTCTTTCTCCCCCCTTCTTTTTCAGTCCATTTATCTCTTTATTTTCTCCCCTCTCAACCTTCATTCATCCGTCGCTTTCTTTCCACCTCACTCTCTTCTCCTTCACTGTCTAACCACTTAGACTTATACTCCTCTCTTGATTCAATTTCTCATTTTTCGGCTCTCAACTTTCTTTGTATTCTTTTGTGTCATTTCTCTCGTAGACAGGGTTGTCCATATACTTTTGGCCATATAGAGTATCTCTGTTTCTCTCTCTCTATGATCGTTTCCTTTCTCTCAATCCTCTTTTCTGGCCTCCTGTTTCTTCTCTCCTCCACCTTTCATTCGTCTTTGTCCTCTCTCTCTCTGACCTGAGGCTCTACACCACACTGCCGCCACAAACACAGACCTCCACCCCTCCATCTATCCATTGGTGGCAGAAATACATGCGGATTTAATCGCAAACAATCACATATATATAAATATTTGCCTGGAAAAGCCAGAAGATCAGGATATTTGAAGTCAAAAACATTACATTGTTGTGGCACAATATCTAAAAGTGGCTTAAGAAATCAATAAATTGTTGGTTTTCTCGATCACTTAGTCTACAGTGTGGCCATAACAGATCTTGAAATTATATTTCATTTCAGTTTTTTAACACGCTATTTAATTATGTGTTAAATTTGGCTGCTGCCACCCCAGCAGCTCCTCCGCTACATTTTATTTTAATTGAGCCAAAAAATGTATTTACTGAATATTTGTAAAAAAAAAAAAAAACCTAAATCTACATACACTGTGCAAAGATAAATGCCCGATAGAGAGAGTATCTGTATATTAATGGAAACTCAGAATGAGGCTTTCAAAATAAAAGCCCCAAAAGAGTAACTGCATCTTAACAGGAAGCTCAGGATGACCACTGCTTTTCAAAATAAAGCCCCCAACGCCTTGAAACAGGGTGCAGGGGTTGCACATATTTTTTCAAAATAAAATCCTTAGAACTTAAATGTATCTTACCTGGAAACTGACAACGAGGCAGTTCTTTCAAAATAAAAGCCCCATGCAGTAACTATCTTAACAGGAAACTACAGATACACTTTGTTTTTCCAAAATAAATTCCCAAACAGTAACTGTATCTCCTCTGTGCACTCACACTTCTTGAGAAATGTTCTAGTTTCACTAACAGTTTAATTTACGGTCTCTTCACCGATTCTACAGACTACATCCTGTTTCTTTTGTCTGTGAGCCGAAAAAGGAATGATGGAATAAATGATGAGAGAAGATGGAGAAGAGGTGGATGAAGATAGAAGCTATCAGAACAGAGAGAGAGAGAGAGAGAGAGAGAGAGAGAGAAGAGGAGGAGGATGGATAGAAGGATAGAAGGACTAGAGAGAGGACAAGTGTTATTTAAATGTAAATAAACAGGAGTCGTCTTTATCGGAGGAAAGTTGGAGGAAGCTCTTATCTGCTGCCAGGGGCCTCTTTCCCCGCTGCCGCAGCTCCGTCTGTCGGCTATTACACCTTCCGACAGAGGGCACACACACTCACACTCAAACACACACACACACACACACACACACACACACACACACACACAACACACACTTTCAGGTTTACAGGTGTATGCATGCAGACGAGGAAACACTTATCGGCAGAAATGGCCACAGTCGCGTCAAAATCACACTAATGGGAAAACAGCTCATAACACACACACACACACACACAAACCTAAGACACACATGTGACAGTAGAGACGGCACACATGTTCCCATGTTAAGATATTTACAAGGACAAACAAATACGCACACAAACGAACGAATACAGACAGACAGGATATCTTCACAGACGCTTGTACAATAGAGGACAAATGCAGTCAAACAAAACAAACACACTGACGGAGTGTGTATGTGTGTGTGTGTGTGTGTGTGTGTGTGTGTGTGTGTGTGTGTGTGTGTGTGTGTGTGATGCGTTGCCAGGGGCTACAGCTGCTATCAGAGCTAAGACGATTACCACACGTCATTTGTCATCTGGATGGTGGCAACATATAGCTCTACATTTAATTTACCACGCTGCCATCACACGCTGGGGGGTGGAGAGAGTGTGTGTGTGTGTGTGTGTGTGTGTGCCATTGACCCATATATACAAAGCCCTGAAGGAAGGAGAGAGAGAGAGAAAAGAAAGAGAGAAAGAGAAAGGGAGAGAGTAATTGAAAGAGAATGAGAAAAGGGAAACAGGAGTGTGTGTGTTTTCATCGCCTCAGTACACAATGTGACAGATGCCAACACACACACACATACACACAGTCTCTTAAATTGAGAATCCAGTGAGACAATAAAACCTTCAAAGTTTCGCCACATTTCCCTTTTTCAGAACTATATTTTCATAGTATAGTAATCCATATTTTACTGTATAAATCCAAGTTTTTACCCTTAACAGAAACAGTTTTTACATATGAAAATACCATATGACAATATGATGCTATGACGGTGGTTTTCTGTGTAATTTACAGTCTGTAATAAAAAAAACAACTCTATTCCGTATTAATTCCTTTAAAATGCCGTATAAATAAAGGTTCTGCCATCAGATATCACAGTGTTTTACTGTTACAGAAACAAAAATAGATTTTATGTCCTTTTCCTGTGGTTTGACAGACATTTTTTACAGTGTGTTCAGCTGGTTGGTCCACAAAGATTTCTCCAGGTGTGGATGTGTGAGCTTATATTTTTCCACATTAACCTTGAGTTAAATTTGTATTCTTCTTTTATTTATTTACATGTTTATTTCTTTATATTTTTCTACGTGTGTTCTTCTCTCTCGCTCTACAGACCGGCCGATGATGCTATCGTGTATCTGGTCACTGGCGCAGCCCTTTAAGGATTTTACACTTCAAGATCAGTTCACTGGTCATGAGGAGACCAACTCAGCTTGTGAAGTGTAATGTGTGTATAACCTCCTCTGTGGCTCTGGAGGACAAAATGACGCTGTTGAGTTGCATTGTGGGAAGTGTAGGATGCAGTGGTTTTGAAGCTTGAGTTTGTGTCGTCCGGTTTTATGGAACTGTGACACTAAAATGGAAATTTGTTCCTTTTCTGTGTTTTTTCTTTTGTTTCAACAATAGTGAGATTTTTCTTCACATTTCAACCAGAATTCACTTCTAGGAACTTTCCAGAAAGTGTGTTTTTACGCCATTTCCTCTCACTCTCTGTCTGTCTTTGTCATCCTTTTCTCTTCATCTCACTCCATCCTTCATATCTGATTCCTACATGTTGCTTTTATTCTGGCATGTGTGTAAATTTTAGAAGGTGCTGCACATCAAGTAAGACGGGTGATGTGTGCGTTGCTCCCCTCCTCTTCGTCTGCAGTTGTTGTCCACACTCTTCTCCACACACACACACACACACACACACTGCACCTCATTCAGTAGAATACAAAGAAAAGTGGACAGAAGAGGGAAAGCAAAAACAGAAAAGAAGAAGGAATTTAAGATGTGCAGAGAGAGAGAGAGAGAGAGAGAGAGAGAGAGAGAGAGAGGATGAGAGACAATGGGAAAGAGTAACAGGAATGGAAGGAGAGAGAGGGAGTGGGAGGTATTTGATCAGCTTCTCTTGTCAATTTTTAATTCTTAATAACTTATTGAAACAGCCTCTGGTGTCTGCGATCAATACTGCTCACTGTGCAGGCCGAGAGAAGAGTGAGTGTGTGTGTGTTTCGGACTTCCATTAAAAGTCACACAGCATGAGTTGCATTTTGGAGACACGTCAGTTGATTTTGTGACGAGCGCTGAGATTCAGATCATCCTGATAAACTCCAACATTTAGACATTTTGATGACCATAAATGTGTTGGAAAAATCTATGATTGTGGAGCGTGTGGAGCATATTCCTTATTTCTGAAAGAGAAAGTTCGATTTAGAAGAGAAAACCAGTTTTCAAAACATTAAACTTTAAATAAATAAAAAGGATTTTTCATCCTTGCGAGTCTAAAAGTTCTACCGTATTTATTACAGTAAAGTTCAGTAAAATATATATATATATATATATATTGCTTTTACAGGGTAAGTAGTCCAAAGGCAAATTTGATTGGTTTCAGATTTGCTCATCAATAACCAACCTTAGCTGGGCAGTTTATTCCTTTTTTAGAAAAACAACAGAGGAAGCGAGAGGAGGACGAGAAGCAACGAGATAGAGGAAGAAGACAGAGAGGACAGTTCTCCTCCGTCAGTATCTCTGCAACAATCTCAACTATCCATCACACTGAGACAACCAGCAATAGAGAGAGTGTGTGTGTGCGTGTGTGTGTGTGTGCGTGTGTGCGTCCATCCTCAGTGACACTAAACACCATTCATCATTACAGCAAAGACACTGCTGGGACGCAGAGAGAGTGAGTGAACAGAGGAGGAATGAGAGATGATGATGGTGGAGGAGGAGGTCGAGAACTCTGGGGAGAAGAACCGAGATGAGACGAGGAGGAGTAGGAGGGATGGATGAAGGGAGGAGGAGAAAATGAGTGTAACCCCTCATCTCAAGTTCCCCTCCTCCTAATGAGCGTCACAACTTAACAAACTCATCGCTGTGTTTCGATTTCAGCCTCTTTAGCTCTGCGGGCTCTTCCTCCTCCTCCTCCTCCTCCTCCTCCTCCTCCTCCTCCTCCTCCTCAGCAGCAGCAGCAGAAGAGCCTTGATATGGTAAACAGGAGGAGGCCGGCACTCCTCTCCGCCTCCTTTGAAGTCATGTGAGGAGCGGATTATACAGCGGAGTCGAGATCCGCCTTAACCCTCTTACATCTTATTTTATGATTTTATTTTATTTGATAGTTTTTTTTATTTTAAAGAGGAGGATTATTCTTGTTGAGGTGAATAATGCTGAGCAGATACTCGCATGAGGAGGAGGAGGAGGAGGAGGAGGAGGAGGAGGAGGAGGAGAAACAGAAAAAAGAAAGAGGGAGCGTACAAAGGAGCGAAGAAAGAAAGTTAGGAAAGACGGGGCGTAAACCTTTGGTACAGACTGACAGTTATACTGTCATTTGATTGGTGCAGTATCTGTGTGGACAGAGAATACTTTAAAGGTTTATTCAAACCAAGCAACAACCCCAATGGCTGAAGTGAAGCAGAAGTACCAAGACCTGCAGTTCCTCTAACAGCCACTAGAGGCTGGCTCCAGCAGTGAGTCAGTCTCCATAAGGCCCCGTATTAAAATGTCCAACTTTACATTCTTAGATTACAAACAGAAAGAGTGAATTTAACCATTTGTGGTCTGTTTTTATTCACGGTCAGTGTACTAGCTGTACAGACATTAGCTGCAAGCTAGCTAGCAATGTGCTCCCCAAAGTCCTCCTCCTGTCTTTGTTCATAAAGTGGATCAATGCCCCGGATACGCGTCCATTCTGACAGCTTCTCTAGAACGTAGGACAATCACAGCACATAGTTTAATGACGTCTCAGCAGATGCAAAATACCATTAAAGAAAAGTAACATCTAGTGGGAATTGGTGCTAATGTTAGCAAGCTAGGCTAACTAGCATCCACAAAATGAAGAGCACAGTGCTTCCTCTCTGATGTTCAACGTTGTTCAGAGAACGGTTTACAGGTGATGCTACGAGGACCACAGAAGGTTCTTTTAAAATATACACAGCAGCTGAAAAATGGAGAATTTCCCATCAACTGTTATAAATATAAAAACAATACCTTTGAAATTCAGCACAAGAGCTGAACAGAAAAGAAGTAAGAAGGGGTTTTAAGGAGAAAGGAAATAGAGGGAGAAGGGATGAGAGAGAAAGGAGGGGCGAGAGACCTTAAAGTATAATGGAAGAGAGAGAGGAGAAAGAGTGAAGGAGGTGAAAGGAAATCCAACTTACTGCATCCGTCTGTTTCCAAATGGAACTGGATGGTGAGCACATGTGAGGAAAACAGTATGCTGCAGTGCAAACACACACACACACACACACACACACACACACACACACACCATGCACATGCATAAACATACACACACACGTCACTCTCTCCAAGTCTTGCCAAGAAGCAGATGCCAGGCTCATCTGGTGAGCTGCGTGGTAACTGTCCAAATATTGACACACACACACACACACACACACACACACACACACACACACACACACACACACACACCTCTTAACCCCTCTGCGTTTGAGTTGGCAATGAATCAAGGAAGAATATTTCATCAACAGAAAAATAAAAGCCAAGAGATGAAAATCAATGAAGAGAGATTTAAAGGAATGAGTTATATAGAAAGTCACACACCAGACTAATTCGTGCCAACAGACTTATTTTGTTCCCTTGAACTGATCAATTGTGAACTTGAAACTTAATTTGTCCTCATTCAGCTTTTAACTCAGAAACATTCAAACCATTTAAACTTTATGATTCTTTTCCACCGTCAATATGTTTCATAAAACAACAGGAAGATAACAACTGCTTCCTCATCCTCAACCACAATGCTCATTTACAGCCGCCTTGTATTTTACAGCAACATGCTGTGTGTGTGTGTGTGTGTGTGTGTGTGTGTGTGTGATGTAGTACTGCAGGAAGTGGATCAGTCCATCACCGCCTTCACACTCCACAGCTCAGACAGCCTCTGGCCACAGCAACACACACACAGTTAATAGAAAATACAGTGTGAAGCAGGGATACAGACTGCTGCAGTGTTTTCAGTGTGAGGTTCAAACTGCAGAGCTCTGATTGGCTTGTTTTTCATTTTACAAAATATAAATCTTCAGTTTAGGTACACGTATGATTTCAGTAGTGTCAGTTCTCAATATAAAACATCTGACATCTACACAGAGACAGTCTGTCCACCAGGAACTGTCAAGCCAAACATCACGGTATCACGCCAAAGAGTGTAATACACACGCCAGTGCACCGTGGCACACACAGCTCCATTGTTGTCCAAAAACTATTAAAAACACATCAGTGAGCCACAGTGTTGCACTGGGTGACATGTTCCTTCATTATCATGAACACACACACACACACACTGTAGTTTATTTATACACCGTACCGCTGCCCAAAACACTCACTAGAGCACCAAATGTGGAATCATCCGCCACTGAAAATAGTCCCTAACAAATGCACCATTTCCTCCTGTTTGTTTGATAAAAACAAGAAGTTACTGAACCTATTTTATACATGTGCACACATTACAACATTCAGGAGTCTCACAACAGCAGATACAGGACATCACAGTGCAGTATGTTCTGCCTTCCAGCTTTGAAAATTGCTTAATGAAAAGTTTCTTTCTTTAAAAATACACTGAGGAGAGTTGTTTAAGCTAAATCTCTTTCTCTCCTTCTTTTCTATGGTTACACTGTTCTATTGTTTAAAATAACTCATCATATTGATATTTATTGCTAGTATTAGTAGGTCTGCATGATATAGTAAAAACATATTGTGATCATTTTGACAGATATTGCGATATCATGTGGTTACGATCACAAATTGAATTTTTTACAGAAAGAAAACACACTATTAACGACCTCTGCAGCACTAAAGTACAACATTATAAGGCTGTTTCGTCACATTTTACCTTCATCAAAACATTACAACTGCTGCGATTTGCATATTGCACTTGGCCATATTGTGATTTTGATACTATTTTGATTAATTGTGCAGCCCTAATTATTTGAATATTTTGTGCTGAAGAAATCCAAAAGTAACACAAAGTAATCAAGTTACCTTAATATTGTTGTTTATATTAATATTTGGGGATGCCCAGGTAGGTTACCTGGTAGAACTGGTGCCCTGTGTGAGGCTGAGTCCTTGCTACATCATATATATATATATATATTTTTATTTTTATTTTATTTTATTATAAATATATTGTTTTACTGACTACAGTTTTTAACAGCTAATTTGTATCTGCTTACTTATTTAAAGTAACCCTACGAACAAATTGAGTTTAGTGTTTTAATGGGATTTGATGATATGAAGCAGAAATATGTCTTCCTGTTTCTGTAAAGAAACAGAAAATATGAACAAAAGTAAAAGGTAAAAAACAAAAATAACATGAAAAATGAAACAGCTCTTCTGTTTGCTGCTACATTTTGTGAATTGAGGCCTGTCACTCTTTCACACCCTTTCTCTTTATTTTCTTTATTGTCTCTCTTTTTGCACACCTTTCCATCCTCCACATACACTCTCCCTCCCTCCCTCCTTCTCTGTCTCTCTCTCTCTCTGTTTACCGGCAGCATATGGTTTTTTGCGTTCGGCCAAATTAAAGGGAGATTCCATTAATTTTTCAGCGTGGCTCCTCGGCCTGTCGAGGTGAATTTGCATTTCTATCTCGCAGCTTAGCGGACGCTCGTTAAAAACAGAAATGCTGAAATTGTAAATTGCAGAAAGTTTTTTTTTCCTTCAGAAAATCAAAGTGCAGTCACTCAGTTTTTTTCCCCCACTCCTCAACCCACACACACACAAATACTGAAACTTCTGCACACACCAACCAACATATGCATCCTTACACACACACACACCTCACACCTTCCCTGTGTGTGTGTGTGTGTGTGTGTGTGTGTGTTCCTATAGGTGTGTATGTTGTTGTTAATTGGAGTGTGAGGTCCATGACAGCTATCAGCGGCTCATTCACTACATTAATGAGAATGATAGCAGCTTTAAAAAGACTGTTCCACACTCTGACCAAACTCATTAACACCGGCTCGCATTTAAATACACCCCGCTCTTCTTCTTCTCCTCCTCCTCATCCTCTTCCTGCATCTCTCTCTTTTACTCTGTCCACCACTTTCTCTCTCTTTCTACCTGTTCCCACTCTCTCCATCTTATTTCCACCTTCTCTTCTTCCACTCTCTCCATCTCTTTGTCTCTTTTTGTCTTCCCTGTCTCATCCTTTTCATCTTTTTCCCTCTCTTTTGCCATTTGCTCCTAAACAAACATTTCTACTCCCCTCTCTCATTCACTTCCACCAGTTCTTATTCTTTGTTCCCTTTATTGCATCTTTTCTTAATTCCTTCCCTTCTTCTTTTTACCAGGTTTTCTTCTTCCTTCCTTTTTTTGTCTGATTGTGATATATCAGGCTTTGATGCACACACAGAACTTGTTAGGAGGATCAGTTCAGTTGGTTTGAGATAATATTAACCACACTTGTTCTTTAACACTTGTTCTCTGTACTGCAGCTAATTAGATTTGAAATGTGTTGACTCTCAGCTTGAACCAGACAAATAGTTAAATGAAGACATTTTGCCTGTAGTAGTAGGCCTGAACACGTGTAAGATGGCTGAGATATGTCATGGGCAACCAGATTTGGCCAACCCATGGATTGTAATTCATTGTTGTATCTGGGCTGTTGGGTGGATTGCCATTGCTGGTTTAGACTCATTTTGCTAATGGGGATAAACTGTGTAGGAACTGTTTCCCCTTTTATAAGAAAATACATAACAGAAGTACCTCCTGTAGTTTGGCTAAAACTGCATCTGGACTAAGTCTCTCTTACCCCCTTTTCACCAATGTCAACCTAGTGCTGGTTCTCAGCGGCTGCTAGTGCCGGTTCGGAGTTAGTTCGACTGCCTTGCCTTTATACGTGTCCAACGTTAGCTACTGTTACAAAGGTGAGTCTAGCTCTACCCAAGAAAGCAAAGCACTGGCGAATAAGGTAACGTTCGCCGACCAGCAGCTAGCTCGATAGCCAGCTAGACCGCTAGAGAGCTAGCTCCAACAACGTCAATTTAGTGCTAGTTCTGGGCTGATGCTAGTGCCGGTTCGGAGTTAGTTCAAAACACCAGTGGGGAAGAAAGTGTTGCACGGTGTTTAGGGGTGCGTACTACACCCACCACTTGGTTATAGTGTTGTGCCATAATGGAAGCAGTTTTCTTTGTATGTCTAAATGTGAATACCTGGTTGGAGATTAAGTACCGGCTCCGAACAGGCCCTCAAACTGCCTTGTGAACTGATCCGTCTGTTTCTTCTCCTCTCTCTCCGATTTCTGGTCTTCTCTTCGTTCACTGATGAACGGTGTTAAAGAATTCATTACAAAACTGTTTTTTTTTTTACTCTGTGTGTGTGTGTGTGTGTGTGTGTGTCCGGGACAATTAAGTATGGCTTCACAGTGATTGATACTAGCTTGGCTTTCAATTTGTTCCACTACAGAGCTCAGAGCGTCACCTCCCCACCTCCCCCCGCCACACTGACCTCACACACACACACAAATAGACACACACACACACACACACACACACACTGAAGCAATGTGCAAACACACACAGACGCACTTTTACACCTTTAATACCACCTTCAACCTGCCACACGCACCTTTACACACCCTGTATAACATCTCAGAGTCAGACATGAATGGACGGGAATATTTCTGATTAATCGTTTGTTAATTGA
Organism: Dicentrarchus labrax; assembly: GCF_905237075.1. Classification (NCBI taxonomy): domain Eukaryota; kingdom Metazoa; phylum Chordata; class Actinopteri; family Moronidae; genus Dicentrarchus; species Dicentrarchus labrax. The sequence continues at coordinate 34,672,458 of NW_026136721.1, read as the reverse complement.
TCAAACTCAATTATAAAATCTGCTCAAAAACAAGCCTGCCTTCTTTTAATTCCTGAAAAGATAACTTTGAGAGATAAAAGGTTGGGGTTTTTTTCCACCCAGCAGCGACGGTGAATCTGCAAAGAGAAATTTACATTTTTGTTTTTTTACTGCTCGCATGAAAGGCTGCTACAGTGTTGGATCCAGTGTTGATCTTAATCTTGCATGGAGAGCAGTTTTTAAAACAGAAAATGGAAACATCAGCTGGAAATTAGGGAGCTTCTGTTTGAGCTCAAAAACATTTAATATTTTATTCATGAGACGAGTTTGGATCATCTGATGTTCTCTGCAGAAATACTGACAAAACACGGAGCGGAAAGTTTAAGCGTGTCGGATTGCTACTGAGTTTAACCGAAAGCCTCATCGTGGTTTGGCTTTGTCTTTCTAGGATTGGTGGTAATCTGTTCATGTAATACTGAACAATTACAAACCAACCAGAGTTTGTACAAGAATCAGCTTGTTTTCCCTCCAGTCACTCGAACTTTGGGATGCCTGTGTGTCTACTGCAGGGGTGGCCAACCACTCAGAGACTAAGAGCCACATTTTTAACTGTGTTACTGTAAAGAGCCACATCATACACACTTTTTTTCTCTTTTTGAGACCCTCCCTGCGTGGGGACTCCTACCCTTTGCTGAAAATGTTTACTCCCCAGGCCCAAAGAACAAAGCATGCCACAAACAGCCACATAGTCCATATAACAGTGCCTGTCGTCATCTTTCACCGATACTGCTGTCAGATTAACACTGTTTACCATCTCACTATCACAAAGGACAGCAACTGTCCATAAGGTTCATTTAAATTTCTCCTCCCTCCCTGGTGGTCTAGTGGTTAGGATTCGGCACTCTCACTGCCATGGTCGATTCCCGGTCAGGGAACGTGCTTTTCGTACATGCTTCAGGTCCAATTCCAAAATAAAAGCCACTTCACTCTAGCTAGGCCAAGTGAGCTAGCTCCACGCGAGAGGTCTGTTCCGTCACCAGCTTTAGTACAGCTGGTGAGCGAACAGCAGTTACAGACGGAGGAGTCGAGCCTTCTTTGCCTCCGTCATGGCGCAAATTAGCGGGTTCACCCGGGTGTGACGTTCACATCAATGCCGATCGGAGGTGAAGTCGATTAATATCGGGTGTTAACGGGTTTACATAGGTTTTTTGGGCAGTGTGAAAGGGGCTATACACAACACTAAATTTGATATGAACGTAAGAGCCGCATGAAACCAGGCAAAGAGCCGCGGGTTGGCCAGGCCTGGTCTATTGGGTGCTTTAGGCAAAGTTAAAGAGGTTTGACTGTTTAACCAAAGGGGTTTTTTATGTCTAAAATCATCATGTGGGATCTATCTAATGATGACATGGTATCAAACTGCTTGGTCAAAATGCCACAAAATGCCGAGTCAAGTCTAAATCATTATCAGGGGTTGAGTCTGTTGCTGACAAGAAAAACAAGTGAGAAGTCTCGTTGGTTTAGCTAACACCAAAAGTTCCCTATCCAAGGACGCTTCCCACTGCAAAGTTTAGGGAAGCAGCTGCCCTTCATCAGAGCTGGGGATGAGGAACCACATTTTCCAAACCAAACCGCAGTATCTCCGAGCTGCCTGGAAGTAAATGTACCCAGCGGTCTTTCTGATATGCTCACCTGAGTTTCTTTCATATATACAACCTTCTGAGGCAGCTGGAGATACATTTCCATCTTGCCAGGCTTCAACCTACCAACCGCCAACCACAGTGGTCTTTTGAGGAACTACTGGCACCTACAGCATGGGCTACAGGTGTGGTTTTATCGCTAGAGAAATGGCTGCTGAAGAGGTTAGCATAGATACTGCTAGCATCAGTCCTATCAGAACTGGAGAATATTTCTTCATTGAAAGAAGAAAAACGAGAAAGAACGGCACTGAAGGCTTTTCTCGATGGAAAAGATGTTTTCGCTCTTCTCCCGACTGACTGCAGGAGGAGTTTGACCGTTCGTTGATGTGATTGGTTGAAGTTCGCCTATGATAGACGTGGAAGTGTTGGCCTTTTCCAGGAGTTTCTACTGATGCCTTCCCAGATGGTTCTGTGTAGCAAACCATCTGAGAACATTCAGGTTAGGGTCGAACATACAGCAGTGACTAACCACAGTCTAAAGACAACGTAGAGTTAGGTTTACAGTTTGACAACACTTCTGATGAGGATAAATCTGGCCTTGTGTGGCTGCCTGTCAGTTAGTGTGTTGTCTCTTTCTGGTGCACCAAGCAGGGATCAGCTCGCTGCCGCTATGGAGGGAAAACACAGCTGGTGGATTACAGTTAGAGGGCTTTTGTCCTCCTCACAAGGAGCAGCAATGAGACGACTGAATACTTTAACATAAACCTGGTAAACTTTTGAAAGGGAAGCATCGAGGGCTATAGCCACCTAGCTACATAAGTGACATTTCGTCACGTCCTCCTCCTCCTCCTCCTCCTCCTCAAGCCTGTATAGTTAAAGTTAGGTAACTAAAACCTGGTTATGACAGATTTTTCCTACCTGTCTTGTAATTTTGTAGAACTTTCCTCCCTCACTCATGACAAACTATATCACAGTTCCCTCGGACTGACTTTTTTCAGGCCTGTGTTGTTATTCGAAGCCAACAGAGTTCAAATGTCACAGCTGTGGGACAAACAAACTAAAGCAGGAACCTGCTGCAGAGTTTGAATAAATTCAAACTTTATTGGAATTCACGGTGTGACGATGAGGAGGCGTCGGGGTGTCTCAAATAAGGTCACAATAAGGATTCACAGCGCTGTCTCTGGCCTCTGCACACAACAGCTGTGTGTGTGTGTGTGTGTGTGTGTGTGTGTGTGTGTGTGTGCAGTACATAATGGCCGAAATCATTTAATGACAAGGGCTGTAGGTGTGTGTGTGTGTGTGTGTGTGTGTGTGTGTGTGGTGGAGGAAGGGCAGGAGTCAAGTGGGTGAATAAGTACAGACATCAATAACCGGAGGACACGTGCATGAAATTACACGCAGCAGATCCATCATGGAGGAGCAGCAACAACAACAACGACAACAACGAGGCGGCGGCGCTGACCAGCCTGAAGGTGACAGAGACTGACAAGGTTGCCGGTTTAAATCCCAATACAGGGAGCACAAAGCTGCAAAGGGCTGTGGAGAGGTATGTTCTGTGAGTCCTGTTTGACAGGAAACATATTTTTTAAGCTATATTTTGGGCTTTTTACGCCTTTGTAAAGGAAATATCAGTAAACTGATACGCACAGTATCATCATGTCTTTCTCGCCAGGTACATAATTAAACAACATTTCCTCATTATGTTAATAGAGAACACAATTCAGTTGGCATTACATTTCCCTGAAAATGTATCTGCAAATGCAAATTAGTTGCAGCCTATATAAGCGTAATTTCTAGGAGACACTGTTGAAACTTTAATCTTGAAAAACCTTTAACATAATCAGAAAAAAGCCAAAACTGGACATAACATTCACAGTATTATGAGAGTGAGTTATTGAAATTAAACTAAAAAACATTTGTTCAGTTGGATTTGCTGTTTTTATCTTGAGTTTAAAACTACTCGAGGATGTACCGAACATTATATTAATGCTTGTATATACATTACAATGACGTCAATAAATAAGGCTCGTGAAAATTGATTTTTAAAGGACGAGGATGTAAATTAATATCTATCTATTAATATCATTGATCCAACAACCTTTAAACCAGACTAATATCTGTGTATGTGTGTGTGTGTGTGTGTGTGTGTGTGTGTGTGTCTGACAGCTCTTTGAAGAGCGCTCGTCTCTGATCAGCATGAGGTCGAGTCTTCTCCCAAATGTCACCATGTACAGCTCGGCGGGTCGCCATTCTCACACACACACACACACACACGCTGACATAAAGAGAGACTTCATACTGCACACACATACACACACACTTTATGACGCAGCAGAGAGGATGAGACAGACTGAATGTGTGGAGGAAAGAAGAGGTGGAAAATAGTTGGAGGTATGAAAGAAAGAAAGTATGCAAACAATATTTATAATTGCGTTTAAAATATTAAGAAAATGCAGTTAAAGTTCGTTGGTTCCTACTGAAGACGGAAATCTTTAAAACAGACAAATGCATCGTTTCAATTTAATCAGCTGCTCGATGTCACACACAGGATAACATTTGCTGGGGACTATTTTCAGAGGCGGATTAATCCACGTTTGTTGCTTTGATGAGTATTTGGGGCAGCAGGACGGTTTATTTTCTCAAATGCATCATTTATCCCTCGCACTGAGGTGTCCCTCCTCATCCTCCCGCCCTCCTCCCCCCTCCCCTCGCTCTAACAGAGAATAATCAATAGTCATTTCACCCTCAGGTCTCCTTCCTGCCTACGGGGGCAAAACAGGTGACCGCACCGGGGGGCAAAGAGTAGACGAGAGGAGGTAATGAGAGCAGGGGAGAGGAGATGAGACAGACAGCAGGAGGAGGAGGAGGAGGAATGATGGCGACTTCATATGATGGAAAAACAATGAAAACAATGAAGAACACGCACACACACACACACACACACACACACACTTATCAATAAACATAATGTAACATGATCAGCACACACACACAAAGGCTGGTATCAAACACATGGGGCGAACAAGTACTAAGGCGAGAGAGAGAGAGAGAGCAGATCATCATCATGCTACAACACCTGTCCTGGACACACACACACACACACACACACACACACACTCAAATTAATTTCCAAATAATTCCTCTTGGGGTTGAAGCAACAATATGAGCAGCTGGCTAATCTACATGTTACTGCACCTGCTTTAACTGCTGGACTCACACACACGAGAGCGGTTACTGTTTGTATTTTTACTCATAAAGATAATAAATGAACGTAATAAAAGTTGTAAATGTTATTTTTATAATCTTTATGTACGTCCTTAATTTCCTCGTAATGTCTTTTATGAGTTAAAGTGTAAAGATTGGGTGAATATTGGTCTTTTTGAATAAATACATCTCAATTTCTCCACGGTCCTCAATAAGTGGAGGTAGACTTGGAAGACTTAGGGTTCGGTCACACCAGCTGGGATTAGTTTATTGCTGGGATCAGTGGATTTGGCTGCAAACGTGTGAACTCTGACATCTGAATCTGCATGGACTGCAGATTGTGGAGACAGAGCTGATGTTTGTGGTAGTGGAGAGAACCGGAGAGTCCAACATGGAGGAAGACAGCATATTGTCGCACCATCAGATTTTATATAACTGCGATCTGGTGGAACGGTAAAACCCTAACTACAAATAATAACTGAGCAACTTGTTTCCCTTAGTTACAGTTTAAAGCTTATTTTTCTTTTCTTTACCGTCTGTTATTTTCGCTGTTAACGCTGTCTTGAAATGTTATATGAAGAATATGGATTAATAAAGTGTTAAAAACAAAGTAAGATGCAAAAACTAAGACAATTAAAGTGAAAGGGCTCTCACCAAAAATAAAGTTTGAACGTATTTGAAACGACACGAAATTTGTTTGAGTGAATTTGAACAAATAATGTAAACATTAGCAGTCAGACGAAGGTCGCACGCTCACTCTTCAGAAACCAAACCTGTACTTTGGTTGAATCAGTACTTCTATTCCCTTTTTTCTACCTAAAGTATAGAGAATAAAGAGTGTGTGTACTCTCGGCCCAGTACCATTTTCAGTATGGCTGAGAACTTACAGGCGGTGATCAGACTGCTATTGACTCCAATGGATACGAAGCTCCTGCAGTTCAACCTGCACTCGTCCTGTAATTCCTCCATTATCCCTCCATCCCTTCCAGGCCATTAACATCAGTACCAGAACCAGAGAGGATGGAGGGGTCACGAGAGAGAGAGAAAGAGAGAGAGAGAGAGAGAGAGAAGGGAAGGGTTAAGGGGGCCAGAGAGAAAAGATGAGAGAAAGAAAAAGGTGAATTAGATGAGAGAGCGTGTGTGGAGTCGGGGAAAGAGGATAGAAAAGGAAGTAGTAAAAATTGGGAGGGAGACAATAACAAAAGAACAAGAAGAGAAGAAAGAAAGAGAAATAGGAAAGTAATATAGAGAAGAGATAGTGTGTGTGTGTGTGTGTGTGTGTGTGTGTGCGTGTGCGTGTGTGTGTGTGTGTGTGTGTTTAACCAATCTAAGGTGTAGTATAATTGAAGTGTGTGTTTTCAAGGACAGGTAGATATTGGTCCTGAGGTGGGAAGCTGCAGAGTCAGCAGGTCTGAGCTGATTACATCCTCTGTCTGCAAGAAAAGGGGAGGAGGATTGGAGGAGGATGCAGGAACGGAAAGGAGAGAATGAGAGAAAAGAGGTAAAGGCACAATGGAGGAGAGAAAGATAGAAGCAGCTGCTGACATTTGTAATACGGCAAATTACAACAAAAACTATATTTGTTAAGCAGGTGTGTGTCAGCAGCGCAGTGTGAGCGCTCAGGGATTCAGTTACCGCCTTCAACTGTGACGCGTTCAAAACCAGTTACGAACACAGTTGCAAAGGGGAGCGGCAACAATATCCTGAAACACAGAAACACAGGACCCGCCACCATTTTCAATGATTTCAACTCATCTATCATGTTTTAGGCTTCATCTCCAAATACTACAATACCCATGAGCCTCAGCTGCCATCGATACGGAGAAGAGTCCAATCAGGGAGAGAATTCATAATGCTTAAAGCCAAAATGTGGCGCCATAGTTGACCCCAAAGGTAAAGTGAATTGATTTAAACTTCATATGATTAACTCGTATGAGCTCAACAGCATATATCCCATAATCTTCCACTCGCCGTTACCCTGAAATCCAGAGCGTGTTGTTATTGACTACTGGTCTGGTGTCGGAGTCTGCACACGGTATTTTATTTTGAAAATTGAGACCAGATTCTCTATGCTCTAATATGAAAATGGAATAAAAGCACCATTTCTGCCAATGTGACAAAAAAGGATTCTGTAAGTCATTATAATAACCATTTTTTACCGTAACATTGGCAGCAATGGGCTTCCATACTTTGGAACATAAAGCTTTTTTCCATCCTCATGCATTATATTGCTTTTTTGTTTTTTCCTGAACTAACCAGAAGTTAAGTGATGTATGTAAGTCACATAACTGAAAGGAGTAACCGGACAAACAGCAAGTGTTAAGAACAAAACGAGGAAAACGCTTTGAGAAATTGCATAGAAATTGGAACCCTGCTGGTATGTAAACAGGCAAACAACCGCATTTGTGTATGGAAAATCAAGAAAACGTTACTAACAACGTGTTTGTGCTACTTTCCAGCCCCTGAAAAATGCTTCAGCCGTGTGCGGCATCATTTACATTTTCATACATTTCTCCGTCCGGGACAAAACCAGAGTCTGTATCAGAGCAGCGTGCAGCAAATTTACACATTGTTATTTGGTAACGACGTACAAACCGCCGCCGCCGCCGAGCCTCAATTGCTGGCCAGAGACATTTTCTATGCATTCACAAAGACAAATGTAAATTCAGTTTGAAAAGGAAAGCAATTTTCACTCAGACATAAACTACAGACACATCAGCGAGCAGTTTTTTCCTTCTCTCTCTCTCTCTGATAACCGTGTTTACATGCATGTCTGGACAAAACCAATCTGGTGAAATCACAGAGGGAAGCGGGACCAAAACTGCACGTTTGAAACAAAACTCTTTTTTTCCCTTTTCTCTCTGGCTGTTTGAGCGTCTCGAGCTGTTTCCTAACAACACGTCAGGATCTGGCCGAGCTCAAACACCCCACAAAACCCACCAAACCACCGAGCGGCTGCCAAACCCTCAGACCAGCCTCTCTCTCGCTCTCTCTGTTTCTGGGTCTATGTCTCTCGCTCATCAGAATGGGGTAATGGGACATTTTATTGTGCTATTTTGCCCCTGGGGAGGGAGGGGGGAGGAACGGAGGGAGGGGGTGTTTGTAGAGACAAAGCCAACTTTGTGCTTTGTGGTTTTTCTGTTGTTTCTGAAAGTTCGCCAACACTACCACCACCACAGGCTTCCCTTCTCTCACAGCTTTACTTTCTCACTCTTTTTTTCTTTCTCCTCTTAATCTGTCCCTTTTTCTCTCGCTCTGTCGTTCCCGTTTTCTTTAGAAGAAAACAGATTCTAACATTAAAGTCAGGTGGCTTCATTCGACCACAAAACACATGAATGTCAGATAATGCTGCGTATGACTATTTTTCAGCAATTTAGAATTTCTTTCCTTGGACATTTATTTTATTTTTTTTAAGAAAATCATCAACACTTCAATACTATTCAACAGTATCTAAAGTACTGAAACTATAATAAAAACACAGCTCTACAATTGGATTTCAACCCAAGGATGCACAACGGGGAAGAAAATCAACTGGTACTCTAAGTAGTAATCTTTATTATTAACATTATTACAGATGTGTTGGTATATGTTCAGTGACTTTTCCTATACCAGCACTTTGTGCAGGCTGATTTAAAATAAAAGGAACAATCTTGTGCACCTAGGACTTTTCTTCTCTTTGCCGTGGGATGAAAAGAGCTCTCAAGTATAGTTCTTTATACTAGTATTGTATCAAAGTTTAAAATTCTGGTATTTTTTAAAAAACTGAGTCGGTCATCAGTACATCGGTCAGTCAAGTACAAAACCTTTTTTTTTTAAATGAAGATTCCCATCACAACCTCCAAGGTGACCTCTTCAAATAACTTTCAACCAACAGTCCAAAACCCCAAAATATTGTTCTAATAAAATGTTAATAATCATAAAACAGCCAACAACAAACAAATAAAAATTAATTTAGATAAAACTTTATTGTCAGGGTTTGCAATTCTATAATAATTCTAACAGACTGGAACTGATTTAGTTTCCTGGATGTTTACAAGGTAGATTTATCATTTTACAACACCGGGTTGCAGAACAAGATCAGGTTGCAGTTCCCTTTCTGCTACTCACAAAAACAAATACACACAGAAATCATATACAATAGATGTATCCTGATTAATAATACTTGCTAAGAAATCAAAATATAGTATATTTTTGGTCAATTGTAACAAAATACACAGCGCTGCCAGTATTTGTTCCCCAAGACTGCTGCATGCTGCATTGATGGTGATAATACAACCTGAGGTCTCTTACAGTGAAGATTAGTATTGAATGTTTAATATTATAGAATATATCATCAGAAAAATGTCCATTTCCAGAAGTCTTCCATTGAGCCAACTTTTACTGTTGGCCTTCTTAAAGCACTCTGGTTTGAAAGTGCATCCAGTAAACTACAGATATCACAAATACACACACACACACACACACACACACACACACACACACACACAAACACGCTCCCACCCGCCTGCCTCCTCCGGGACAGCTAACCAAGCACTCCTGCAGGCTTTAAGAGGCTCTTAACCAGCCTGCGGGTGAGTTTGATTCATCCTAACAGTCGTCCACTGGTGAGAGTCAATCAGGTCGACCACCATTGCATCCTGTCTCTCAACCTCAGGCCCTCACTGACCCATCGCTTCTCTTCTGTTTTTTGTTCTGTATTAATCTTTTGCTTCCATTCTTTTGTCTACTTTTCTTGGAAAAATCAGCTGTGGTGAGAACAGCAGATTGTCACTGACTGTGTACCTGTAATGAACCTGAGACACTTCCTGAAGGAGGAATAAAAGTGGTTAAATGTGTCAATAAATGATATGCCCGTTGGTGAGCAAGTGCTGCCATTATTGTCAAGAAAACTCTGACAACAAGAAACTGAGGACCATGTGGAGCAAAACATATCTTATGTAGTTCAGAAATAGGAAATGAACAGCATGTGAACCCTGTTAACCTAAGTCCCTTCAGGAAGTTGTGATCGCAATTACCTGCGTGAATTCTTTCAATTTTGTCCAGTCACCACAACTTTTCACACATTTGACCAATCATTGTAGCTTCCTGGGAGTTTAGCAGTCCCCCGCACATTTTATTCCCACTAACAACAAGTTGCTAACCCTAAAAACATCGCAACATGCATCGCAAGTTTTTAGAAAAGCTGCCATGAAATTGGGCAACAATGAGACAACAATCCCGAAAAACACCTGCAAAATCCTGGACGAAATGTAAGTCTGAAGTTCTGTTCCACCCTAATGTCCTCCCCACGAGGAGTTTGTCGCTCTATAACACCGGCCACTAGAGGGACCTGTCACCTGAGCATGAACATTTTGCAGCCCTTGCTGAAACAACTGATCCTGTCTTTTTATGTTGGTCTCCCCATAAAATACCCCCCCATCAAATAATTCCTCCTCCCTTTCTCTGCTGTTTTTAATGTCCTGCTCTCCCTCACTACTGCTCAGTGACTGTCTTGCTCTCTTGTCCGGTCCTCTTCCTCCTCTCCATCATCTCTCCATCATCTTCCTCTCCAGAGCCGCTGTAGTGTACTGATAGTGGGAGCACTTGTGCAGTCGGGTATGAAGTCTGTCCTCCTCCTCCTCTTCCTTCTACCCCCACTTCCTCTCTCTCTCTTTCTCTCTCTCTCTCTCTCTCTCTCTCTTTTTTTCTCTCTCTCTCTCTCTCTACCTGGAAATTAATTTGGTCTCCTCCAGATGCCTATCGCCGCTGAAATGCCCCCAGAAATAGATCCACAAACAGCAGCTCAGCCAAAACGCAGCCACTGCCTGACAGCCTTTAGCAGAAATACACACACACACTGCTGGATAGAGGGGGAGGGGAGCAGATGGAGAGATGAATGGAGGGATGGATGGATGGATGGATGTAGGCAGTGAGTAAATGGTGGGAGAATTTAGCGTTGGAGGGGAGGAGAAGATGGATGGATGAGGGGAGAAATTAATAGATGGATTACCTACAAATTTGTACACTTTATTGCCTAAACAAACCATCACTTTTTAGATTGATTTCATTCCTTCCAGGCAGACATTGCTTTCTGTTCATTTCTATGAAAAGCAGCTTGCAGAGACTAGAAGCCTGCTGCAGAGAGATCATTCATCACAATAACAGATTTAATCACCTTTTTTTCCCCCATCAACGTTGGTTACAAGCAGGAGCTGTTTAGAAGTCTCGTCTTCATGCTGCATTCAAGGACATGTCTGAGATTTGTCTTCCCCAGGAACTGTTCATTATCAAAGCAGGAAGTAGAGAGATGTTCTAATAGCAGCACCAAACATTTGAGTAGACGAGTGGATGGTTGGGTTCAACAAACCATCTGACTCTGAAGGCCTGGGTTCAGTTCTTCTACCAACAGCCAATATTAGTTTCCTTTTAAGCATGGTGATATTTCCAGAACCTTAAACACTAGGCAACATCTCTGATTGTAGAACAGAGGCATAATGATTCCCAAGATCCTCTTGAGTGAGTGGCTTTATTGCTGTGCCTGAGACTGAGTGGAACGTTAAGCATTAAAACGTGTCCTGATGAGGTGTTTACTTGTTTTAACGAGATGTTTCAGCGACATGCTAAAATTAGAGATCCGATACCATTTCTCCCTTCCTGATACAAGCAATTTTTTCATTTTATTTTACCAAGAAGTACCATTGAGTTTAAAAATCTCTCTAACAAGAAAGACCTGGCCAATGACAACATATTAAAATACAATAAAACCACAATAAAACAGAACAACTATTCAAAACACAATGGCCTCTCAAGTAAAACCACTACCACCACAGTCTTTATGATGCCATTAAACGTGTATAATCTTTAGATCTTTTTGCAGTTTATTCCATGCTCAAGGTGCACAGTAAAACAAGGCCTTCCCCAGATCTGTCAAAACCCAGCACGCAGTACAAGCACCGATCTGTGTGCTACCAACCCTGTATGATTGCTCTCATTCTTGTATTTCTGGCTCAGCTTAAAACCTTTGTACAACATGAACAAATACATACAGAGAACGAATGCCATAGAATTGCCTTTTATCAATCAAATTTCTGACATTTAGCTAGCTCTGGCTAACATCACAGTACCAGAAATCAACAGTAACAGTAGCCGCACACTCGGCCTCCGATGGGCTAGTACTCATTGCCTTTGTTGGTTTGGATTGGTTCATTTTAGGAATGAGGAGTGAGAATGGTTAAGGAGAGAATATCAGGGTAAGCCAATAAGAGTCAGAGAAGGGTCAGGGGTATGGTAAGTGTCATGACTTTACCATCCGGAGAAAACTAGTTTGCAAAAAAATTCATATCTTCTGAAGACATACAGTCTGGCTTTAATCATGCAGCCTTATCTAGAGGCAGCAGAAAATGTGTTTTATTGGGAAAGTGTGCTTTAGAGAGGAGCTCATAACTGCATCCATCTGAGCAGATGACTTGTCATTTATGAAGTAAAGATGCACAACATTTACTGGTCCTAACTTCTCCAATCTGAGGATCTGCAACTTTTTTTCTGTTTTATCTGATTGGAGATCTTTGGCTTTAGACAATTGGTGAAACAAACAGAAAAAACTTGATATCACAAAGCCAGAACACAGTTTTTGCCTCCCTCATTGCGGTCTAAAGTAGGTTTCTGTTTGGGGAACACATTCGTCAGAGATACAACCGGTGACATCTCAATCGCTTCTTACACCTGACTGAACAAACACATTGCCCCGCTGAGCCGTCAACTAAGAAAACACGCTGGCTGCTGAGGAAATTTCTCCTAAACTATCCACCATGAATCCGACATGAGCCTCATCTCCTTCAGGGATCGGTCAGAGAGACAGAAACTGGCTTTCATCGTCTGTTCTGAGCTGTAAAATCACCGGATTCCCTCTGAGAAATTTCCGAGAGTTTCACCCTCAGCAGGTGAGTAGAAAAGGCCGAGGTGATATCAGATAATAAGTCTCACACTCGACAGCATGAATTCAACTTCCTCCCGTCAGGTCGGAGCTTCCTGCCTTCTCAGTTCAGGACAAATTAAAGGATAAAACCTCTTTGTAGGAGAATCAGTGAAAGTGAAGGCTGGACAGCAGTGAAGTGTAATTTCAGCTCCATACATTTGACCTCCGACCCTCTGCCTGCTCTTTGCTCTTTAACAGCACACATATGCAAATAGCCGGCTGTTAATCTGCTGCTCAGCACTGACCTGATACCTCTGACTGCAGTCATAGTCTGCTGTATATTGTACTCATCTACATGTGGCCACCGCGCAACAACACCATAAACCATTGGCCTGACGTTCAGGCATTTCAGGTTTGCTGAATTTACTGAATGACTGCTCACCTATTGGACAGGTATTGACAATAGGGTTGAAATCATCATGACAGACCCGTAGTCCCTTGAGACTTGAGACTGACCTTCAGGCCGAGTCAAGACCAAGATCCAAAAAAACCAAATCTGTCCCCATTGAATATTCCTCATACCTGTACCGTAGTGAGAGTCAACTGTGATATAATTTTACTCTATAACAGTTCCAAACTTGGAAATTTTATAGGAACATGAAATACATCTTTTACCTCATTTTCTAAAATAATTTCTAAAAGAAAAAACCCTGCTAGAAACCAAATTTTCTTTCACAAATCAACACAGGTGGCCGAGCTAAGTTCGAGATAACAGAAGAAACTCAAGTATCATAATGTTAAGATATATTTTAAGAAAATCTATATTTTGTTATCTACTAATTACATTTAACTTGAAATACCAGATATATTTGTATTAGGATAACATATCGGCACAATATGTTCATTTATCAACTGAGAGTTGATACAGGAAGCATGTGTGTTTTATCCTACAATGATAATTGAACTGACAGCAGGCATTTAATATCCGTTTTTGAACCAAGTTTACAGTTTTTTTGCAACTTGATTTTCAGCCCAATCGCCCAACCCCGCCTGTGAACTCAGCAGCTTCTTGCAATAGTGATGAATGTAATGCCACAGCCGAGGACCAACACAGGAACTGGGTGTGACTTCAAAGTACAGCGGTAAACAAACATATGGTAGTATTTTCCGAACAACAGACCTCTTGACATTATCACTGGACACCGCTGTTTGTCCTCTGTTTTCTACCATTAATCAATGTTGATTTCTCTTAATCTCACTTTTAAAAACTAGATTTCGTGGCCTAAACGTAACACTCTGGGATAGGGATGGGAATCGAGAAATGGTTCCAAATTGTCTGATCCATAGGAATCGTATGCCTCCAATCAATTCCTTTTACCAATGCTGCCATTTTTCAAACTCTATTATAGAAGTGTCTACACTTCTGGAAACTGTCAACAAGAGGGAGTCGTGGCGGAGAGTAAGAAACGGCACAAAGCGTGGCTTCATTTCACGAAGAAAGATAAAAACAGTGCTAGTTGTAATTTCTGTAAAATCACCAGAATCATGCTCAGACTATTCTTTCTACGCAACACGGACGCTACGCACGAGTGCCACAGCTTCCCAACCAAATAACAGGTCGGTTATCGAAGGTAAATATCTTATGCTCTCATAACACTAGCGCCATGCAGGCAGACTTATTCCTACACAGAAACTTGTTTCGGAATTTATAAAGTATTGGACCAACAAGTAGAATCGACAATGGCATTGGTATCACCACATTTTGGAAAATGTGTTCAATATTCAGCATAAAGGCCTCTTTGTACAAACAAAGACAAAGGATTGATTGACTGATTTTATCCAGCCGATACCTATACATTTAGAACATGAAGGAAGATGTTAAGGAACTAAAAGGAATGACCTTGGTCCCAATTATGCTATAGGCTTGGGTCATGCTTTAGCTGATCACTTTTCCTGTTTTATCCTATTATACTTGCTGATAACACGGCTCAGACTGACCGGCAAAGCCTAAAAAACTGTGACGATTGTTCCACATTGGAGTTCAGATCCAGATGTTTAATGAAACAGTGTGATTAGAAATCATCAGATCTGAGGCAGGAGGCTGAGCTTCAGTGTGAAAGCTGTTGTCTGATGGACTGTTTTGTTCCTGTGGTGTTCAAGTTTATCTGGTTTAACCATTTACAGACACACACACACACACACACACACACACACACACACACACACCTGAGCACTAATAATTCCAGGACTGCGTGGCAAAGATGCAGCATAAAAAACTAAAATATATGAAAGCTTTCAGTTTCCACAATATTTGATGGAGTTGATACAAACGTGTCTCACAGAGAGCATTTACATTCCTGTCAGCTGCACTTTTTGTCAGAGCAGGTGTTGTGTTGTTAACCAGGAGGACGCCTGACTGAAATAAAAGCAGCGACACGACGAGCCAGCGAGCGCCGGGCGAGCAGGGAGACGACCTCAGCGAGCTGGAACAAAATTATCCGCTGCACCTTTTTCTTCACAACAGATGTTAGCGTAGAGGTTACGGGGGGGAGTCATCACCTCTCATCCATATGAACAACATCACCCCTTCACGCTAAAGTCAAACGAACCGTCTCGAATCATCATCGTGGTTTTCAACACGTATCGGTAGGTTTAAAGACAGAACGATGTTACAACACGGTAGAAACACACTGAGTACATCATCTGTCACTGAAATACAAAACTACCCTGAAAGCCATCAAAGCACAATGACATGAGTGACCTGCAATCACACGTCATTGTGCTTTGATGGCTTTCATGGTGACAAAAACGCATATTCACATGGAGAAAATGACTCGACCAAATGTCGCCAAGAGTCAACAGAGCACAATAGAATAGGACAGAGGATCAAAAAGTGTCCAATATGTCCCAAGTGAGTGCAGAAACCCACTTGACAGCAGGTAGAAATGTAAAGTTGTGTCATCAATTCAATGCTCACTGAATATGCCACCTACAACACCCCCCTCCAAAAAAAACCCCCACGAGGCATCATATCAAAGTTATGCAGGTAACAAAAACATGTATTCCTGTTCAGAAGAGTCTGCACAGAATAAAACGAGTATAAAACACAAAGCTGCTCTTTCAAATAGAACTAAACTAAAAACATAATGTGCCATTAAAATGGAAGAGAACTGGGAAGAGAAGAACATGTGTACCAGGTGCCAAGGTTAAGTCCTTGCTGCGGCGGCCATGGGCTCGAATCCCACCCGTCCTGTTACTCTCCAGCTGTCACTATCAATGAAAAGCCCAAAGAATTATAAAAAAAAGAGGAAAAAAAAATAAAATCATGTTTGGTTGCTTGTAATTAGAAGTCAACAAATCCAATGTGTCACATATACAGTTAAATCGTAGAACCCATTTGAAACGAGTTGATTCCAACAGCAAACAAATAGACACAAAGCCATTTGAGTCTCTAGTCAACAGGTGAAATAAATGTTTATTCCTACACAGTTTGACTGAAAACAGAATCAAAGTTATTGTCGTAATCTCCAAATCAACAGGTGAAAAAAAAAGAAACGATGTCCTGTACGTACAGAATGTTTTCAAAAGAGCAGGTATGAAAATAAAGTTAGTTTTTAATGTTTCTGATGTGTTTCTAATGTCACAAAAAATGACAGAATCTCTTCATCAACAGGTGACAATAAATAGGTATTCCTGTGCAGGTAATGCAGCCCAATGTGTGCCATACTGAATGTAGAACGGAGCACAATAGATCCGCTCTGTGGTGAGAACAGATCACATAGAAATCCACTAGTTGATCAGCTGTGAGCAGGAAACATGTTTGCATATAAAAACACAATTATTCATATTTCCACCTTAATTCCACCTTAATAATCAGAGCCAGTGAACCAGCTTTAAGGTCATGTCCAGGTCTGCTCAGTTTGACCTGCACAGGCACATCCCTCCACATTAAAACTTCCTGTTAATTCCTTTGGCACACACACACACACACACACACACACACACAGTGTATACAGTAGTGCTGCACACACGCTTGTCATCGATGGATGCACATGTTTTCCTCAACGCTCACACACCTTGCTTGCTTGGAGCATCAACACACTGCATGGCTTCCTAACGTGCACGCGCGCCAGTGCACGTAAAGGTACACACACACACACACAGGGGCAGGAAAGGCGACCACGCCAGGCAAAGCAAAGACAGTCCTCTGTTTCCCCGAACAGTCAGCCAACCGACCTGTTACCCAGCAGCCACAAGCCTCTCCGTCTGACACACACACACACACACACACACACAGGCGCGCGCACGCACGCACGCGGGCACGCACGCCTCGACTCTCCTCTGGAAAGGGTAACAGCGTTCCTCCTGACACCTCCAGGATCTGAATAAAAACGCAAAGTGACGCGGAACAGCCGGTAACCCGCCGGGCTCCGGTTCTTGTGTGCAGCTGTAAACATGCAGTGAGGGAGGAGGAACAAAAATCCAAGCCCCGTTACCGTTCTCTCCGCGTCGGGTCCTGCTGGATGCTCGGCTTGGTGGGCGCCATCTTCCTGCAACAATTATTTGATTTCTTACTTTCTGTTCTCTTCCCTCTTTTTTCTCTCTGCTCGGATTTATTTGGACGCGGAGGCGCGGCGGTGCGCTGCGCCCTGACAGCAATGCGTCATGGTCGGTGTGTTAAGACAAAGCCATGTCCGTGTGTGTGTGTGTGTGTGTGTGTGTGTGAGAAAGAGCGTGCGTGCGGTGCGTGGCGTGCGTCTCGTGCTTGTCTCTTTCCTCCGCCGCCGCTCAGGAGCGTGGAAACAACGGGCGGTGGAGGCGAAGGCGAGGAGCGGGCTGCAGCAGCAGAGGCATGCCGAGCGGAGTGAGGGGGGAACCCGGGGTGGATGCCTCTCAGATCCCGCTGTCTCTCCCCTCTCTTCTTCTCTGTCTCTCTCCACGCACACACAGCTTCGGTTTGGCACTACAGAAGAATTTCCTGCATGCGCTCCGGAGGAGAAAAAAAGAGCCAAACAGGCGCGTCAGATCTTCACATTCTCGCCGCCGCTGCAGCGCCTACA
The DNA here is from genome assembly GCF_905237075.1 of Dicentrarchus labrax. Classification (NCBI taxonomy): domain Eukaryota; kingdom Metazoa; phylum Chordata; class Actinopteri; family Moronidae; genus Dicentrarchus; species Dicentrarchus labrax. Next base: position 34,654,684 of record NW_026136721.1, on the reverse strand, counting down.
TCCCCGGTACAATCCCCGCGGCGGAGCGTCGCTGTGCGGTCACAGTCTCTGTGGTTATCCGGAGCATTTTTCCCTCCTCTGGCTGCTGACAGGAAAAAAAAAGGACACCACACATCTCCGGTATTTTCTCCAGCCCCGGCGCAACAACGCCACTCAGTTGCAGTTGGAGTCAGTTTGTGTGTGTGTGTGTGTGTGTGTGTGTGTGTGTGTGTGTGTGTGTGTGTGTTATTTTTTATTTAATTCTCTTCCTGTATTACAGGTTGCACCGCGGGGCTATTATCCAATTTTTATCCATCACAAAAAAAAGCACCACCCAGCGTGCGCGGGGGGTGATGGGTGATTTATTTGGATGGTTGCCCTGTAAATCAGATCCATGCACCTCCACCCCCCCACCACCCCCTTCCTCGCCACCCTCCTTCCTCCAGTGTCATAATAAACACATCATAGCAAATGTCTCACTCCAGATTCCAAAATCAGAGAGCAACTTTCTGTGTTACTGCGTCTCTGTGCTGTTTGGGTGTTTGCGTCTGTCTGAGAGGACGCTGGAGTTTGTCCCTCTGAATCCGAGCCCAGCTCCTTCTATCGGCCCCTAAAATCAAATTATCCTGCTCACTTTTTATATCTGAGGCCACTAAAACATATTTCCCTCCAGGCTTTGATGTTTGCACGTCAGCGATGGCTCATTATCCTCCAACAGAAACTGCCCCCCCCCCCACATTCATTTAAATTCCTCCTTTTTTTTATTATGTATAATTCATTGTAACCTAATCGGTGTGCTGTGTGATTAACCCCCGGGCTGCAGCCCTGGAAGCTGAAAAGCCTCCCTCTCTATACCAATGACCTGTCAAGGTCAAAGGCATGCTGGGTATTCTCCACACAAACACGGGGTTACAGGCGCTGCTGTGGTGGAAAATAAAGCCTGGAGAGGCGAACCGCGACCTCCAGCCGACGATCGTCATGAGCTGAACGGCTCGCCGGTCCGCGCACGTGCAGCTGTGTGCTCGGAAAAGGCGTCAGCGTGTGCTTCCGCCTCATTCCGGTGCACTGATCATTTCACAGCGGACAGAAACACGACCTAATGTGCATTTTCAAATCAAAAGTGAGCGTTCCATAAACTGAGGTCAGTTTCGGCTGCGTCCCTGGTTGGCGATTTGTCTGTCTAAATGTGAAGAAGTGCTTGGTAATGTCGCTTTTTGGCCACCAAAACCTGAAAAGGTCACAGGTTTGACCCCGCAGTTGAGCCTTGACGTCATTCATGCACTCAAACCATAACCCTAACCCTAACTCTAACCCTGGGCAGGAAAACAAATCAAATCTGAAGAGTTTTGGGGTTTTTATCGAAGCACGGACGGAGGTTTTGCTCCGTGTGTTGTGTTTCTGAACCGAGACGCAGCTTTTTTTCTTTAACCTCTGTGAAACAACTCGCTCTGTTCTCTCCCCGGACGAGGTCTGGCTGCTCCTTCTGTCTCCATCTCGGCTCTGCTTACTGAGAGCAGTCAAACGGAGGCGACGTGGATAATGGAGCGTAATGTATAAACATATTAACTCCCAGCTGTTTGTTGGGGGAAACATATAGAGCGAGGGGAAGAGGGGCGGCTAGACGACGGGGGCCAGATTCTTTAAAACCGTCTTGTTTGGCTGAAGCCTCTGTAGCTGTTGGACACAAGTAATTGAGTCTTTGCCGGTGAGTTTTAAAGAGAGACCTTTTAGGCCTGCGTTTCAACTCGGGGGCCTTTAAGGGTCCTCGAGGAGATGTGACGGGTCCCCAGCTGCCAAGATGACGACATGGTTAGATTCCAGCAGGTTTGGTGTCAGAAGGAATGATCAGAGAACGTGTCAACCCACTAAGTCTAATCCTCGCCTCCCACATATGGACACAAACACAAGGTTGTGTCCCGTATGGGGGTCTGGGGTCTCTGTGAAGCCCAGAAGCCCTGCTTTAAATAACAATACGGCCCTTATTCTCCTCGTATTTGTCGCTTTGGAGGGCTGAGACGCTCTCAGCGCACTCGGAGAGAGAGAGGCCCCGGCTGTGATTTATGTCGTGTTTGCTCCCCACAGCTTTTAGACTTTACACACACACGCACACACACACACACACACACACATAGCTACACTCCATAATGCCTAGAGTTCTTTCGGGTAATAAGGCAAAAGAGTGTGTGTGTGTGTGTGTGTGTGTGTGTGTGTGTGGGGTGTGTTTGGGGCCCCCCCACAGCTCCGGATGATTAGAAAAAACAACCCTACTGAGCGTCCGGACGGGGAGGCAATCATTGAGATTCAGATTGGAGGGGAAATAAGGAAATAACAGGGCGATGGATGGAGTGAACTGTCGCCAGAAAACAGGTTGGACTGGAGGAGCCGCAGCTCCACGACCAGCTGAAAGACACTCAACGCGCTTTATCTTTCCCAACGAAATAACTCTGTCCTCTATTTCCGATGAATCGCCGTCTGTGTTTCCACTGAATTACCTGGATTTCACTCCTCTATTTCCACTAAATCGCTGTTTCTCCTGTCGCTTCATCCCTCTTTACACCTCTTTTCACAAACACTTTGAAACAGGAAAAATAATCCCAAAACAAACTGCGGATATTGAATTTAATCCTCTTGTGAGGCATCAAAGTCACCAGATTCTCCTTTTTCCCTTTCAGGTTTAACAGAATAATTGTGGGAGAAAAAAAAGCAAATGACTGAGGGAAAGGCCACATTTTTGTAACATTCATCCCAACGCAGACCCCCGCCAATAAGGATAAAAAACCCTCTTCATCCACACATGGCACAGAAGGATGTACCTGCAGACGAGGGTTATGGATGATCTCTAAAACTTTGATTTAAAATACCAACTGATAGCTGGAAAGCTTCATGATATCTAAAAAAAAAAAGATCTTTAAAAAATATCAAACCAAAGAATGTCCACTGAGTTAAAGATGCCCAACATGTCCCCTGAAAAAGCTCCTATAATAGATTTTTGTGAGATTTTAGGGGGATAAAACACAAATATCACAGCCAAATCTATTATAGGAACAAACTGGAGACAGAATTCTCACTTTTAAGCACAAACACACTTCAGGAATATTAAAAAGTATCTTCCAGAAATGCGCACTTTTCTACATTTTACATCAAACTCTCCACGACGCTACAGGTCGTTCTTCTGCAGCTCCCGACGTACCTTTGCTGGTAGCCGGTGAGTCCCTGCACGCCCTGCGGGGTCCCGTTCGTGGCTCCGGGGACCGGCACCCGACCCAGCGGGGGTCCGGTCACCATCCCGCCGCCTCCACCGCCTCCGCCTCCAGCCCCGGGTCCACCGCCTGCCGAAGCCGTCACCTGGACGCTGAAATCCGGGAAGATCCTGATCATGGTCCCCGGCCGTCTCCGATGCGCTCCCGCGTCTACTTTAACAACCTCCTCCTTCCTCCCAACGCGGACCGGTCACCGATCTCTGGGAGCACTGGGAGCACTGGGGGGTGATTTAGCAACAGAAGGCAAACAACAAGCTTCTTGTGTTGGTTGTTTTTAGTCTTATTTTCTTCTCCAACCTTCGGATATAACTCTCAAGCAAATCCGGATCATGGTCCCGGTGCGCAAAACAAACAGTCACCAATCAATGGATCAATAGATGAACGGGATTAGTGAGTGTATACTGCACGAGCAGAAACGATCAGAAATCTTTTGCTTTATTATTTATTCTTCTTTTTCTTCCTCTCGGCTCTATCCTTCAGAGATAACCTCCGTGCACCCCCGTGCAGCTCCGGATCATGGTCCCGGTGTCTCCGGTGCGCGCGGTTTCCCCCCTTCTTTTTTCAGTCAATGTGATCAATAGATGAGCGGATCTGAGAGGTGATTATTTCACCGATTAAAAGACAGACGAGCAGCCGTGACTGTGGCGCTGTCTCCCGGTGCGGGAGCTCCGGACTCACACGGGCACCGCCGCCGGCTCTCCATCCGAGAAAGGCATCCGGTCCCCGGCTATATCCTCCTGCCTGGTGCCTGCCGGTGGGTCGGTGGGTGTCTGTGGGAACGGCGGACCTGAAGGAGAGCAGTCAGTCAGTCGGTCGGTCAGTCAGTGAGTGAGCGCGCGGCTCTCAGCAGCACGAGCTCGGCAATGACATTGGTGTGGTACAGCGGCGGCGGCAAAGTGTGTGTCGGTATGTCGGCGAGCGGCTGCGTGTGTGCGCGCGCGCGTGTGTGTGTTGTCCTCTGCGCTCGAGAGAGAGAGAGAGTGAGAGCGAGAGAGAGAGAGCGAGAGAGAGAGAGATATTGACTGATAGCGCTGTTTGTTCAGCGGGAGGACATTTCCTCTGCCTTTATTGTGCTGAATAACGCACTGTGGCTTTAAACTGGACTTTTATTTTAAGGCAGCGCCGATAATAAAGAGCCCGTTTTATAGAAAATGGCTCCTTTTTAAATCTCAGTCTGTTTCGCCTCATAAAAAGTAGAAAAAGGGAGCCAAAAATGTGAAACGAATACACCAAAACTTTGAGCAGTGCGCACAGACGAAGTTTAAAACTCAGAAAACCTTCAAAGTAGAAACCAAAGTCCTCACAGCTTCACAGTCTCTGGAACCGGTTTCTAAAAAGAAGAGCCATAACGGACGGTCTGTCCCGCTTTCTCTGCGCGTAATGGACACATTCCCAAAAACCAAAGAGTCGTTTTTAAGCTCATGAGAAGTGTGTGTGTGATTTATTCCAACCTCAGGAGGTCAAATATTCCCGGTGCATCTGTTACTCTGGGAATGGAGGTGATGTGATGGTGGAGGAGAGGAGGAGAGGAGGAGAGCTGCTGTCACAGTTTGTGTTTGAGTGAGGTGTGTTTTCTCCCTCTCTCATCTGATCTCCGAACAGCTGAAGCCGCTCTGCTCTCCGCTCACTGGAGCTCCGTGTGTGATCAGACTCCTGAATAAAGTCATATCCACACACACACACACTCCCTCTCTCACACTGTCTCCTCCCCTTTCTCTCTCTCTCTCTCTCTCTCTCTCTCTCTCTCTCTCTCTCTCTCCCCCATTGTCTCGCCACTCACTTTCCACTGTTTGGTTGTCTATGTTGCATATTTTGCTGAGCTCAATGGAACCAAAAATAACAATTCAGTCACCATCTTGTCGCATTTTATGAGCAGAAGCGTGCAGTTTTCCTGAAAGATAAATGACTCCAAAGACAACCCCTGGAAAACCTGGAAGGTTATTGAACAACAGTGTAGCACTGTTGGAAACATTTCCAAAATCCTCATCGTCTCTTCTATCCTGCCTTTAAACTGAACAATACAGTCATGACCTTGCAACCAGCAGCTGACAAAACCTCAAGGTCCACTCACATGTTTTTCACCATGTGGCTAAAATCACATTTATCACTTATCAAATTAAAATAACTTTATTTATCCGTTAGGAACTTCATTTGTGCAAAGGCATAAGTGCAACACATAGCCACAGCAGGGTGCCGACTACAGGGGGGCCAGGGGGACCTTAGCTCCTCTGAACAAGTCATGAGCTCCCCTGAAAACCAGATTTGTGAAATGTTTTCTAAAATATTGAGAATATGCAATTTTTTACCATGCTTTCCTATTTTTCTGTCTTTATCATCATGGATTGATGACAATAATGGATGTATGACTCATGCATGAGGGTGATTCATCCCTAATTTACTCATAAAGATTCTCTCCATCACCATCGTAGTGTGGTGGCGCAATATCCTAACTTCATGCACTTTCACTCAAAAAACATTCTTAGTGACGCTCAGTCTGCCCACCGAAACGCCATTATTCCCTAAAGTAAGTGACAATTAGCTTACTTAGCATTAAGAAACAGCTAACCTCGTACACCAGCCAGCACCTCTAACGCGCACTGATTAACACGCTGTGTCTTGTTTATTTAATCTGCACACAAACTGGTTAAAAACTGAACCCGGTCACACTTACTAGTCGTCATATACTGCAGCTTGGTCAGTGGCCCTCCTCTTCAAAATCTGACACTGACGGAATCCCTCTAGCATAATTTGTGGACACGCCTACCATCAAAGTCAGGTGACGTAATATAAAGGCAGAGAAAGTCCACAAATGGAGGTGGAAGGGTGGATGGACAGCTCAAACAAACACAGGACTTTAACCCAGGAGACTGCTGTTTGTGTCCACATTTTGTCCTTCCTTTAAGCCGGGTCATGGCACAATGGGGGCTCGTCCGGAATCATGTGACGTACTTCACGTAAGTTAAGTTTTTTTCATTTACTTCAGTTACATCAGGTACATAACATGACGTACAATATGTTTCTCATCCTAGCCAAGTATTTTTGGAGCCAACCCTAACCAAACTGCGACCACGTTTGTGTGAAAACAGCAACCACGCAAGTTTTATTTTGAAAGTTTAACTGGATTTTGAATATTTATTCTCACTACCTTGACCGCGGATCCCTGTTATATTTTGAAGCTGAAGGCAGTAATTCACAAGTTGGGGGTGAGAACGTGTTGGAAAAACATTTCGTTGTTTATGGGGAAGTTATGTCCTGGAACTATTTCTTGACAAACAACATTGTATAAATCCGCTCATAGTGACATTACCCATTTTGCTGCCGCGTTAAGCCTTGGGTCTGGCATAATTTGGTAAAAATATGTTTAGAAAAAAAAAGTTCTAGTTCTAAAATGAAATGACAGAAACATGAAAAAAATCCTCCACTCAGTCACTGTGAGCTATTAGCATTATGCAAAGTGGGCCTATAAGAACCCTGTTAGCCTATAGCAAAGTAAGTGTAGCTTGTTCCTTCAGTTGAAGTTGACTTATGTTTTGCTCCTCCTTCAGAGCTTGGCCGCTGAGACACGTTTGCAGAACTAAAACTCTAATTTGCATCCTGACATTTTCAGCATGGGGAATCGAACCACCAACTCTGGTGGTTTTACTGCTCTCCTCCTCCTTATTGAGCCGCCCAGGACACATTTTCAATATTTCATCCTCCTCTGGACCCACCGAAACCCCTGCTGGACCCCTGCTGGGACTCCGAGCCTCACTTTGAGAGTCCCTAATAACCTACAGTTCTCGTCTGTCCTCCGAAACAAAGCATTGCACTAATAAAACGTCCCAATTGAGCTGATTAAATACCAATAAAAACACACAGCTCGCCACTCTGCCAGCCTGCAGTCTAAATTGGATCGCAGCTCTAACCAGCAGCTCCTAATGAAAACCACCGCTGCAACCCAGCCTCGCTCGCCTGCAGTACAGTTTACCTCGCTCTCCCGCTCTCTCTGTAATGAAATCAAATGAATTGGACTGGAGGTTTCAGGGGAGACATGCTGGACCCCCTTATAGAATTAGGACTGAACAGTGTGTGTGTGTGTACTTGTACATCCATCTTTGTGTGTGTATTTAATGTGATGTGCGTCCCTGTATTTTCTAAGTATGACCACTGACTCATGAGTTCATGTGCACGATATGCATTTGATATAACATGCATTTGCCCCTGCAACGTGCGTGTGTGGTTGGTTTTTTTATGTGGGTGGGCTAGTGTACGTGTGTGTGTGTATGTGTGTGTGTGTGTGTGTGTGAGTGAGTGTGTGTGTTTACATTACAGGCTGTACTGACTGTATTAGTGAGCTGTGACCAGGTAAAGTACAGCAGACAGAATCAGGACAGTCAACCTGCTGTTATCCCTCAGGACAACACACACACACACACACACACACACACACACACACACACACACACACACACACACACACACACAGCTCCAATAGCAAAACAACAAACACTCTGCCTCCATCAGAAACCCTTTCTCACAGAATCTTTGAGGCTGAAATTTGTCCATAGCACCACATATTAAAATCTTATTTAGTTAGTATTTGATTTAGACAATTCCTGACCCTAACTAAAATTCCCATTTTAAACTGAAGCTGATTAAATATTTGAGATTGTTTGTTGCTTTTGTGTAGTGAAGAAGAATTGTAACTGGTGTCTCTGAGCCTCTCCTGAACCAAAACATAACTGACAACCTTGCACTTACCATCGTCTCAAATTAACCATCAGCCTCGGCTCAGATTTATGCTTTTATAGGTAAAAATAGTTCAGAAGTTCCTTTCTGACCTTGGACACACACATTCTCACTCTAAATACTCTAAATGCTCTTGGCCCTAATATGATGCTGTAGGTACCCCTCTAGCGTCATTTTTGGATGCTCAGGACTCCGCAGTCAAGTTAGCAACAATAAATATGCAATGTCTGTATACACTTTCAAAATAAAGCTTGTGCAGTTAACATTTTGAAACGGTCGCAGTTTGGTTACTTGATTAGTTTCGGAAAAGACCGTAACTTGTGTTTTGTACCTGTAACTTTATCACATAAATAAAATGTAACTTGCATTATTCTGCTATTTTTTTTTTTTATCACATTAAGACCTTAATTCACAGTTTAAGATAAGAAAATAGTTGCAAAATGGGCTGTCATGGTTGCCCTGTAATGTTAACTCATCCTTGGGGGAAAATGTGTCTGTCAAAGTGTGTCCAATAAAGAAGTAGTTGTTTCTGCCACTGACAGGCTCAGGTTGTTATTGTCAGTGTCTGACAGCATTATGGAAAGGATCCCTACAGAGATAGACCTTTAGTTTAACACAAACAGCCGTAATATCACTATCACTCTCTACCAGACTCCATTAATAAAAATGGTCATTTTATCCATTTTCACATCCTAACTTCTTTCGAACTGGAGGTAAACAGAATAAGCTCACCAAAACCGTCTTTGTTGGTATTTTCAACAATAACCAACTCTGGTTTGCTCAAAATAAATCTTTAATTCACCAGCGTAGCACTAATTAACATGCAATAACATGCACGCATGGCCAGACAGGCTCTGTAAACTAAGCACAGAGAGGCTGCGATAGCAACACAGGCAAACTCTCTGCTCAGGACACCATGAGTACATTAGATATTTATATGGCCAATTGTTGTTTGCTGCTATACTAATGTATTACATCTCATACCTATTATGTATTATGTATATGTATAAGTTACACATGTTGTGTTTACTTTGTCAGTAATCACATTAATCTCAAAAATTCTCAACACTACAGGTGAGTTCTATAGATTGAATGTTGCTACCCAAATTCACACATACACACTCTTTCAGGTTCAGTATTGTCATCCACACACACAGCTACCATCAGCTGTCATCAGTTTTTCGGACTTGCTGTAAAACACAACAAAAGTCAATAATTCCCCGTCATGTCTCTCTAAATCCATTTTGGAGGCAGCCTGTCATCTCCGCAGACACGCATGCCTTTCTATTAAGCCGACCATCAGTCCGTTAAAGATCACATGTCTCTGTTTCCTCATTTGAGTTTTATTTTCTCAAGACAGCCGATGACAGAGAAATCATCATTTTTACTTTCAGAAGATCAGATTTTAGACAAAACTAACACACTGAGTTTTTTAACGAGCGATGACTGACGAGCAAAAAGCGTGTTTGCAAAAAGATGACAAGTGTGACCAATTTTTATTTTCACATTTCAAAGAGTGACAAACACACTTTCCTCAGGTTTACACTTAAGTCCTAAAACCAATGGCTGCCAATCAACAACTTTCATGTTGAAGAATACCTGATTAAAGAACTAAACTAAATAACAAAATTGATCATCATTGCTTTCCAGAAAGACCCATATTATTTTTATATAAGGTTAGGTTAGTTTAGGCACAAAACAGTGCGAACAAAATCACCACTTTTTGATTTGATGAACGATAGAAACACTGACAGCCAATCAAAATCTATCCATGTTTGTATGTTTCAGGTAGTCTTCATGTTTGTTTCCAGCTCCAGGCCTGCCACAATTAAATAAACAATTCAAACAACCACTAAGAAATCTGCACGACCAATCACCACAACTTCTCAGCAAACTACACCTTTTATTGTGCTTAACATTGACATTTTTGCCTGTTAAATGACTTAACTGATGAACATACAATATATCAGGGATATATCAGGCAGCAAGTGAACATTTTGTCCTGAGTTGATGTATTAGAAGCAAGAAGAATTGGCAGCGTGAGGATCTGAGCGACTTTGACAAGGGCCACATTGTGATAGCAAGACGACTGGGTCAGAACATCCCCAAACCTGCAGCTCTTGTGGGGTGTTCTCGGTGAGCAGAGGTCAGTACCTATCGAAAGTGGTCCAAGGAAGGAAGAGAACCAAAGAGAGGGTCATGGGCTGCCAAGGCTCATTGATGCACGTGGGGAGCAAATGCTGGCCCGTGTGGTCCGATCCAACAGACGAGCTACTGTAGCTCAAACTGCTGAAACAGTTAATGCTGGTTCTGATTGAAAGGTGTCAGTTTGTTGCGTATGGGGCTTTTTAACACATTACATTAATCAATGTTACCTTTCCTTATAACAACAGAATTTTCTGTCTCCACGGCTGTAAAACATTTTCTATTTTCTCAATTTTCCCTTTGTAATGTAATTTAACCAGATCCTTATAATTTTGTGAAATATGAATTCTCAAAACAACTAGTGAGCCATTACGCCACGTAATTGGAACCTAGCACCATAGATCAAAATCTGTTCTTCTCAATGGTCCTCCTCTCACAATAGTGCATTTTTAAAAGTTTGGCTCTAATCCAGATGATTTAGAAAAAAGTATTTAAATCAAGAACGAGGGCATCTAGTGAAAATGTCTTGGTCTGCAGACAAAAAAAGTGCATCATCTGCATACAATGTTATTTTTGTTTCTGTTCCATTTGGTTTTAAACCTGTTATGCATGTATTATTTCTAATTCTAATATCAAGAATCTCAAGGCAAGATAAATATCCATTATTTACTAATTTGCTAGTTGGTTGGTTCATACATGACCTTCACCCATTTTATGAGTGCTTTCCCAAAATTAAGAAACTGAAGAATAAAATCCCATCTTTTTGTATCAAACACCTTTTTGAAAGTCAGCAATAAATAAAAGCCGGGATAGTCCATAGTATCAAGATATTATATGCTGGTACCAATAAAGCGCCCTATTATGGAACCTGTCATTTAAAAAGGATACTGCACATTCTTACTGTTTTCTTATGTTAAGCAATCAGCAGATTGCCTTCAACATGTGATGCCTTGCACCACAATGGAAAATAAAGAGAAGAGTCTCTTAGAGGCTGACATCCTCTCAGTGGTGTGTTTGTGTGTTCTGGGTGATCAGAAAGAAGACATGTTGTGATGGTTTTTTGATATTCTTTTTGAAATGCTGCACACTGTCACAGCATTAGTCTACAGAAACATTTGACAGCAACATTGTTAGGTGTCTCCTCAGTGACTTTAGCATCATATCATCAAGTCAATGTCAGACAGTGAGACAGACAGGTGGTCACCCATCCAGCCAACCAACCAACCAACCAACCAACCAGAGAGACAGACAGGCAGGGAACGAGACAGACAACCAATGACAGCCGCCCACCCTGCCAGCTGAAAGTGACAGCTAAATCTCTCTCCCCTGTAATCTAACTAATAATGCTACCCTCTTAATATTTTCCCTCTCCCTGCGTTGATGGATGGGGTCAGGCTGCGATTCCCCCGGCTGAGGTCAAAGGTCAAACGGGAGACTCGGCTCTCTGCTCTGCCACTGTAATGGGAGCTGAAATATTAGTCCTAAACGCCTGCGGACGCTCTGACGCCTCAGCACAGATGATGAATTAACTGCTATGAGGAATTACAGATGGAGCATTTTGAAGACAAAGTTTCCACACGCACACACACACACACACACACACACACACACACACACACACACACACACACACACTTTCCTCGTCTACACACCTCCATATGCAAATGATTAATAATAGACATCACTGACATCAACTTTATGTCTTCTTTTTTGTCCTTTCCCTCACACACACACTTCCCTACGTATGCTAATGATTGATTGTGGTCTCCGGTTGACGCTGGCATCATCATTGCCTTTATTTATTCGGCCGTTCGCAGCAGCTCTTGGCCTCTCGCCGCCTCATATCAAATTGTTTTTTAAATGCATTTTGACGACTGATGTGAAAATGCAATCAGGCTCAAACTCTGGAATCCATATTAAAACCACAATCATAAACCTGTACAAATGTGCACACAGTCACTATCATCACATAATGCTCTAATGGAGACTCAGCTGTCAGATGGTCACTCGTGAAACTTTTTATTGATTTTTAAAGTATCAATAATGTTTCAAATGCAAAGTCAAAGTCAAATGCAATAACTTCTACTTCCAAGTGGGAAAAATACATAAGAATAAATCTGACAGGATTTTTATTGTTCTTATTGTGGTGCATTGTTTATATTTTTATATTGGTTGAGGTGATAATGAGTGGGACAGAACTAGGACTGGGTATCCTTAAAAAATCCTCGATACTGATGCCTTGACTTCGATACTCGTTCCTGAACGCTCCTTTTTTTCGATACCAATTTTATAAAATTCACATTATAACATTATACATTACGGTACAATTACTCACTTCAAAGGATGAAGCAGTTCAAAGACCTGGATCCAACAAACAAATTTCATTTTAAAATCATACATCGTGTCACATAAATGAGTCTTACCTGCTCACATGTGGTGAGTCTGTTGCTGTTCCAAAGAAATCCATGAATCCATTCAGGCTGAAATCAAATCAAACTGTCCGACAACAGGCCTTGAAGCTCAGTCTGCCTCCACGCAGTCTGAGCTCCACAGAAATAACCTTCAAAATGACACTTTCCACAGTGTCAGCTGGGCCGATGTCAAAACAGAGAAAATGTTCTTTTCAGAATTATCTGAAGACAAAAAAATATATAAATATCAGATTAAAGTTGGTGATTTTGGCGCTGCTGACAAATCTTTCTGACAATAAACTGAAGAAAAGTAAATCAGTTTTAAAGAAAGAAACAAGGGGGACTCCTTTTGTACATTGATCACTTTCCTGTCTTCTTGTTTCACTCTACAGGTGAAAATGATTCAAGTCTTGATCAGGTGGAGTGTGGGCGGTGTCAGCTGCAGAGGGAAACTACACAGATAGATATGATCAGAGACAGTATGATCAACCTTTACCTGCAAATCACAGTTCAGGGGAAAGATCACATTATGTTTCACGTAATTGGGTTAAAATACATCTGCAAGTCAAATTTATATCATTATTCAATTTCTTTTATTAATTTATTTATATTTATATAATCAACCAAGTGTAAGATCACGCAAAGTATGTTTTTAACTATGTACCCTGACAATGGCAATTACTCAGTGGTTGTTACTACTCAATGTTGTTGTAGCAGGATGCTGCAGATTTGGAAAAGTGGTGAATTTCTGCAGAACAACAGCCTTTGTTTGTGTCTTTTTCATCCTCTTGATGTGATTTTTCCAACAACAATGCTCGAGAGTGCTCCGGCTTTTTGGCAGCCGACTATCATCATCTCTTGGATGTGCGAGTGTCCTTGAATGCAACACTAAAGAGAGTTTTAGAATTCTCTTTTTGCAGCTGCATCGACACAAGACCTTAAAGTGAAGGTGACTTCTTTTGTAATCAAATATTTATTGATATAAAATTATATGGAGCAGACAACACAGAGAGCTGGAGCAGGAGGTAATGCTGCATTCAAGTCCTAATTATGACAGGGGAACTATTTGACTTCATGCTTAATAACCCAGTCGGTCAATCAAGGTAATTAAACCCAAATTTATGGTTTTAAATTGACAGTGCACAGTATTTCTAGTATTGTTTTTTTGGCTTTTATTTGATAGGACAGCTGAAGACAGACAGGAAAGGGGGGCAGAGAGAGAGAAGGGAGGACACGCAGCAAAGGGCTGCAGGTCGACTTCGAACGCTGGGCCGCTGCAGCAAGGACTCCAGTGCACAGTATTTTTAACCCTCATACGACCAGCTCTGTAAGTTTTTCAAAGTCAATCCAAATGAAACACACATAAAAGTTAATAAAAAAGGTGACTGCAGATATAAATGAGGATTATTTAACTGCAGCAGGTTTCAGTGATATTAGAGAGAATAGTTAACTCATTGCACTCCAGTAAACTTGAATTGGCCCGATTCAGTCAAGGTAGGGTCAAGCAGGCCAGCACACAGCCTAACAACTGAGGGTTGAATGGTCTGCAGGAGCGTAAGGTATATGCAGCAAAATTACATGTAAAAATCACAAGAATTTTAACTGTTTGACTACTCTGGGTCAGAAGTTTAGGTTTGTCCTGGTTCTGAAGACAAGGAGGATCCTGGTGCTGTGTCTAAGCCTGACAGACTGCAGGAAAACTAAACTCTGCCCTGTGTGGACGAGAACTCCCTGAACCGCTAACCTGCAGCAGGAGTGAAGTTTCTGTTCATCTGCAGTGTGTCGAATCGTCGATGGATCACTCTGATTGTAGAGAACAAACCCTTGATGACTCTGGTGCATTATATACACCCCCTAATGTAGGATGAGCTTATAAGCGAATCTGTTTTCAATCTATCCTTCCATTTTCTCCTCTCGTCCCCAGACTAAAGTACATTATGGCGCAGCTGATGATGAAGGGATGGTTCTGCTCATCAGGGAGAAGAGGAGAGGAAAATGAAGGAGGGATTGCGGAGGCTTTGTGCAGCCCTACAAGAAGATCATTACAGTGCCGAGAGAGGCTTGAGAAGGTGCTTTACTCTGCGTGTGTGTTTGAACACACAAATCCCATTTTCATTCAACAGTGCTGCAAATGGTTTAAAACACATCCCCATCCTGCGGCATTCTAATAACACAAATACTTTTAAATCTAACTCTGATTCAGAGTGTTGCGGTGTGCGGTGATTGCATCCTGTGCTGAAGTGTCACATCTCTGAGTGCTGCAGGTTTCCTCACCTGTCTGAGTACAAGAGGAGCCGACTGTCTGTGGTTCGGTTACTGATGAACATCTTAGAACGTCTGCAGAACTTTGAATATTTTGAGTTTTGACCATAAGTAAGGGAAGTAAGGGAGAACAAACACAAAAGGCCTTATCTAGAGCCAGTGTTTAGTTTGTCTGTTTTCTGTGCTACTGTAGAAACATGGTGGTTCAACATGGCAGACTTCATAAAAGACGACCTGCTCCTTGTAGATAAATGCCCTTTTGCTCTCACACAAGATTTCCTTGCTGTCATTATCGGGGGCTGTCTACCTGATATCAGCTGTTCTCATCAGCTGGTCACATCTATCCAACAGCACACTGACACACCTGCATCATTAGCCTATCATCTTGCAGCTGTCTTTTTAAATGTGATACTCTCTCTCACCTGACCTCCACCTCCCCATCACCACCCAGTCTTCACAGATTCACCACCACCACCAGCAGTGGGGGGATTTATCGTGCTGCTGCTCAGCGCAGACGCCCCTCCATCACATAGTATCTGTTATAATAAACGATTGTCTTCATTCACTTGTCCCTCCTGATGTGCAAAATAGCCTCTAAAACACGTTTTAACACTCTGTAAACATTTATTCTTATTTGCTAATGCCTACTAATGAAATGTGACAAACAACTACCACTCATGAAATATTTATTAACAAATTAATTGTAAAATTAATCTGAACCTTTGCATCAAAGCAGCAACACACTCATTTAAAGCAGACAGGTCACAAATGAGGTAATGGAACTACAAAGTGCAAACAAGGTAAAGAGAATATTCTGATGTTCAGGTGATTAAACACAAATGAAAACATACCTATGAATATTATATTCCCTGTCTGCCAATAAATCCTCCCAAATGTTACACACCGGACATTTAAATGTGAATTTCAATTTTTTTCTTTTTATGATTCTTGACTTTTTCAGTGCTCATTGTCTTTTCTAAACTTATTTACTGATTTATTTATGCACCACAACACCAAGGCTAATTCCTTTTAAGTGAAAACCTACTTGGCAGTAAATCTAATTTCTGATTAGATTCAAAAATCTAGATGTGACATCACTTTGTCTACATTTCCCTACAGGAAGGGAAAACATAACATTTTTTCTTCCTGTTTTGTATGTCAAAGGTTTATTAAATATCCACTCAATGAACAATATCAGATATCGTCAAGGTCGCTGATTTGAATTTCTGGAAAATCTTGATTATCAAAGTGAATATAAGTAATGACTCTACTAACCCTGCTGGTTCTACTGGGCAGCTCCCAGCATGAAGGTTTTCCTAATATCTAGAAAGCAGATTCATTAACACACAAATTAATTGAATGCACAGTTTGTAATGTCACAGAGGAGTCCAATGATATCCAGTATGTCCTCAATTATGTCACGAGGGCGGCCGTTTGTTGCAGTTGGTGTAAACTGGAGGACGACCCCCCACCTGCCCGCTGAGCAGAGAGGAGCAGATTCATTCAAGCTGAGGACAGTGAAACTTTTGACATTTAAAGCCTTTAACTAATCAGTCCGTCTGCGTTTTATCCCTTTTTCTCTGACTTCACAGTGAGAGAGGAGATAATTTGAGCGCTCTGTCTGTTTGATGTACGGTAATCACATGTGATCTTTTCAACAGGGAGCCGACCGTCTCGTTAATTTGACCGTCAGTGCGCGGCCGGACCCCCACCCCCACCCTCCCCCCAATCAGGCCGCTGCCTGAAGAGTAATTGCGGAGCCACCATGCTTCGATGCGCTCGACCTTTACGACCTTAAAAGCCATTTCCATTTTTCTGACCACAAAAAAAGAACATATCTTGTTAATTGCAAAAAGGCAAATATTCTCCCTCCACTGCTCTCCCCCTCTCCTTCCTTCCTATTTGATTTCCCTTTGAAGGCAAAACGCTGAAAAGCATTTCCATTTTCATTCATCAGCGCTTATCAGTCATCTGAAGGCCCCTTCAGCCACAATCAACATCACAGCTCCAACCGAGAGGGACGCAACAATGAGAAACTATCAACAATCGCAAGAAGCAATTTGCTTTAATGTGGAGTGTGTTTTGTTGCAGCTAACTGCTATTTTTTTAATCCTCTGACAGCTCTCCTCTGATACTCTCTGAAAGACAGAAGGAAGTGTCACAATGCAGCGTTATGACAGAGTTAAATACACAGAGCAGAGCACCGGCTGGCAAGAGGAAGACACACAGGAACAAATACTACCAGAGGACTGTTGAGCCAGACTTTTAAGGAGCAATGTGTAATTCCAGCCACATGCTCCAGAAAACAAGAGGCAACATTTCACCTCTTTTTAACGATACGATGACCCGCAATAAATCTTGCAATGTCCTCAAAAATGGAGTCAACTTTCCAAACTTCCTCTTGTGATGCTGCTAGAGTTTTTGTTGCACTTTGCCTTTCTGTGTCTGAGCTTGGCTTTATTCTGTGAGGCTCCCTTTGGTGACACTTGTGCCCCATAAGTTGTAGGCAGTAGGGGAAGGACACCTGGTTGTCCAAAAGTTTGGTTCTATTGCCTTTGCAACAGCTGCGCACATTTTTGTTTTATCCAGCTTTTTTTGCTCCTGGCTAATGTTCGATTTTGGACAAAATGGGGCTGAACAACTAGAAATCAGTGACGGTTGTGCCCACATTTTTACAGAGACCTGCTCCACCGACTTCCCGTATCAAGTAGTCGAAGAGGCAGACTGTATTACAAGCAGACAGAGGATGATACTAGCACTTTTAAGACTGAAGACACTCAGTTTGTCTTCCTATTATAAATTAATTTTGAGAGAAGATACTTCAACAACAATAATTTTAAGCCCATAAGAACATTTTCCACAAACTGCAGCGACGTAAAGATTTGTTCTGATGTGAAAAGAGGCTTTTCATCAGCAAACCAACAGCATCAGTCCAGGTTCAGCTCTAAAGGATGTTATCAAGGACGGTCTCTGCAATCAGGGACAAATTGATTTGCAGTGTGTATTAGAGAGCTGCACACTCTGCATTCAGCAGAGGTAAAAACCACATCACGGCTATTCCTCCTCCTCATCATCTCGCCATCTTCTCTGTGTCACCAGCAGCATTTTCCTGTTTCACACACTGACCTCCTCCTGATGAAGTAAACATTATTTAACATTCGGTAATATCCACCAAAGTGTGTGTTTATCATTGAAACCAATCACTTTCTTCAGCTTTCAATTGTACTTCATCTCCTCAGCAGTTCAAACTTTCTGTCTGTTCGTGCAGCCTGAAGGTATGTGGCTGAGCAGGAAAACAGAGGTCTGATTAAGGGCAAAAATCTGAATCTTTGTAAGATCAAAAAAAATTTTAATGATACATTTATGATGATTGGGGGCCTGACACATGTCTGATGTTTGAGAAAACCTCTGAATGCCAGCGCTGATTTTAGTTTATTGTGTACAAGATTGAGGGATTGTGTCCAAAACTTGAAATTAACTCTCGCCAACCTGCCAAATAACCATTTAATGTGGCAGGTAACGTCATCAACTTAATAATGACTTTTGAGAAGTTTTTGCTCCATCCGTGTTTAGTGCTGCTGAATGCATTTTGGGTGCAGCATAGTCATATGAACATTCACACCAAAAACAGGCCTGTTTAGACAAGCAAAGAGCTGCGTTGGCGTAGTAGTAGATTCATGAGTATGAAGTCATTTTTCGACACAAAAAATTATTAATTAATAAAAGGTGACAATAATTAAATTTGCCTCATTGATTATAGTTATTATATTATAGTTATTTTAGTGAAAATAATGTAAAAAGAAATAAAAATGATGGACCCCCTGTATGTGCTACTGCTTCCTATTCATTGCTGGTGTTTGTTATTTACTTGACATTAACGTGCTCGGGTCTGGTTTGGTCACATCAGGTGTTGTGGTGCTTCAAGTTCTTGTTAATGACAGTTGTGTGAAATTAAAAAAAAATGATGGACCTAGTGTCTATGCTGGGCTACTTCCTTTTAGTGCTGAGGTTTGTTATTTACATTCATTGTGTGGGGTTCGACTCGGGTTTGGACATAAAGAACAGAATGCCTGTCAGGTTTAGGTCAGGCTCAGTTAATACACTCTCTGGCTCAGGTCGGGTTCATGACAGAAATAAGCTGCCTGAGCCGCACTCGAGTGTGGACAACCTGTCAAACCGTGTGTGTAGAGATTTGTGACATCTAGTGGTGAAATTGCAGATTGTAACCAGCTGAATACCACTTGCCTTCCTAGTAGGAGAAACTACAGTGGCCGCAAAAAACACGTTCTGGGCTACTGTAGAAACATGGCGGACTCTGTAGAAGAGAACCCCCTCCCTCTGTAGGTAAAAACTGCTCATCCTAAGGTAATGTAAATGCAACAATTCTTATTTTCAGGTGCTGATACACTAATGAAAACATACCTATGAATATTATATTTCATTCCTCCGATAGATCCTCCTAATCTCATAATTATTAATCAGCTACCAGCAATATAAATGGCTGACCAAATGTAGAGCAGACACCAACTTTTTCCAAGTATAGGAAATAATGAACGTTCTTCAGAGATTCAGAATGGCATTTTAATGGTAAAAATGAAAAAACAAACACATCTGAAGGCACAGCTTTAACCAGCGAATTCAGCTGTTTCATGATTTACAAAGGCTTCTGCTGAATAATGGCTCTGCTAATAAACCTTCTTTCATTCTGTTTTGGAGTCACATACTGTCAGTCCTTTCAGGCTCTTGAAAGTGTTCCTTTTTTTAATTGTTTTATTTGTCCTCTTTCCTATTGAGCTCACCATGAGAAACATGAAATTCTGTGACATTGTATTTCTTGGCAGTTTAATGAATGTCTAGTCAATTTCTTTAGTAAAAGAAGCCAGAAGACGTGTTCTGCTGGTCAGGATTTCCTCTACGGCAGCTAAAAGTCAGGTGACCAAACTCCTGAAGGTTAGACTTTTGGGGCTGATTAACTCTAACCAACCCAATGGAGACAGACCGGTAGAACATTAAAAGGATAATTCACCCCAAAATCAAAATAGTTTTTCCTTACCTGTAGTGCAATTTATCAAGCTAGATAAGTTTGGTGTGAGTTCCTGAGTTTTGGAGATATTGCCTGTAGAAATGTCTGCCTCCTCTCCAATATAATGGAATGGAATATAATGGAATAGCACAACAGGTAAGAGGAAAAATATGTATTTTTTGATTATGGAGTGAACCGTCTCTTCAAGGCTTCCAGAGTATATGTGTAGAAGCAAGGACTGTTTTAGGTTTTTCTATCATACCCTTTGTCTTCTTGGAGCATACATCTCAAAAAATATAGTTAAAATCATACTGGTACAATGAATAAAATACAGTACAAAACAATTGTCAGAATTTATTTTTTTTCCAATAAATTAAGTTTATTTGTCAACAGTTGGTTTTACATTGTAGTTCGCAGGAACCATGCAGTCAAGCTCTTTATGGCCAATACTAATAATAAAGATATTCCACATCACAGGTCACATACAGAGTTAAATAAACACAAACACCAAGCATTCCTCCCTCTGCATTTTACACCAAGGTTGTACACCTTCACATATATACACAAGCTCAACTTGAACCTTGCTTGAAACAGTTTTTGTTTCTCATTTTTTGTTGCATGTTTTCATCACTTAACTGGGAAAGCAGTGGTTTTAATTAACAAAAGGTAGAAGTAGTAACAGTAGAGCAAGGCACACAATTATATTTTAAAGATCTCAAACCCTATTTTGTCCTACACACACTTGTCTCAACACCAATCCCAAACCCCAGCGTCACTGCTAATCATTTCAGGAGTTGTCTAGAAAATAAAAAAGAAAACAATACATGGTACAGTAGTGGTGTACATACATACAGCAGAATTAATAACAACACACGTCCCCATCAACAGTCATCAAACTTTAATGCCTACACAACAACACCGTTTCAGCTTTCGCCAACTTTGGTCGTGTTGCATAGATAAAATATTGTCTTGTTTATAATATTCTTTTATTTTTGGAAACCTGGTTCAACCCTCAGTTTGCAGGTGCTGCTGCCAGCAGAGAGGGGACAGGTTTAGTTCAGAATGTAGATTTCACCTGATGGCCATTAATATTTCCATTGATTCAGAACACAGTGACTTCTTCCACCACCATAGCAGCAGGTATATCCTATAATTCATCACCAAATCTCCAAGCTTCTCAGTTTCAATCAATCAGGACCTCAAAATGATTATCTGTGGCCCATTTCAAGGTGACACATCCTTCAAAGGACTGAAGGCAAGCAGGATGCAGGGGATTTACCACAGCATCATTACCGCTTCCTATCTCTACACAAACCTAAGGGTACATTCAGGTAGTCCTCGTCCACTTATACTTTTAAGTTTGAGTCTTAAAATGTGTAACGAAGAGATGAATGCTAACTGTACCAACTGTTAATGCTTGCAAAGGATTTAATGTGGCTAAGGGACGCAGAGGACACAGCAGTTGCATTCTCTAAATCTGGACAAAATTTAGTTGTTCCTTTTGACAACATTTAAAGGAACCTTTGCAAAGGTATGATGCTGATGACTTCACTTCTAAAGAGAACTGATCTTGAAAAGGCCTTACCTTCTCTAAATGAGTCTCTCTACAGAGAATTCACCATAGCATTATCACCACCTCCTTCCACTTCCACTTCAAGAAGAAACTAAGGTAGTTGTTCAGGTAGTCATCGTCAACTTATAAAGTTGGAACATTTCACCACCAAGTGGTCACTTTGTCAACTTTGCTGATACTTTTCTGGCACTCAGGAATGTGTTCTCCAAATTCAGACAATGAGGCTGCTTTTGTCAACTACATTTGGAGGAAGGGACAATGCTGACTTGAAAAAATGCTGTTGAAGACACCAATGTGTTGAAACTAGTGTTTACCACATCTACCTCTACTGTGTGGTAATATTTT
The DNA here is from genome assembly GCF_905237075.1 of Dicentrarchus labrax. NCBI lineage: Eukaryota > Metazoa > Chordata > Actinopteri > Moronidae > Dicentrarchus > Dicentrarchus labrax. Next base: position 34,632,958 of record NW_026136721.1, on the reverse strand, counting down.
CACACTTCAATGTTAAAATTAGTTTAGAAATATAGGATAAAAGTCAATTAGACTAATAGTATTTCTACAATACTTAAATTCCTTCATGAAAAAAGTAACCAAGGTTTCAACAGGTCCTCCAAACTAAACAAACTGTACGTCGTTTTCTGATCTAATGTCTGCATTGGAAGGCATGTTCTGCTTTACAATATCAACTTGCTAGTTCCACCTTTGCTCCTGACAGACAAGAATTATAATTCACACAGCTACAAGAGGTCCTTGTTTGGTACATATAGGTCAATTAGGTGTTTGAATAAACAACTGGGATGGGTTGCACCAACTGCAACTGGTCCTTACTAATCCTAAATCTAAGTCAGTATTTCTTAAGACCAGTCATTAGAATGGCCTAATCTTGACTCTGCCTGGACTGCCATGTCCATATGAATGCCCATTCGACTACGAATGAACTAACGATGAATCTTGTATGTAAGTTAGTCAAAGAGTTCCACAAGGTTCTGTTCTTGGACCAGTTCACTTTATATATGCTTCCTTTAGGCAACATTATTAAGAATCACGCATAAACTTTTATTGTTATGCAGACGATACCAAATTATATCTATCAATCGAGTTAGATGAAACTAATCAATTAGCTAAATTACAAGCATGTCTTAAGGACCTAAAATCTTGGATGTCTAATAAATAATTTTATCAGGAGTATGGTCTAGACTTGCTCTATATGAAAAGTGTCCTGAGATAACTTGTGAGAGAAGATAACATCTAAGAATCAGCAGTTGTTTCTCATTTTCGGAGGATCAAAGAAAAAGAGAAGGCAAACAAATAAGAAGCAGTTGACTTTGAGAGAAATAACCAAGGCCGTAAATGATTTTTCAGACTCGGGCAGCCTTCATTCAGAAAACAAAAAAGTGTTACGATGATGTTTCAATTAGAAAAATCTACCAATCCGGCAGGGCCTCCACTCAAAATTGACTTTAAGCTTGCCTCTGACTAGGCGTAAGATGAACGGTTGATTAAGATCAGGCATAAGCCCTGTTGGTGCAACCAGATGCTGGCATTTTTCTGGTGAAGCCAGTCTTGAGGTTTGGGTTTTGGGCATTTTTGGGTTCCGTAGTTAGACTTGACCACAGTTCAAATCTGGGAATGAATGAGATGTGGACAACTGAATCAAAGTCTACCAGCGTGTGTTTGATAGTTGGTAATGATTTTCCACCCTTCGAGCCCAAATCCTCAGTAGTTCTGTCCAGTCATGAAAATACAGTTGAAGTTTTATCTTCTATAAATACAGTGTAATACAACTTATTGGCCTCTTTGTAGCTTGTAACGATTTGTGTTCAATCACAGCAAAGTTAAACAAAGCTGATTATGTCTTTATATTTGTAGCTTTTATTTAAACTAACTCAACTTCTACGATCAATGCATCTGTAAATCACGACGAGATTTCTTCATATCTGTTCCGACCTTTTAGACATTTCATTATAGCTTAAACAAATTGAAGTTTTAAATTTAGCTTTGTGGTTGTGTGATGCCAATATTACAGTTTATCTACTGAGTTATACCACATTGATAACTCACAGGCTGCAGTGTTGTGCTGATACTACAGGATGAAGAGCTTCTAGCTGAGCTACGACTGTGAAAAGATCTACAGAGTTTGACCAAGTCACAGTAACAGATTATGAATACTGACATCATTTATAGACACAGACCAAGTGTTATTCTTAGGAAGTAACATGCTACTTGTGCTACAAACACCGCAGCATACAGTTTGAACAGAGTGTATATAAGATAACAGGGTGTACACAACAAACCTGTGAAATCCAGCTGATCTCAGGTCAGTTCAACACCATTTCTCATCATTTCAGTCACATCCACAGCTGACTCGTACTTCTTGGTGTTTTATTTGTCCTGCTTGAAATGCCAGAGCAGTTTGGCTTACTGCATTGGCACAGTTCAAAAGTTCAAGTGGTATTGTCAGACCTCTGTGCCTTAGAATCAAAACATGCTTAAAAAAATAATTAAAAAAATAAATTAATAAAAAGATTAAGCTGATTTTGGGTTGCCTTCACTTGATCTATAAATATGACGTGTAACTGTCTGATTCATAGGCGTAATATTTCTCTACAGCTGCTGAAAACTAAAGATTCTCTTAGTGATTTTCCTTTCAGAAATATGGCATTTAACTGCAATTAACTCCTTTTAGTCAAACACTTTATATCCATCCTGAAACTGTTCATCATTAACTCAAGATGCTGTACAGTATCGTCCCATTTGTAATTGCAAAATTCAATTCAATAAACAGATTTAAATGGTTGTTGGATGCTACTATATTTTTCTGAACTCTTAATTGTAAATGTTTGATGTAAAATTATTGAATTGTCCACAGACTAACTCAAAAAGCTGTTCAGCCAAACCATAAAAGCTGCTCCATCATCACTCAGAAACGTATGGACACAAATTCCAACCTGAAATCAGACTCAAATATCGGATCTGATCAAAAGTTTAAATCAGTTGTTCGGTGATCCTGAAATTGCTGGATGAGTTTTCAGTCCAGTTTCTTAACGATCCGTTCAGTTACAGCAGTGAGATTTGGGAGGTCAGAGGGGTGAGAGGCTCCAGGAGCAGAGAGGGGGGAGGCAGCCGGAAAGACGAAGCCAAGGAGAAAGATCAGCTCAGCGGGGGAAGAGAAGGAGAGAGCTCCCTTAAAGCTGGATCCTGGATGTTCCTGCTCCCAACACAGGTAGTCTCTGGATGGATGGAGAGAAAAAGAGTTTTTTAAATGTAGGTCACTCTCTTTAACTCATTCAAAATGTTGTGCATTTTGTAGATTCAAAGTATCAGTTGGGGGATATTCTATTCATTTTCGTCTTGTCCACAAATTCCCTGAAAAGATCAAAATCATCCTGCTGCTCCACATACTCACTAGAGCACCAAATGTGGATGAATCCGCTGCTGAAAGTAGTCCCCAAAAAATGCTATTTCCTTGTTTCATTAAAGTTACAGTGAGCAGTCATTTCAGCAAATTACTGAGCCGTTTTTAAGATTTTTAACAGGTTAAATTCAAGACTTTTAAAACCTTTTTTGTTTTATAATTGTTTTTCCCAAAAACACTTTTAAAAGCAACTTCATTAATCCCATAAAAAATTTTAGACCTGTCAGACTCATATTTGAGAAATTTTAACATATTACAAAGCCTAAAATTCAGATGATTGGACTTTTTAAGACTTTTTAGGACCCTGTGGACAACCTGTTTTATATCTGTGAGGTGTTTGTAAAGATGTAATATACTTTCTGATTAAAAGCTATAATCATTTGCTCTTTCTTAAAATTTGATATCCTACTTTGACTGTTAATGTTGTTTCTACTTGTTTTCTTCTGTAATAAAGTATCAATGTATTCTGTTCTTGTAGTTCTGCTCAACAAGTATTTGCTCTTGTGTTCTTTTGATTCTATTGTTTGAATAATTAATCTCTCATTCTGTTAAATCCTGGTTTTATATTAATATATTCAACTCTACTGTCATACCAATTCTAGTTTTATTCTCAACACATTTTATTTATTTTATTTTTGTTTTTAAATTATTTTATCCTCATATAATTATAGACATACAATTATTACAATTATAACTTCCCAGTCATCTCCTGTTCTGTACATTTTATTCCTCGCAGTTTCTTTCTGTGTGGATTTTCTGTTTGTATTTTCTATGAAACTTTCCAAACATGAGTCAGTGATGAAACCTGCACCCACACACAAATACACACACACACACACACACACACACACACACACACACACACACACACACACACACACACACACACACACACACACACACTCTCTCTCTCTCTCTCTCTCCTGTGTGTTTTGCTGCAGACCCTCTGCTGTCTGGGTCACAGAGCACATCATGAGCCGCATTCACGATTGCTTTAATTGCGCCTGTGTCTGTGTGTACAGTGTGTGTGTGTGTGTCTGCGTGTGTGTGTGTGAACAGGTGGGATAGACTGGGGCACGCCATGGGGGTCAGGACCAGCTGTACGCATCACCGATATGATGTGTGCGCGCGTGTGTGTCCTTTGTCGTGGGTTTACATGCGTTGTGTGTGTACAGTGAGCTTGATTTTTCACTTTCATGTGTGTATTTCTGTGCTTGTAAGTGTGTATGCAGGTTTGTCCTCTGCTTTGTGTGTGTGTGTGTGTGTGTGTGTGTGTGTGTGTGTGTGTGTGAACAACATGTCTGTCTAACCTGCAGCTGTTGGGCTGTCAGAGCTTCTACCTGGACTCTCATGCCCTGCCCTCAGGGGTGTGTGTCTGTGTGTGTGTGAGTTTGGAGTATGGGGGCAGTAGGTTTTGCTTAGCCCTGGAGGCGCCCATAGGGCCACATCACAAACACACACACACACAGATTGTGTCAGTGATGGCCTTTGTTCGTGTTCTGCAGCTTCCTGGTTTGATTTAAGCTTAAAAATAATTTGAAAAAACAAAAACAAATTTGATGAAAACTAAAATAAATTCAGTGTTCCAGTAATTTCATCTGAAACATTTTTGAAGAACAGGAAAAAAATATTGTTATCAGGTTCCCAATTACACCACTGAAAATGGGCAAAAACACTGAAAGGAAAAGGGGGAGAGAGAAGGGATGATATGCAGCAAAGGGCCACAGGTCGGAGTCGAACCCATGGCCGCTGCAGCAAAGCTTTACACCAGCTCAGGTGAGCTAAGGGAGTGCTGCATGTTGTCAGTCTTTTTACTGAAACTGAGAAATGTAGGGAATTATTACTCTAGAAAGTAACAGTGGCAGTAAAAGTGTATGGATGGTTAAATCTGAATGTAAACTGTCAATAACGTGTTGTGTCTTGTTCCTTTTGTCTATATTTCCAGATGTGTAACATCTGAAATCCATGCGCACACCAATACTGGTCCTGACAGGCGGAGTCAGTCTGTGCCAAGCAACTCCATTCTGGCCACATCACACATTTATTCTTTCACGTTTTTGGAAAAAGAACACTGATGTTTCTTCTCCAGTCAATGCAAGAACATGTAAGTTAGCTTTGAATGCTCGATTTATCGCTGTGACAATAAGTTTCCTGTTAGACGAAGCTATTTGAATCATGATTTTGAACCTGATTAATTCTTGAGTTAGTGACGTGCCCACCGATGCCTTGTGCCTTTTATTTTACCAGCTAACTCTGCATTCAGTGCCGAAACCCAGGGGTCGGTTCCAGATGCTGTGTCTTGAGCTTCACCTCATATGTATTTCATGTTATATGTGTGTATGTACATGTATATATTTAGAATTGTTTTATATATATATATATATATATATATATATAGGCCTACTACATGTTTACACTTGCATTCCTACTGTTTAAGCATCTACCTTAACATATATTCTATTTTACTCCTTTATTTTAACTTGTGCACTATTTATGTCTCTTTTTCTCATCTCTCATTTTACTTGTGTGTTTTTCTTTTGTATATTTTGTATGAGCATTGTTGGAGGGAGCTTAAGAACGAGAATGACTGCTTACCATTGCGCCTGCAATCGCTGTGCATATGATAAATAAACTTTTGGGCATCACGTTTCACAAATTACTGGTGTTTGAGAATTGCATTTAAGTTTGCTGCTGATACTTTTGCATGAGTCGCAACAATTATGGTGTTTGTTTTGATCAGTGAAACTCATGGAAATCACAGCTTGTGTTCCAAATTTGGTGAAACTCTTTGTTTTCCGTTCTGACTTTCTGTGATTGGTTTGGTATTGGAGACATTGGTACATAATCTCTGACAGAGTAATCACACAAGTAAAAGTCTAAAACCCTTCAGTGATAGATAAGTGATGGTAAAAACGCTGCAGCAGACTTCTTTTGGAGAGTATGTGCGTGTTAACTCACTCTGACTGTCCCTGTTCTCATGGTGGGCGGTCTCACTGAGGCCTGGCTCCGTCCTGGTGCTGTTCTGGTGGCATGTGAGCTCACCTGAGAGGGAGAGAGAATATATACAGAGAAAGACAAAGAGAGACATCAGTGGAACAGAAATGAAAAGACAGAAAAGCGTTGCAAAGGGAACGGAGAGGAAAGGAAAAGATGGAGGAAAGAGAAACAACAGAGAAATTGTTTAGTCACATGAAGGCAAATACATGATACAGCTGAGAATGAGAAAACAATGTTCCACTTTATTCTTCTCTTCCCAACAGCGAGAGAGAGGTGGCGATGGATGGCGAGAGAGCGAGTAAAGGAGAGAGACAAACAAGAGAAGGGAGAGAAGAATAAATCAAAACGGCATTATCGGGCTGAAACGTTGTTTGTCTTTGTTTTCTAATCGGCTTGTTCTTTCTTTGAGCCCAAACTGATGAAAAGTTGCAAATTAAAACAACGAGCATCAGGCCGAAAACAATTCTCTCCCCCACTCCACCCCGCTCTCTTAATTGGTTCACAACTAATCGCTTTGTAAAGACTTGTGTAGCTATTATCCCTCGCCATACAGCTACCAATGCTACGAGCTTACACACACACACACACACACACACACACACACACACACATATGCATATGCAGTCACGCTTACATGCACACATACATGCCAAAGAAGCACATCCACCCACATATTTGCATTTCCATCTTTGCATTTTCATTTTGTCTTTTGTTTGACGCCCTTTCAATGAATTTATAAGCTAATGAGGAAACTATAACACATTAGGAAAGAAACGCTGCAGCAGGTTCAGTTACATTATCGTCTAAGAGAAGAATGAGATTCATGATTCCCTCGAAAAAACCTCTTAATCCTCTACAGTACTGTACAGTCTCAAAGGAATGGAAAACATTACAAAAATAAAATATAAAAAATGTGAAAACAAAATGTCAGAAACACTAAACTAATAATAAAGCAAAGAGTTACTAAATACAAATAATAAGTAACAGCAAGATAAATTAAAATAAAAATAGTTTTGGCTCAGGGAGTATCTTAAAGAAGATATATATTTATTGTTGTATAATATTAGCTTCCTGTATCCTCTTCCATCCCATATCAAACAAACTTAAAGAAACTCTTTGCTTCATCATTTTTATTTGTGTTATAAAAACATTTTAAACTAAAACTAAAAAATCTCAAAGTCTTAAGTCTCAAAACTTTGGGGGAAAATATAAAAATAAAACTTGAAAACTACTTTTAAAAATACAAAAACAATAAATTAATATATTTTAAAAAGGAGAACAAAATGGTTACAAAGCGACCAGTGTTGCATGTCATGGCCCTTTCTGTGTGATGTGATTTTGCTTTATGTGCAGTAAATGTAGCCCACATTAACATGCACTGTGTGAAAAACAACTGCACTGGATCAGAAATGAAACAAGCTCTTCAGCTGAGCCGCGTTCCTCTATAAGAGTGTAAAGTTGATAAACAGAGGAGGTAGCAAGGTTGCAGAGATGGTAAAAAATGTCAAGTCATTTGCATGAGGAAATAGAAAACTTAAAAAGAGCACAAACACGCTAATTCAGCGATGAAATGAATTGAACGATCACTGCGGGATGAGGAAGGCTCTTAGCTGATGAATCCTAATGAAATCTGACTGATAGTAATTATGCTGATGTTGTTCTGTGGACCTTAACCTTTTAACTAAAAAACTCAGACGTCTGCAAATCCCCCTTCCATTAACACCTGACGGAGGAGAGAGGGATGAGGCAGAGGAGGAGGGAAGAAGAGGGAGAGAAGATCAATGGGGGAGGGAAAGAAAAGAAGAGGAGTGCGGAGGAGAAGAAAAAGATACCTGCAGGAGGAGAGGGAGATAGGAGGATGAAGGAGAAGAACAGAGGGGAAGGAGAGTACAGGTGAGGAGAAGGAGAAGATGAGAAGTTGGGATAAAGAAGGTGAAGATAAAAGAGGTGATTAAAAAGAGGAGGATGAGAAAGGTAGAAGATGGGAGGTGTTGGAGATGAGAGGAGTGAAGGAGGCAAGGAGAAAGAAGGGTGGAGTAGAGAAAAGGACACAAAGAGAAAGGTGAGGACGAGGAAATAAAAAAAGTAGAGGATGACGGTGAAGTGGAGAGGAGGAGGAGAGAGGGTAAGGAGGAGAAGAGGGGAGGTTACGCATATCAGCACCTCTCACGTCTGTCTGGCCTCACAAATGGAAATGAGAGAAACGCACACCGGCCTCATTACATTCATACCCACTGAGGGGCTCGGCTCGGACTAATACCTGGAGTAGAGAGGTGAAGTGCAGTATCAAGGCCCTGTATAATGTCCTGAGATAGCACATCAGGCTAATACGTGGAACACTAACCTGCTTCTCTGCTGCTGTCTTTGCTTCCCGCTGCGAGCCACTCCGCCCTCTCCTCCCTTTCTCCTCCTGCTTCACCCGCCGAGTATCCACCTCTCCTCGCCTCGCCCCCTCCTCCCTATCTGCCTCCCTCATCGCCGAGCAGTTAATTTTGGGATTAATACGCGTGGCGGTGGCGGCTGGCTCTTTTGAGGGATTTGTAGCGGAGCTGCAGACACTTATCTTGGTCATTACGGCGCCCATATTGGATTCAAGCGTTTTAGTATCTGCCAAACATTCGGCTGCGGAGGAGTCTATCGGGGCGACACGCGCCCGGGGATTAAGATAAGGAGGCCCCTCATTACGACTCCTCTCCTCCTGCGGCGCGCTGACACTCACAGCGGCCGCGACTTCTCCTCCAGCGACATCACAGAGGAGGTACGGGTCCTCACCTCGCTTCTCTTCCTCAGCGCCAGAGGACATGGGAAGGGAAGGGTTGTCTTCTTCTGGTTTGGAGCCGGGCCCCTGGAGAGAGGCGGAGGCGCTGTCAGAAGGCGAGGAGGTGGAGAATGAGCTGTAACAAGGCTCCAGGAAAGGTGTGGGACTGGATCCTCGGAAATACAGGTGATCCTGATCTCTATCCAATATGGACTCCTTTGAGGGAGACGGGTAGCTTAGACTATCACCCGGTTTAGGCCCCTCTTGACTATTGTTTGGTTCTGAACAAGGCAAGTAAGCTAGACTGTTCAGTTCATAGCCAGGGTCCAGGCAGGACAAATACTCCACATTTTCCTTCAAGAACCGTCGTGGTTTCTTGGTGAGCACCATGCTGTAGCAGAGAGGCGGGCCCAGGTAAACCTCCTCCGTACAGGCGGCAAACAGGGTCTCCTCGTCCCTGATGTCAGGGCTAGGGGGCAGGGATAGAAAGGGGCTCGTCGGCTCTTCAGCGTGGCTACCATTAGCAGCGCTGTTGGCTTGGAAATCAGCACACTTCAAATCAAGAGCACAGAGGTTGTCCTTGGAGTGAAGGCCAGGAGAGGAGAGTTTGGAAGACGAGTTCGAGGTCGATATTTGCTGTCTGCTGCTCGTGAAGAGCTCAGGGCTCGGGCTGTGGAGGCCTTGTGTTGGTGTGACGTAAGACGGGATGCTGTAGGGCACCGGAGTGGAGCTCTTGTCCTCGGAGCACTGGCTGACCTCGCCACAGTCGCTGTCATGGGAGGAGAGAGACAGGTAGGAGTAGAAGTCTCCCTTACGAAGGTGGAGAGGCCGGTGGGAGTGTTCGAGGACCTGAAGGAAGAGGAAGGAGAAAGTTTGTAAAAATGTTGTTTCTGGTGTTTTTTTTGAGTTCTTTGTTATCTGAATCCAGGGTGTGTTTTCTACGTGTTACAGATTTTAAAGCCCTCGAAGACAAACTTGTTTGAGCTTTTAAAATTAAAATTGACTTGACCTGACTTGGTTTGTTGGCGAACCCGATTGGGGACAAAATTAAAACTAATTTTGTTTCATGAGATTCAAAGTTTTGCTTTATGTTTTTGTTGTGTATTTCATTTAGTTAAGTTTTAGTTTGTTGATGTGGCACAGCAAAAACACCATGCATGCAGTCTAATTGACTGTTTCTTCGCCACGCCCGTCAATTTTCCACAATTGTGTTGAAAAGACAACCACTTTTTGAAGATGGTTAAAAGATAGCGACATATACAGTTTATAGTCACATCTTAAGGTAGTTAATATTAGCAAAAAGGTAGCTAACTTATGGAAGCGCATTGCATTCACTGGATAAAAAGAAATGTGACACCTTATCTCGTACTTACGAGATCCTGATCTCGTAATTACGAGAAAAGATCTCGTACTTACGAGATCAGCTCATATTGTAGCTTCCGCCAGGACGTGTTGAAGAGATGATAATAATAATAATAATAATAGTAATTACGAGATAAGGTGTCAAATTTTTTTTTATCTAGTGAATGCAATGCGCTTCCATACTAACTAACTAACTAATCTACATACATTTTTAGCTAGCAAATTAGCTTCTCTTCAGTGAACATCAACTATCAGATGTGACTAGCTAACATTAGCAAGATAGTTAGTAAATTAGCTAGCGATTTGCTAACGACAGCTAACTTTAGGTGAGACTGCATACATCACTTTTATCTTTTAACTATGTTCAAAATCTGGTTTGGAACTATGCTCCTCTTGACACAATATTAAAGACTATTAATCTGGCGGTTGTTCGGTTCTCCAATGATTTAAATTATGTTTGAAAAAGAACTTTTAATATTAGTAAGCAGCTACTGTCTTGGATTTGTTTTAGATATTTGTTTTTTATATTTTGGATTATGTACATTTATATATTTGAGTAATATCTATATTTTAACAAACCTAACACAATCACTAAACCATCTAAGAAACCATGAAGTGTTAGCTGGCTCATTCAAATGTCTGTGTATTTATATTTTACACTTCTACCAAAGGAGAAAAGTTTTCTGCCTGATTTCTTTTTTCTTTTCAGAAATAAAATGAAGATTGAAAGCTTATTAGCTTTTAGATTACTTCACTTGCAAAAGATACTGAAAAAATTAGTCATTACATCTTAAAAGTTATGATCTGTGATGCGATTTATTGAATTACTCCAACTCAGTGAGCAAATTAACTGAGATAACTTTTTGCTACTTTTGGATTAATTTGTCCTCGAAATGTACAGAATATATGAGGTCAAATAGGACTTCAAATGTTGCATCTCCAAAAATATTCAATAGTAATATAATAATTCATTTATAATCAACATCTGCAGCCATATTGAACTGTGATTTTAATTTCAGTTTAATTAGGTTTTTGCATTTGCAATATACCAATTTGCATGTGTTTTCTTTGTAATAAAATCCATAATAGGCTGATTGTTTTAACATACTTTCTCAATTGGAGTTTTGTATTTTTTAAGCATTAATTCTGTACCTTGTCTCTGATCTGTGCTAGTGATGCAGCACCTTGGTCTGGGATGGACCCGCTGTTATCAGTCTGGTTCGGTTCTTCAGGCTGATTTTCTTTGTTCTTCAGTGCCAGTGAGGTCAGGTCAATAATCTCCATTACAAAGTCATGCACATTCTCTTTCTTGCCTTCGTCTACTCTGCATGGATGGAGGGAAGAGGGGGAGGGAAGGTGGCTGCAGCAAGAGGAGTGAGAATGGTGCCTTTTTTTAGGAGGCAGGGACGACTCTTTGTCTCTAACTTCCCTCCTCGTCTCCTCCGTCACAAAAGATGAGAATTTGAACTTTTCCTGAATGGTGATGGCCTTCCGTCCCCCAGTTGCCGGCCTGCTGTTGTGCAAGGCGTCATGGGATCTGCAATCCTCAAGGGGCGAAAGGGAAGGAGGTGAGGGCAGGGAGGTGCTGTGACAAGGCAATTCCCCTCTCAGCTGTCCCACTAAAGAGGAAGCACGTTTGGATGGAAAGGGAAGGAGCTCACAGGACGGTGACGAAGGAAGCTGCTTTATTGAGTTTGATTCCGTTTTCACTATCAAGTCACTTACATCCTGAAGTGACTCACCTGTTTTGGAGAACATGTAAGACTCCCTCAGTGACTCTCCTTTCTTTGTGAACACACTTGACTCCTCTCGAAGGAGTTCGTCATCCTCGTCTTTACCTTTTAAACAGCTCTGGTCCACATTTCCGTTCTCCACGTCATCAACAAACTGGCTGATGAAGCTTCTTGTTGCGTTCCTCCGGTTCTCCTCCTCCTCTTCTTGTTCTTTATGATCTCTTTTGGTTTTGTTGTTGCCACTATTAGTGTTGGTTTCTAATAATTTTGCAGCTGTGCGGTTCAGAAAACAGTGCTGCTCGTTGTTCTGAGAGGAGGAAATGAAGGTGGAGGAGAGGTTGGATCCACACTGCAGCTCATCCCGGAGGCCTGCCTCTGTTTTGGAGAAGGAAGATGAGGTTCGAGGAGATCTGATCCAAGTCTGCAGCTCCCTCTTCATGTACTCCAGCCCCAAGACATAAGACCCTTCCATCTCCTCTTCATCGTCATCCTCATCATTCTCGTTAGCGGAAGAGGCACAGCTCAACCTCTCCTCCTCTTCGCCCTCTTCGTCCCGAACACCGAGCTCCTCCTCAGTGAGCGTGAGTGTGGAAGAAGACAGAAGGTCACTGTCGTCCTCATCTTCATCTGTGCATGCTGACGTACAAGAGACATTCACCACCAGGCTCAAACTCGCTGCGTCTGCTTCATCCATCCCTTGCCCTCCTCGGCTGCTACCGTGGCAGCGTTTCCTACAAGAGCTTGAATTGGCATTGGCTGCTATGGTAGGATCCAGGAAGAGGTGGCGTTGATTTCTGAGCATGGTGAAATCTTCAGATCCCAGAGACGAGTCTTCTGTGCTACTCAGCTCTGTAAGCGATGCTGTTGCTGAACTCTCGTTGATCAGGGATGGCGGCCCTTTCCGTAAAGAGCCTGAAATCCCAGAAAGGGGGGCATGTCGACCACCGAGAGAAGGAGAGGCAGGGAGTCTGCTCCGCTGAGGAGAGGTGCTCCGAAGCGTCATGTCAGAAACACTGCGGGTCATCTTTGCTGCCAGAGGACTCTGGATGTTCTCCAGGCGTTTCAGGAGATCAAGAGTTCTTCTGCTCAGCTCCCCAGAGGACGGTTCTCCTTGCACACTTTCATTGATCTTCTCCTTTCCTGGTTCATCTTCTTCCACTACTCTGCTCTGCCCCAGGTCCAGCTCCCCGAGGCTGGCCAGACTGCCTCCGGTATCACCTTCAGCGCTACGACACGGGGCCAGGCAACTCTCCAGCGAGGCACTACGATGCAGTGGGTCTTTGGAAGGAAATAACTCCACACCCAGAGCCAGGAGGGACTCCAAAGAGGAGCCCTGAGATAAAACTGGACTTGATGCCCTGCGGCTGAGAGCAGGAGGAGTCTCCAAACCGTTAAACTGGTCAACTTTGAACACTGTAATGTCACTGCAGGACATAAAGGTCTTGGAGGAGCCTCCCACCTCCAAGTCAGAGTCGGAGTCAGCTGGAGTCAAGATTCCACGCCCATTGATTAGGATCTCAACTGCCTCACCTCCTCCCCTCCTGTGCCTTCTCCTCTTCTCCTCCTCCCCGTTTCTTCTCATTTCATCTCTTCTCCATCCTTTCTCCTTCGTAATCTCTTCTGTCTTGGTTCTTCTTTGGTTGTACCTGGTGACACTGTCTTTGTGCAGAGCCAGATTACTGCCATCTACAGTTTCATCCTTCCTCTGCTCCTTTTCTTCATCTTCCTCCTCCTCTTCCCCCTGATCCTCTTCCTCTCCCTGTATTTCAGAATTTGTTGTTGTCTCTGTGTCTCCTGTATCACTAACGATCCCGCTCTCGCTCTCTGACCGTCGGCTGCTTGTCGACTGGCCGCTTTCTCTGCCACCCTCCCCATCGTGGCATCCAACAATTCTATCTCCTCCTCGGCTGTTTGACATCATACCTCCCAGGAGGTCCGGCAGAGATTCAATGGAGGAGAAGGAGGAGTCCTTACTTAGGCTCTTCAGCAGGAGGTGCTGTTTTCGTTTTCCTGATTTGGTTTTGTGCAGCGAGGAGATGTGAGGAAACTGAGGCTGTCTGTATAATTCCACATTATGGAGGCTGTACACCTGGTAGATGTTATTGTTGTTAGGGGGGGGAGTTTGGAACATATTGGGTTGAACTTCTGATGAGGATCCACTCCTCATTCTGGGCCTCATCTCAGTGTCCTGAGATGATGCAGGTGCATCAGTCTGAAACCTGTCGGGTTGATTCCCATTGGACAGAACGCTGCCTGACAGCAGATTTGGTTCTGTGGGGAGGTTGTGCGTAAGGTCAGGTTCTGGTACTTCTTGTGGCTCTGTTTCTGTGATTGTCATATCAGTTTCATCCCATTCCCATGAGTCATCTGACGGCGGTGCAACTGGACCAGCTGGGACTGGACTGATCTGATGGAGGTCGACTAGACCTAGTTCCAGAAAGTTTCCAGGAACCTGCAGACATAAGGATAGAAAATTGTTTAGTTTAGTTTTAATCCTGCTGCATGTCAATTCTCTTCATGTTTCTTGTCGTCTTTGTAAAATGACATAAAAGACTCATCTTAAAAAGACAGAAATCTAGTGTACTCTGAATGAACTGGGCTATACTGCAGCAAAGAAAATTGTGCATCAAGGATCATAACTAAATGCAAATACAGCACATTTAACGTTATATTATACAGACTTTTGTATTGTGTGTGAGGGCCTCTTACAACTGTCACTGCTTACTTGACAGTATGATATTCACTGCTGCGGTAAAAGAAGATAAATAAGTTGTAAGGAGATTAGCTTAGTTTAGCATAAAGAGTGGAAACAGGAGGAAAAGCTAGCCTGGCTCACACTAATGCCACTACAGCTCACAAATTAACGGTTTATCTTGGTTAATCTGTACCCTAACAGTGATGTAAAATAACAATTTGTTATAGGAGTTATGTGCTGGAAATATTTATTTCTGAAAGATAGTGTGAAGTCGTCAGCTATGGTAGGTTGGTAAGTTTCAGTTTCGATTTTTGATGGTGTCAAACATGGCAACCTCACTGTTGCCAGGCTGTTGTAATTAGTGAGCATTAGAAGTGTTGGTAAGCATATTTCTGAACTTTGGATGGAGTCAGGCAAGCTGTTTTCCACTTTCCAGTCTTTATGCTAAGCTAGGCTAATTGCCTCCTGGCTCCAGCTCTCCACTTATCACACAGACATGAGACTGATATGAATCTTTTCATCTTAGTCTCAAGAAGATCGAGAATAAGCTTATTTCTCAAAATGTTGAGCTAGTTCTAGGAGCAATTTCATATTATCTGTTGTCTTGGTGGAGAATTTTCTCAAACCATGAAGGAGTGCATAGCATTTCAAAATATTTGGAAAAGAAAAATTGAAGATACACTGCATCTTTAAGGTCATTGGGTGCTATGTTGGAAATCCTTGGTATAAGGTGGACATGTATAGAATTTAATGGAAAACCAACATTAATAGACTAAAGACTATAGATTAAAAGACAACTTTATTCTTTGAAATGTAATGCTGTTATGGGTGTTCACCACTTAATATACTACTGAAAACTACATCTTAACAAGTCATTTAGGCAATTATTGAGTCCTAAATCAATATGTTTCAAAATATTTCTTCAAGCAAGTGTCATTTTCCTGATACTGGTGGAGCTATGCATCTCATTATGTCTTATTTCATGTTACTGACACTAATTTATAGGGAATTTTTAAAACAGGGCTTAATGACTTACATTTCCTCTTTTCAAGAAACCTACAGTAATTTGAGGCCAATAGCCTGTTCAGACAGAAGTTGAAGTGTGCTGTTAAAAGGGAATAGCTCTCTATTATCATGTAAAGTGCATGAAATGTTTTATTCTGTGCTATCAAACGCTGTGGGTATAGGTTTCAGATGTTGTGTATCTTGTTTTGGCACCAAACTCTTTAAAAAAGATGTGTTTTAAATCCTGTGTACTCTCCGAGAGCGCCGTCTCGACTCAGGCCTCCGTTTGAAAGAGACACACTGACACCCGACTCTGACAAAACACGTTCTGTGATCATTTAAAAAAAAAAAAAAAGAGTAAAATCAGCCCACCCCAAAGCAATTGCTCATAAATCTCAACACAAATTATTCCGCTCTGGAACAAAGCGATGAATTATTCAAAAACGACTTCTGAGAGAAAGAGCACGAAGCTGAAAACCCCAAAGTAAATACGTAATCAAAAGCCTTCAGAAAGCTCGGCTGTCTAAAAATATGCTTAGACACAGGAATTCTTCCCTTCCACAGACATAATTATACAAATTGCTCCGCGTCTCGTTAACAAGAGAGGGGGGTAATTCGTATTAGCCATTCATAGCCTATTAATCTAATAAACTAGTTGGCTCTGTGTGTGTGTGAGTGTGGGTGTGTGGATATGGGTCTGTGTAATGAATTTCTATTAGATTTGTGTTTATTCCCCTTGTGCTGATAAGGGAGATGGGGGTAATGACTGAACTGGGTTTTGCCACTACAGACGCATTCAAAAACACATTCAGCGCTGAGGGGAGAGACTATCAATCAGCCTAATCCAATCAAATCGAGTATTTGATGACCCACGAAAACCTTGTATATAATTTATATCTGTAATTTATCTCATTTCTATAATTTTGTAACAGTTTACAGCTGAATTGCGGGTATTTTTATGACCCCAGACAGAGAAGGTAGGTGACTTCTGCTGTCTGGTGGCCACAGTGCTTTCAAAAACACATTTTTTAAAGCAGAAAATAACTCTAAAGTGTTGTTGGTTACCTGCCAAAGAGGCAGAGTTGGCACGCAGGCAGAGCAGACACATTTACCAGTCAAACAGTGGTGATAATTTCCCACCCAGACTCCAGCAACATGCCAGGGTATTCCTCCGTAAACTGTTGGTCCAGATGTTCCTGAAGCTGACTTTAGAGACTGAGTTTGTGCAGGATTGTGCAGGGGGTTCAAATGTAATCATACTAAATTTACAGTATATTGTAGATAAACAAGTAGTTTGTCTGATTTTGTGAAATAATTTTAGTCAAATAATTCACATAGTTACTTAGAGATTTGTGTAAAGCGTCTACAGACATTTGAAATGTAAAATGTTAAAGTTTTTGGTCCAATCTCCCATTTATCTTCTTTACCTACCTCTCTACCTTTAAAGATGACTGCTGGATTGTACAAGATGTGAATGGACACAAACTGATGCAGGTTTGCTCCAGGTGGTGTGGTAACCCCAACCCTTTGAGCAAAAACTGTGCACTCATCACAAGACTGTATTACTAAATACTGAAACTGGAGGAAAATAACAGAACGAACTGCATTTTCTGCTTCGTTGTTCTGAACTGTGACAGAAACATAGACAGTTGCTGTGTGCTTTGAGCTGAAGCTGAGCTGAAAGTCGGCACTCTTTGAACACGTTCAAATAAAGTGAGAAAATGTTTGTTAAAAGAAAAGTGTATTTAGTGACATCTAGCAGTGAAGGTGCAGATTGTAACCAACTGAATTCGCTCGCCTTCTAAGGGGCCTATCACACTGCTAGAACGCTCCGCCTGCAATACCATTGTTTTCCAATGGTATGGCGCGCATCTGTGCCACACATTATGGTCTAGTGGTGTTTAGACGTGCATAAAGAGCTCATCTAGAGCTCCAAGTCTGCTTCAGTACATTTTTTTCATCATACTTAAGCACCAGTTGTTTTTCCCCTGAAGCTCTTTGCCAAGAAACTAGGGTGGCCGCAAAACTCCAGAGAGATGCAAAAGGTCCTATCTAGAGCCAGAGTTTGGTTTGTCTGTTTTGGGCTACTGTAGAAATATGGCCCTCTCTAGATAAAAACGTCTCTTTCTAAGGTAACAACTACCTTACAACACAACAGTACTTATATTCAGGTGACATACATAACTATGAATATTATATTCCATTTCTGACAATAGATCTTCCTAAATGTGGAATCTTTAAGGTGTGTTCAGATAGAAGACAAACAACACAATTACATTCAAAGCCAGAAGAAAATTGTGAGTGGGTTTGTTGGGTGGAGTTGACAATGTTAACAAAGAAATTGAAACTCATCCTGGGACTTTATAAATCAAACCGGAGAAAAAAGAACTGGAGTTCCTGGTGATTTCTGAGAGCAAGCAGAGGATGAACTTTCAGTATGTATGTTGCTAACTAGCTACAGCTAACATCCATATATTTGGTTGTTTTAACTAACAGTTAAAAGTAGTTGGAGGTTGTAGAAGTTGTAATGGTCAATGCACAAAAGTGACAGAACAAACAACACACTGATGGTTATCTCTTCTTAGGGGCTGTGGTGGAGGAAAGTTCATACGCTCATTATAATCAAAAGGGTTCATCCTCTGGGAACCAGGAGCGGGTTTAGTAGTTTCATGTCACTCTGACTGACAATGCGCGTTCTGATTATACTCACATGAACATTATCAGAGTCCGGTGTTTACAGCGGCTCTGTTTACTGCCTTAATCGCAGCTGGTGACAGTGTTTGTGTGCGTTTTGTGTTTGTGTGCATGCAAGGGACCTGTGCAGTGTTTTTTGGTTGTGAAAACGGGAAACTTTTTCCCATTAGCTCTGGTTTGACTGCTCCCATTTGTTAGCATAGCATCTGCTGGAAGGCCCAAGGAGAGCGGAGCTATCTAGCAGCGTCTGGGTGATTATTCATGTGCCTGTGCTCCTCCAGGAGCTGCTGCTGCTGCTCGAGTCTCTGCTGGCTCTCTGCTGTACCAGTTGTCAAAGTGCTGAGGGAGCCCGGCGTCACCGGTCTGATTCAAAATGAATAGAACCGCACAGATAAATCACCTCTCCATGCAGAGTGGAGGAGCAGACAGGCTGCTTTGAATGTAATTGCAAACGGTGAATGAAAACCTCCATATGTTGCTCATAACTCCGCTCTAAAATATATTTCATAATCGTGAGAAAAGTGTTCTAAAATACAATTTCCATATATTACATTCGACTACCAGGTATACTTAGTGAAACCTCATCCTCACAACACCCTGCAGTCATTTACATCAAATAAAAGGTAAAACAGGATCCTTCATTTGCTCTCTGAACAGCAGAACATAAACACACAGTGAACAAGGAGAGATGTAAATGTACGTCTCATCCTGTAACAATGTCTCATCCTCACAATCACATGACCTTTCATGGTTAGACTGCCACAGTCATCATTAGGTCACCCTCACAGTTCTCAGCAGTGCCTGGATTGGACCAAAAAAAGGGGCCAGTACCCTAATTCAGCACATTATAACACTAAACATCATACATAACGCTCATTTTTCTATTTTTAATCTATTTTAGCAAGGATATTTACCTATGTATTTGTACACAGGGTTTTAGAAATGCCAAAGTCCAAATACTGAACTTGCTTAGGGGGGTTTGGGGGCATCAAAGTAAAGTTATTTTTATCAGCAATTATTTCACAACCTTTACTGTCTATGTCGAAGATAAAGATAAAATCCAGACTGATGCCTGTAAACACGATAGAGTATGTAGACACACACACACATACACAGGAACACACGCACATGTTGCTTTCATACATGCAGAAACAACTACACATAAACATCAGGCAGCTGAAGTCTGAAACATGCACACCGGCAGCCATTTGTACACAAGCAAGAACACTCGTCACACACACACGCACACACACACACACACACACACACACACACACACACACACACACACAGAGACCAGGAGAGGACCATCGTTTTATCACTGAGCAGAAGTGTTCATTTATAAGCTAAACCACCCAGATATATGCCTCTCTGGTTCTCTCTCTCTCTCTCTCTCTCTACACTCATTCCCCCTCTCCCTCCTTCTCTCGCTCTCTCTCTTTATTCCTCTCCCATCCCCAGGAGAAGTGAAATTACTCTCCAGCCAGGCAGCGAGGTCAAAGTGTCTGGCCTCTGTTATTTGTCTTCTCCTCCTCTACAATGTGTGTGTGTGGGTGTGTGTGTGTGTGTGTGGGTGTGTGTGTGTGTGTGTGTGTGTGTCTGTATTTGTGTGTGAATGTAGGGAGAGAGAGAGTCCCACCTCATGTATGAGAGCATGTGTACAGCAGAATTAGGCCGATTCACTAAATTCCAACATTCATAATTCAACAGACTTTTAATGGTTTTGATTCAATTTAATTTAGTTCTACGCAACTTTATTCATCCAAAGGAGTTTCAATCTGGAAATGGTTGTTCTGAAAAAAATGACCCTCAAAGATGTCCCCAGAATTAAATAAATCATAGAGAAAGAAGCCAAAATCCTGTACAGATAGTTTGGAGAAGCTGAGACTTACATTATCAAGTATGTTTTCATTTACCTGTTTTTATGTGTATCTTCAATTAAGACTGTACACATAACAAAGCTCAGAGAAAATACCACATATTTTTCCAAAAAAAAGTTGGCAAATCTGGAAACAGATTGTTTGATTACAACCTGACGTTGGTTCTGCCTCGTGGACTGTCGACAAAGCATTCATGTCCTGCTGCCACTCACCTGTTACAGCTCTTCACTAAAATCACCGTCTGTCACTAAAAATTAAAAGTTTAATTTAAATACCCTCTACCCTCCAAAGAGAACGTTTTTCAAATACAAAACAAACACAACAGGTGTATTTTTCCTTAGTGGGATTTGATCTAGCTAAACATTTATGAAAGAAAGTTTAGACCCAATTTTTGTACATGAATTTAAGATTTCTTCTCTTTTTATACAATATATTTTGAATGTAGGTGTAGATTTGGATTTATGTGATGATATAATGTTATACTGAAGCACAACTTTTGTATTATTTATCTCCTCTACCATTTTCTATATACTTTTTTGTAGTTGTTTTTGGATGTTTACCACCATGGTTGGGATTATTAACCACAACTGCTACCATACAGCTTGATCCCAGTCTTTTAAACATTCTGACTTGGCGAAGATCCAAGTCGAATTGAAACATTATCATTAAACTTTTGTGGCATGTGCAGTAAAAAAGGCGTTGTGTCCTTATTTTATACATCGCTTAGGTATCAGCAAATTCCAGAACTAAAATTAGGTTGCTGCATTAAAAAGGGTTGATAACCTCGGCCATAATGACCACATGGTACACAAAGAGTGACGAGACAAGAGAGAACTTCATTAAATAGGAAAACACAAATGCCAACTAAGGTAAGAAGCACCAATAAATTATTAATCAGATTTATATACAATTATGTAATCTTGTCATTCTTTAAAGACTGAATGACTAAATACTGTAGAAGCAGTAATTGACATTTTTTTCTTGAAATGTGTTTAAAATGTCCTTAAAGCTTCTACAATGAACTTTCATTTTGTGTTGATTCTGGTGACCCCTGTGGGCAAAAACGGTAGTGTTTCTACTGCATGTTTCATTGATTTCAAGGGGAATCTGACCCAGTGGCAGCCATTAGGAATAACTATATAGAAATAGCCAGTCTCCTCTCTGATGTTTTGTTTATGTAGGTCATATATAGGCTTGACTGTTAAACTGAGACTAACCTGTTAAAAAATCCTTGCAGTAAGTTTAATAATTGACAGGTTTTAAGATGTCGTCTTGCTTTAGTTTTGTATTTAACAAAGTTTACTTTTTACATCACCCCTCCCTGTCCTCCTCTCTTTTTTCCCTCCCACTCACCTTCCATCTCCCTCTCCGCTTTCTGAGCTCTTAACATGTAGCTATCCATCAATTAATTGCTGGCAATCAATAAATTGTTCCAGTGTGTGTGTGCTTTCATATGCACAGGACACTTTGTGTGTTTGTATATATGTATTTATGTCACCGTGTGTGTGTGTGTGTGTGTGTGTGTGTGTGTGCAGTTTTAGTGTATCTACATGTGTGTTACTCAGCTTTTTATGCTTACATAAGTGTGACTGTGTGTATGTGTGTGCCTCTGGGTGTGTTGTGTGTGCAAAACCCTTCACCTCATATTCAAATGCACCTTCTGTCTCTATAGAACCATATTCATCACTATTAGAAATCCATAACAGCTCCATTCTGCTGCAGCTCTCTGCCTTCACGTTACATCAACCAAATAAAGCACTCAGCGCTCTCTCTCTCTCTTTCTGCTGCCCCTGAGCCTCGTCTGGCCCGAGCTGCTCGGCTCTGGACGGCTCCCTCATGAGCAATATTTCTCTTAACACCTACCGCACTCAGTACTTGACATCCTCACACGAGTTGCACATGTGCTGAGCTGTCATCCTGCGGTGCTAAACCGTTGCTGTGATCAGCGAGTGGCTCGTACCTGAGACGTGGAACCTGAATCAGTTCATCGGCTGAAGATTTCTAATAAGACAAACCCTTTGGCGCCGCACCGTCATGGCGGCAGACACGCGCTGATGTGATATGCAAACTGTCAAAGTGTTAAAATCTCATTTGCCAAGTTTCTTTTGTTTGTGGAGGAGATGGAAGAGAAAACGCTGTTTCTGTGACACTGATCGCACTGGAGAACTAACAGATTAGTTTTTATCAACTGGCTGCTTGAGGACTGTTTGACTCAGAGTGGAGTCGACGTATGAAGCTTCAGCCTCTGTAGGCTTTAAAAAGTCAGAATAGACACAGATGGTTTGCTCAGATAGAGGCAGAGCATCACAAAGGTCATTATAATTAGATATCAGTCCATTGTTACATAGATCTTGAGATATATCCATCTGCACAGATCAAAATAACAATGACATTTGTGGATGTTGATAGTCCCCATAGGGAGATTCCTAATGCTTCTGGTAATCCACTGACCTTTCCTCTAGCACCCCTGTCAGGCTAATATCGCCAAAGCCAAAGGACAAATTGTATCTTTAGACTTACTTATACTTACAGTAAAAGTATGTTGAAAGAAAGAAGAAAAAAGAATATGTGAATTTAACTGGGTATCAAATCTAACTTTAGATTTCTGGACACCAACTTTAAGGTCTGATTGGGGGCAAATAAAATAATTTGTGTTGTGATTTAGTAGCAGGGTTTCATACATACATAAACATGAATGTCATTGGCATAGAGTTGACAAGAGACACAGCAAACCAATGGATGAAATGCCCTAAAAGGAGCCAATAATTGACCCTTGAGGAACAGGTCAGAAGATCTCAGTCAGATTCTTTGTCAGCAATTGTCACAGATTGCAAACTGAGACATGTTGAGAATAGTTTTGAGGAAATGCAACGAAGATCTCCTATTAAAAGGCACAAGGCAGAAGTTGCAGGGCTCAAAGTTAATTGTTTATTTTCTTTTATTGTCAGAAATATACTTGCCCAAAGTAAATTTTTACTCTAAACCCTCTACAGATTGTTATTTATTCATGATTATCAAATAACAACAAAGACCCTCTTAGCTGCCACGCAGTCCAGATGCTGTTTTCATTCGTTTTTAGCAGTTGTCTCATTGGACAAGTGAGTTGTTCGATCTACTACGATGAGGGGTTGGGGCCATATCTCGCCCCAACCCCAATTACTGGTTGACAATGATCTAGGAAATCCATCAAGTAACTTTTTTATTGCAGTTGCTCACCACCCCCACTTCCCCTTTTCAGTGCATCTTGAATTTCACTGTATAAACAGGACCTCAGAGACATTTTCATACCTAACCACAACAAAACTGTTGCCTTAATGAAATTAATTTTGTTGCCTTTTGCTGCCCAGTTTTATCAGGGGAACGAATAAAACAGGCAAGGCTGGTTTGTGCTCGGATCAGAATTTGTGCTTTGTTCTGGAGTTGATGCTTATTTCACAAAACATTATGACAGCGTCTCGGGTTGTAAAGATTGTTCCATAACTAAAACACTGCAGCTTCAATCACAGCACCATCTGTCTTTCATGCTGCATCTTAGCATCAAATCAAACGCTGACATGCTCACTGAGTGTAACAGTGCATCAGCTGACTGCCTGCAGTGTAGAATGAAGGATGTAAAGTGTAAATGTCAGAGCGCTCTAACCTGCTGCTCTCCCAGCTCTCTCTTCAGTCTGTTCTGCCACTGCAGCGCCTGCATCACGATCGCCTCCCACCTCCTCTCCAGGTTGATTGACAGCAGCTGCAGGGCCTCTCGGTGCTGCTCCGCCTCTGGGCCCACCTCCGCCATGGGGCCCGACTATCCCAGAGGTGGGGAGTGTAGAAACAGTTTTGTCAGAATTATAAAGCCTATTATCATGCTAATTATATGATTAAATTCATGATCTTAAGAATGTACAACAGTATAATTTCTCTCCCAAGGTTAAGCTGATTTATGAGGGTTTGCCACTGATTCTCCAGGGTTTCATGAAGGAAAAGAAAACATACTCAAATTAAATATCAAGCTAACATTTTTCAAACTGTAAGTGGCAAATATTTGGCATTCTTTCTGAAAACTTTTTTCAGTTATAACTGGAGATAAAGCCAAGTTGAGTTCTTAGATTTTTTTCAGGTCAGTGATGTGATAAGACTCTTTGTTACGTACCTGGCTCTGTTGCAGCAGCTTCTGGCAGAGTTTCAGAACAGAGGAAATTCCTCGCCGTCGTGCTCGCACCTCCGAACACAGAGACTGGTGGGTGAAAGAGAAAAGTGAAAAGACAGAAGAAAGGTCAGCAAAACAGTAAATATTCAAATTATTATAATACAGCACCAAAAACACATGAATGAACCTGCTGAGACATCTTCGATTTGCTGTTCCTGCCGCTGTCTCATAGTACAAAATGATGTATTTTTCATTTCTAGCTTGTTTGTAGTAAACAGAAGTGGAAGAACTGGATGGTTAAGATAAGTAGCCACCTAAATCTCCCACAGAAACTGCATCAATGGAAAGAAGATGTCTCTACTTTCTAAAGTAACAAGCTGGGGATGAATGGGTAACTGCTTTTTGGACTTTTTCTTTCTTTAAGTTAATAGCTGAGATCTGGGAACATGGTCAGACAAACACAGGTTGGAAAGAAACCTCCAGGTTAGACTGAAAATTACTGCAAATGTAGTTGGATGAGTCAAACAAACACAGGACTTTGACCCAGGAGGACAGGGTTTGTGTCTTGCGTAATTCCAAAAGTCATGTGTTTGATGACGTTACATTGCTGCTGTAAAAGAAACGTGAATTTGCAACTCATTACTTTTTTTTTTTATCCCAAACCATGATCTTTTCCTAACCAAGAAGTCAGGCTTGTGGAGTAACAGATTACATGTAAGTGAGTTAAGCAATCAGGATACAAAAAAAGGTAATTGTAATCCTGAAAAGGATTACACTTTTAAAATACATCAGTTTTTCTTTAAAAATACAGCAGAGGACCCATTTTTGATACCAAAAATCTTGGTTTGCATTTTATCTTTGAAGGTTACACTGTTCTGATGTCTTATGGAATACATTTACAGCAATACAGCAGTATTTGACAGCCTGGGATGAGAACATGTTGGTTTTCAGTATAGTAAATCTTTACTTGTACGTGCGTGTAAGTTTCTGTGCAATGAGAGATCATTGCCAACAATTCAGGCACTCTCCCTTTTAGTTTCACCTCTAAATAAAGTGATAATCTGGATAAACTGTTGACTTGTTTCCAATCTGTCTGATCATCTGACTGCATTTGTGTCTTGACCCGTCAGGCTTTGTTATAGTGATGTCCGCTGTGTTCACAGATCTCAGCAATTAATTTGGTGAATACAATCTCAATATTGCTGAGAAAAGTTTCAGTAAACCAGAATTGTCCTTCAAACCGTAGTTTTAAAAAAGAACAAACAAAAGCTAAATTTGGTATTATGTACTTTTTCAATTCTCCACAGTTCAGTGAAGTTCAGGTCATTCATAACAGTTCGTTAGCATAAAGTCAAATTCAGCACACAGATCCTTGATCAGCAGTAACAGTGCATAAAATAAATGACAACAGCCAATATTCCCCCCTCCGCTTCCCTCGCTGCTCCTGTCTAATAAATGCAAAAAAGAGAGAAAAAAAGAAACACAAGGATTGGCAGCGCCTATTATAAATCACTATATGCTGATGAGTTTCCACACGCAAAGGTCAGTGAGTGTGTGTGTGTTTGCATGTTTGAATGTTTACTTATGCAAGCGTGTGCACAAGTGTGTGTAGATGTGGCCGTGTGTGCAAACATATGCATGTATTTCTGAGTGTGTGTGTGTGTCACAGAGAATAGAGGGGACAGCCTTACTCCTCTGCGGCAGGGACCAAACACGTCCAAGCCCCAAACTATTTATGCTAATCCTGCCCGCTCGCTGAAAAGCACTTCCTTTACATTTTCTTTACATTTTTCCAATAAATATTAAACACTATTACAATGAAATGGGATTCTCTGACTCTCTCTCTCTCTCTTCCTTGCATGCACACTCACACACACTCAACTCTTCTTCTTCTGTCTTTCATCTCCTCTTTCTCGCTCTCTTCAGTTTAGCATATTTGTGGCTCGCCTGGTTGTCTAAACAGGAGATGGGGATGCAGAATACAGCAGACAGGATCAAGAGGACAAGCCTGGTGTGTGCTTGCGTGTGTGTTTGTGAGGTTGCAGATAAATTTATTCCAAACAGGAGGTGTGTATTACGTTGAAGGAGGAGGCTCTAAACAACAACAAAACGACTGAGTGATACTCGCTCTGCGCCAAATAACTGCAGCAGACAGCGTGGGGGGAGCACAGGAAGATGAATTAAACTAGATTGAAGCTGGAACAATAATTCAGCATGTTAGAGTCAGAGGACGACGGTCATAACTCTAAAATCTGCTCTACAGCGTCTACAAAGTCTGCTTCAACAACAGAAAGTCGAACACATTGACTGAGAAATGTTCTTACTATAAATATGAGCTGCCGAGCTGAAAAAGTTCCCTACATCAGCTTTTGAGTGGTGGAGACAAGTCAGACGTTGGATTGATTTCGTCCACTTGGTAATTGTATAACTTTGACATCACAGACAGCAAACATGACAATAAATGATAGCAGCTTAACAGTCTGTCAGACGGAACTGATTCGCTTCAATATTTAATCAATACAGTTGTCTACACAGGCCACGAAATGGCTCACACAACACCCACACATTTTTTAAAATACATTTTTGGGGGCTTTTATTGCCTTTAATTGATATAGACAGCTGAAGACTGACAGGAAAAGGTGGAGAGAGAGAGAGAGAGAGAGAGAGAGAGAGAGAGAGAGAGAGGGATGATACTAGCAAAGGTCCACATGTCGAACGAGTTGAACCCATAGCCGCTGCAGCAAGGACTCAGCCTTACATGGGGGACCAGTTCTACCAGGTGAGCTATCAGGGTGTCCCGACACCCACGCTTCATTTTAAAGTCTCAAGTCTGTTTTCTACCAACTTAACACATAACCACATTAAGTTTGTATTGGGCTGTATTGCCAAAACATTCATAGTGTGCATCAGTAGTAGTATAGTTGAGCTCTTAGTCAGTTGCAAGAGAACGTGCAGGGATTCACTGATTCACTTAGCAAGCAAGGATAGTCGCTGAGTCTCTCTAGCCCGCCCCTCATGTCTTGAAGTCTCAAGGTAGGAAGCAGTACCAAATATTTTAGACGTTAGACAGCTGAACTGAACAGTCAGCCGTGTTTCAGCGAAGGTAAGATCAACGCAGCTGTGCAGGTTGTTAACTTTAAACATGCAGTACCACAGCTTCCATGTGGTGGTTTAGGCACCGCAAAACAAAAAATGTTTGCGACCATGTAGAGTTTTTAAACCACTAGTAGCGGTATGGAGGAATGTTCTTATGACAAGGTTTTCCTCTCTTGTGTGCATTAAAATAATTTTAGAAAGTAATTTTCAGTGGATAGGACCAGTATAAACACTGTTAAATCATTTTATCATCATTATCAGTATCATGATTGCAGTTTGGTCAGCTTGAGATAGCAAAAATCTTTCCTATGTGAGTTTATTTTCAGACAGAGAGCAGAAAGAGAGAGAATCCTAAGTCTCTATTGTTTCTGCACTGCTGGTTTTTATGCACTGATCCCTCCCTCTCTCTCTCTCTCTCTCTCTGGCGGGTCGAGCCTGGCTAGGCCCATATTGACTCAGAGGGCTCTACAGACACAGTCGGACAAATATTTGCTAAAAAGCTTTTCTTCCAAAATACATGGAAAGCCGCGGAGTGGCTGCAGAGAAAAAGAAAGAGACGGAGGATGTAGAGGGAGGGCTGAGATGGACAGAAAAGCAGAAAACAAGTGTGAGATAGGTCGAGAGAGAGGACAGGAGAGGTAGTGTGAAGAGAGATAGAAGATTAAAGTGACTTACAAAGAAACTGAGATAAAGGAGGATAGAAAAGATAAAGTCGTGGACAAGTAGAAGCAAAGGAAAAGACAACAACAAGGAAGAGATGGGAAATTTAAAACATGGAAGCAAGGAAACAGCTGGGAACATGTGAAACTGGGAAATGAGAATGGAGAACTCAATGGTATATGCAGAAAAAAAAAATCTTGTGTTCTGGTGACCACCTTAGTGTGGTTTGAGACATTATTATGTGCCTGTCCATTCTTGAAATTACATTATTGTGAAATTTAGCTATTTCAGCCGAGGGATGAGTATGGTGGCCTCTGCTTTTTGCAGATGATGTGATGATGTTCTGCTTGCTTTGACCTGTGACTTCCAGCAACAGTTTGCCACTGAGTGTGAACCAGCAGCTCTGACATCATCGCCACCAGCAGGGCCTCTGACATCATCCACGACCCAATTCACCCCGCCCACCATCTCTTCTAACTTCTCCTCTCTGACATGCACCACAAGACTGAAAAACAGCTTCTTCCCTAAAGCTGTCAAATTGCTGCCAGTTGAGGTCGTTCAGCATCTGATGAGGGTTTCTCCAGATCGCAGACCAAGAAAACGCTGAAGGGATTACCTATCCCATGTGGGAGGGCTCAGGATCCCTAGAGGAGCTGCAGAATGTGGCTAGGAAGAGGGGCTTCTGGGCTACCATGGTGAGCCCGATCTCCACCATCATAAGCAGCCGAAATGGGATGGATGAATTGGTTTTATATGAATAAATAAGTGTTTGTTTGAGCCGTTATTACAGCTCATCAAGAACAAAAGAACCTTTGCAAGAACCTTCATTTCTTTCAGGGTGTAATGTTGTTTCTGTCTTGTGTGTACGTCTCTCTGTGTGGTCATATTCAAGGTCGACCACCAGGAGAGACACAAAAAGAACAAGTGATGTCTTTATCTCTTCGTTTGTTTTCTCTCTCTCTTCATGTATTTTTCTGTCTGTCACTCAACACCCTTTCAGGAAGGGTGACCGACTCAGGATAAACAAAAAGAAGAGGATCTGCTCTCCTCTTTCTCTAATTCCCCCTTCACTCTCTCTCCCCTTCTTCTTCTTACACTCAAGCTTGATCTCTCTTTCTCTCTCCCACTCCACCCCCTCTATCTCTCTCATTCTTAAATCTCCCTCTCCTAAAAACAAAATCCTCTTAACTCTCCTCCACCTCCTCATCTCCACAATCTAATTACCGAGACCTGCCGTGAAGAGAGGGATGCAGGGAGGGATGGAGAGAGAGACGGGAGGGAGGGAGGAGAGGATAGAAGATAGAGGAGAGTGGAGGTTGTTAGTGTGGTTACTATGTCAGTGTTTTTTAAGCACTTTGAAATGACAGTAAGAAACAAGACTAGGATTTGGTAACATTTGAACTTTGTTGATACTAGTGCAGATCTGATACCTGAGTTTCAAAAAAGGCAATTTCAACACCTTTTTTGTCATTTCACAAAATAAGCTTTATCCTCTCAAATGTGCAAAAAGCAAGCAACTTTACAACATCTTTGCAATAACATACTTGACTGTTTTTGATATCTGGTGCTACATATTTTGCTCTGTACCAAAAAAGTACTAGTTTGTTACGGAGAAATACTTGCTTTTTTAACCTCGCAACCAACAGTCTAACCAGACTCAGGATACACGAGGCAGGCATCATGCGAACGTGTAATTAAAAAAGCAAGTATATCTCTGGCCCTAGACATGACAAATACCTTTTATTCATTTTAAATGAGGCTACAGTGTTAGCACGAAATATGGGAGTCGCTGCTTTGGTCAATCAAATGCATCTTTTGAGTTGCAACTTCTTGGTCGATGACTTTGTAACATGAGTTGCGTATTTCTACTGTTTACCTTGCAATTGTTGCAACAAGGATAAAATGATTTCACTTTCCAGAGGGGTAAAATCCTGTCTCATACAGTGTTACCAACACCTCTGCAGTGTTTTGACATCTGACAAGTCTTCAAAGTCATGGATCTTTTACTCAAACTGGACTCCCTGCATTATACCTCATTGTCTCACTGGTACCTGAAGTAAGTTCAGTTCAAACTGAGGGAAATACTGAAAGACAAAAAATAAAGACACAAAGACAGGAGCAAGAGGAAAGAACAGGTTAAAAATAGAGCAGAATGAATGACAGCAAAAGAGCAAGACGAAGAAAGAAGACAGGAATTATAGAATAAATAAATGAGAGAGACAGATATTAAAAAAACATTAAGACACAAAGAAAAACAACTGAGAAAGGACAAGAAGGAAAGAGGACAAGGACAAACTGTAAAGTGAAGAGACAAAAATAAAGAGAGAGAAGAGACAGAAGGAGAATTTTGGCTGCTTGTGCGGTGACCCAGTGGATATTTCAATCAATTACCATTAATTAGAAATCTCTGATTAATTCTATTTGTTGATTAAGTCAATTAAAACCACAAGCACTCGTTATCGCACAACGAGCCTAATGAATTCCTGTCGACAATTTGTTCCCACACACATATTCCCTCCGCTGCTGCTAATACCGCCTACAGCCAGCCAAACTTTGTCGTTTGCATACTCTTCCCCATCTCTCCCTCTTTTTCTCTCCTCTCTCTCTTCGTCTGACATTTGTCCTCCTCCCTGCATTCTTTCACTCCCTCTTTCTCCCCTCCCTCATCCATTTTATCCTCTTCTCTGCTGTCATTCCTTCACTTATTCTTATCACCAAGTTACTTCTTAATTTCTTTGTTCCAGTTTCATTTCTTCTTATCTGTCCAGCTGAATTCATAAAAGTTACAGAACAACCACTTTCTGCCTCTGAGGTTTGTTCAAGAGCACCTTGTCATCGAGCAGGAGGAGTGTTCAGAGATCGCTTCCTTCAGGGTTTGGAAGCATTAATCTTTCACTCACAACCTTGTCCTCTAACCTCAAGGCTAGAGATTCCCAAACTGGGGTCCAAGGGGTCTTTCACATAGACTGGAGGTGTAGTAAACATGGTTGTACACCAGATCTACAACCTCTCTCCTAAAATTTTTCGTCTTACTTTACAGTAAAATACCAGTAAAGGACACGAAATGAAGTCAAAAGAGTAAAACATCAAGGATGTTTGGGGAAACACTTTCAGGTTTCCTCCTGAGAGATTTGTGATTAGTTTGCTGTGTTACTTATGAAGTTATTAGTAATCTTTTAACCTATTGTGCCCTATATTGTTATATTGATGTGTGTTGCACCATACATATTCTAGAAAACACAGCAAAAATAAAAAAAATAGTAATAAATAGAGGTTGATAATGATGTCATAAATGTGGTCAGATTGAATTAATGACAGTTACAATGGATTCTATTTATTCTATTAATATTAATTATAACAGTGACAAGTTTTTAGAGCAGATAAAAGTATTCAAACAATTTATTAGACTTGTATTGTAGCTCGTTTATAGCCTAACATTAACTTTTTATTTTTGGCGCATCGCATTTACTCTTAAAGAGTCATAAAAGTTGTGTTGAATTGTGAAGATTGCTAAAAAAAATGGATTATTTTCCACAAGAATGAAAAATGGAGTTTGTTTGCAGGTACCAGGTTCCTAGACTCCAAAAACACATCCCTGCAACACTCTACATCTCAAAGTATGTTAACTCATCCAGGATTTATCTTCACCTGATGGACTGAAGAACTGAAGAAACATTATGGATGGGTTGTTAAAAAAATAAATAAAAAATAGATCTACCTGTCTATCTACCTGGAGCTGAATAAGTGGATAAAGTGTGGTCTCGAAAAAAATATCTGAATTTGCTTTGATAATGTGCTACGTATCATTTTATAAGACTTCATGAAACGGGTCACACAGCATTATGGAATGAAACTTGATGCCCTGCCTCCACTGACCCAGAATCCATCTGTCTCCTGCTCTGCAGATTTTAACATCACACATAAATGGGGTCTGACAGTCAGCGGGATTCGTTAAGGGCTTTTAGAGCAATTCACTGAAAATGGAAGCAGACAATAAAGTAAGATGTACCTCTCCCACTCACTTTACCGCCGTGTTTGTGACATTTATGGCAAAACCTGGCAACCTGGATGCATTAAAATATCAATTTAGTACTCCGGCAAATTGAGAGCGCGACTCCAAAGTGAGAAATTTACGTTTTAATTTTTGGATTTCTCCAGAGTGACTCATGGTAAGCTCAGAGGTCAGGGGTCACATATAAGAGAAAAGCAGTAAGAAAAGAAACAATATGGAGTTTTTTGTCTTCAGTGTTACAAGTAAGTGACACATTCTTTTCAAAAAATCACACAATATTAGTATTATTATAAAGTAAGACTGTGCCACGCAATCGCAAAATTGAGAAGTTTTCTTCTTTTAAAAAAGAATCCATTGATTGTGTCTGTACATTGATGGTTACAGTGCAAACAGGAGCTGATAGCAGCTGATGCAGGATGACTTTTATGCTAAAGTGGAAAAACTTGTGGGTGGACCTTTAGTCAAAACTACTTATTGCAGGGTCAGTTCTTGTTAACATCACTCCCGAGCATTGTGCGAACTATACCATGGCTTTCACTTATTTTAGGGAATAATGGCGATTCGGTGCGCGGCATGAAGTTCAGGATATTGTGCCACCACACTTCAATCGATGATGGGGAGAATCTTTATTAAAGTGAATTAGGGATGTATCACCGTTGTGCATTAGCCATACGTAACATTTTAGGAATAAACTGTGATGACAGAAAAATAGAAATGCATGACAAAAATAACATATTCTCAATATTTCACAAATCTAGTTTTCAGGGGAGCTCATGTCTTATTAGGGGGAACTCAGCTCCTCTTAATAAGACATGAGCTCCCCTGAAAACCAGACTCCCCTGTCGTTCGCACCCTGTTCCCAACTTATAAATACTGCAGTTCGGTCAGTGGCACTGTAGGTATCTCTCTAGCGTCATTTCTGGATGTGCCTGCTCTCAGAGTCACACGATGTGGTGTTAAGAGCGATAAGGTCCACATATGGAAGTGGTGGGGTGTCTGGATGGCTCAAACAAACACAGGACTTTGACCCAGCAGGCAGCTGGTTATAATAAGATTTTTTGGGGGCTGTTTTGCCTTTGTTTCCACAGGACAGCTCAAGGTAGACAGGAAAAGGAAAGAGAGAGGGGATGACGCGCAGCAAAGGGCCACAGTTTGGATCCGAACCCATTGCTCCTGCATGGGGCTCCAGCTCTACTTTAGGTGCTCAACCAGGGTGCCCCAGAAGTAAATTTCTTTTGACACTTGATCTTTTCCTGAACCTACCCAGGTAGTTTTTGTGCCTAAACCGAAACAAAGTGCAACCGTATCACAACGTCAACCATGCCAGTCTAGCCGGACGTTGCAGATTTGTTGTTGCTTACTCAGAGTCCCACGCTTCCAAAAGTGATGCTAGCGGCCTTATTTGAAAAGTTGGGAATGAGAACATGTTGCCCAAAGCATGATGGGAACTGTAGTGACAAAGCTCAAAACGAAGAAAACCTGTGATATTTCTTGGAAACTATCAAAACATTTTGCAGTCCTGAGACTCACAGTGTCAAAGTGGTTCTTATATTTCTGGAATACAGTCTGCTACGCATTTTGGGCAAAAAAAACTAATAATGTTTTTTTTTAAAACCTGTTTCATAAGAACTGTCTTAGAACATGTATATAATACTATTGACATACTGAAAAACAGCCTTTAGGGTTTAGTTGTTTGATTAAAGCAAGTTGAAATGTTTAAATAAAGTCCGCCTCTGTGACAAAAAGCTCAGTCCAAATGGATTACTGCTGACATCATCAGGTCTTATTGATTATTGTAAGTTATTAGCTGTATAAGTCCTTTTGCCCGCTCGACGCCCGGCGACATTTTAAGGATGAAAGCTTTACTCTTAAAATATTCAGCAGCAGTAAACAAATGGAGGATATATGAAGTCTTTGTGAGTGAAAGCATTTACTGTTCTCACTAATGCAGCCGAGCGAACACGCCTCGCCGAGTTAAAACGCTGCTATCAATAAAATCCAATCTCCTTCTGTCTGTCTGCATTTCTCTGTATATTCGTCTTTTCACCTCTTTCTCCCATCCATCTTTTTCTTCCTTTCTTTCTGCGTCTCACTTTACAGGCTGTTCTCTTTTTCCTTATTGCTCTTTCAATCTCTTTTTTGTCTCTCCCTCCTCTCTAGTCTCTCCATCTCTCTCTTGTTTTTCCTCTCTGACCACTCTCTCAATCTTTACCTCTCTACAGGCCTATTCCTTTTCAGTCGTTCCTGCTCTTTCTCTTTTCTCTCTGTTCTTTTACTATCTTCTCTATCTCCATCTTTCACCCTGTCTCGATCCCTTGTTTTGTCTCTGTCTTTTCCTGCTGTTTTAGCAGATGAAAGAGATTTTTCTCCTCTGTCTCTATTTGTCTCTCTCTCCTTACGGGTGTCTCCAGGGATGTTTTTAGCTTTCTATCATGGACTGAAGTAAAGGTTAGGTTCCGAGTTGGTCAAACATTTGGATATTATAACATGTTAGGAATTTTATCTCCTCTGCAGAAACTCTCAATGGTTTTTAGTCCCCATGTTGGCCAGAAGAACACAGCACATCGTTTGAACATCGACCATTTTGGTTTGAATAATTTTCTTCTTTAGCGAAATAAACCATTAAAAAACCTTTGGATCAACTGTTACAGAGCAGAAAACACAACCCTTAGATGGTTAAATGTTGATATTTTGGATACGTTGGACTCACGACCCGGAATTTGGTACATTTGGACAAAACCCATTAATGACTAACGACTATATTTAGTATGTTAAAAAAAAAGCTCCCCAGAAATTGTTCTGTTAAAGGTGAAAACACAAAAACCTGCAGTGGAAACTGTCAATACATGTGGTTATACGTGTGGCTACAAAAATGTTTGATTCAACATATTTATCATGCCTTAATTAGTAGACAAAATAAATGTAACCTTCATTTGTCATGTTAAACATCATGTTAAATAACATGTACATTGGATAAAAACACATTATTGAAACTGAAGGGGTTTTGAGTCCAATGGTATTAAGAATTTGAGCTGCATCATCCTATATTTAGTCATAAGTCTCTATTGGTAGCTCATTTTATCCCATAGGAATACATTATAAAATGTCTCTAAAGTCTGCACAGTGGCAGTACTGGATCAAGAGATTATCATTGAATCTATATTGTAACAGTTCAGAATATGTGTGTATCATAAATTATGAACATCCGAAATTCCTTACCTGTCGTTCCACAGGTGTCAACCCTCACAGTTATTTTGTACAGCAACATTTTGCAGAGGATGTGCACCTAAAAGTGCTGTTTGTTGGTTAAAACTGCATTTGAGACAGAATTTTGTTCATAATGAAGATGGAATAGCTGTCAAACTCGTGTCCGAACGTTGCTGCCACACTGACATCCACTTCAGTACCCTAATACAGCACTTTTTTCTTAGCATTAAGTTAGCTATGTGTTTACACAGAGACACAGTTACACAGTTGTTTAGGAGTGCCTCACCAGCACTGCTGTACGCAGGGTTGTAGAAATACCAACAACTGATCTTGCTGGGGGGAATTAAAGCATCAGTGGGGTTATTTTTAAACAATTTGTTATTGTTACTTTTATTGTATACCCCTTGGAAAAAGTACTCAGTGGTTGGGACGGCTATGCTCACCAGCGGTGGCGATACTCAATAAGAAGTAAGGGTACTCGTGTGGGCAGAAATCAGAAGTGCCGGTACTCAGTCCTGGTCAACATTTCTCTTTCCTTACTGGTTTTTTCTTCTTTTTCTCCATCATTATCTCCATCTCCTTCACTCTGTTTCTTCCTGCATTTTAGCTAAATTAATTGGTTTTTCTCCTTTTCTATTGCCATTTTTTCTCTTTCTCCTATTCTTCTATCTCTATCATCTCTCCTGACCACTCTTCCTTCTCCGTGTGTCTCTGTCTCTCTCTGTCTCTCTCTCTTTGCTTCTGTCTCTCTGCTTTCTTGTTTTTTTTCTGGGACTTTCTTCTCTTTCTGTCTCTCCGTCTCTATTCTGTATTTTGATTCTCTCTCTGTCTCCACTCCTTTAGCAGATGAAAGAGCCGGGTGTTTTCTTCTCCTCCCGAGCAGATGAAGATGAAAGTCTGATCTGTTTGTTGATGCCGTTACCGCGGCAACGTCTCACCTGTTTGCTCGCCTTCAACCCCTAACGAGCAACTCTTAACGAGAAAACACCTCTTCAAAACACCAACGAGCGCACACGCACACACAAACCCGCGTGTGCGCACACAAAGCCAAGGACCTAACACAAACAGAAGTACGACCAAGAAACACACACAGAAGGGCATAATCAAAAGGCACAAACACACACACACACACAGCAGCCTGTGTTCTTGGCAGGGAGTCGGTGGATCTTTAATCCTCATCATGCAGCAGGTATCGATATCAGAGCCTCGCTGTCACCTTCTATTAGCTGCCTGAGAGATGCTGGGCGGGGGGCAGAATCATATACTATGGCGAGGGAGCTGTAGTTAGTGGACTATAGTATAGAGGTGATGTCACCGTAAACCAAAGTCCCAACAGCCACTTCATCCAGAGTAGCAGACAAACACTGGAGTTCATGTGAATAAAACAAAAGTGTTGTTGTGCTACACACACGGATTCAAAAAGGCTAAAAGTGAAGAAATGTGAGATTCTGTTCTGAAACCTTTTTTGGACTATCCAAGACGAATAATGACAATCACAAGAGAAGCATGGTGAAATGTTTGGTTGCCCACAACATGGTGGTGTTAGAGCTCCCTTAAGATTGGCTTACTATGTACGTAAGGGTGTCTTTTGGATGCACTGGCTAGACATAAATAAATGGGTCAAACAAACGCAGGACTTTCACTCAGGAGAATACTGTAATGTCCCGTGTGATACCAGTGATTATTTTTTATAAGTCTAACTGGATGATACATATTGCTAACTTGACCCCAGAGCCCTACTTCAAGAAATGATGCTAACAGCGTCATATTTTAGGGCCACTTAGCAAGCGGCAGTATTTGATCAGTTGGGAGTGAGAATGTGTTGCCCAAAGCATGATGGGAACTGTAGTGACAAAGCTCAAAACAAATAGAGGGTGACAAAATCCAGGATTTTTACATTTTTTGGCAGCACTAACGTTCAGTTCAGCTTAATCTTAATACAACACTCACACTGCTTATTCTTATCTTGTTGAAGGAATAACTGTTCACTGTAATCATCCTCCTCTTAATACTGACTGTAAAGTGTTACCTTTGACTACGCTGTAAGGACAAAATCCATTCTGTACAAAAATACATTATAAAGCAGTCTGAATTAGCCAAATCTTTGCCCTGGCAGTCGTATATAGGCTTGCTGCCAGTGTTTTGTCTCTACAACAAACGTAGATACAACTGCCATAAAGTGTCAGGGCTTGATTAACCTACTCGGGGGCCCCGGGGAAAAAATAAACTGTGTCCCTACAGAGACCCCTGAGGGTCCGGAGCGTTGGACAGTTGCCCACTTTGCCCAGCTGGTAATCCAGCCTTGTATGTAGTTGTCGTTTCATTTTCTCTGCATGTCTGTTGATCTCGAAATAAGGTTTTATACATGTGACCTTCCAAACGACATGGGAACTAAGAAAGAAGAACGTTCAAACTTTTGTGCGAAATAACCTACAAAGAAGGTACCATCCATCCGAGAGTTCAGTAACGCATTCCACCACAGAGCGACCACACTGGCAAAGAGTCTGGGTTGAGTTTTCCTGCCTTGCAGCGACGGCACAACTGGTTTTCAATATTCCCGTACAAATATATAGAATGGGAACAATGTGTATGAATACACTGAAAATAATCAGGAAGATGTGGTTCAAGACAAAAGACTTGGAAATTACAAACATTGAGAGAAACAATTTATATATATATTAATTTCATTAGTTTCTGTCCACTTTGAATAAAGTTACGATGTTACGAGGATCTGCGAGGTAAAATTACTGCTTTTGATTATGGAGTCTGGTGAGTGATAGTGATATTACGGCTGTTAAACAAAAGGTCTATCTTTCTATAATACTGTCAGACACTGAGAATAACAATCTGAGCCTGTCAGTGGCAGAAAAAGCACTTTTAGTGGTCGTACCTTTGAAGGACACGTTTCTCCCCAGGGATTAATGTTAGCTTGCGTTGCAGCCATTGCAGCACTTTTTACGAATCACATCTAATTCGGTGAATTAAGAATTTAAGATCGAAGCAGCGTTGGTGATTGTTGGAAAGACTTACAAAGTCAGTTTTGGTGAGTTTTGTTTTATTTCTGTCTGATTGTTTTGGTCTGGACATCCAGCGACAATATAACCTTTAAAGTTGTACATTTTCCCCATTTACTAACACAAATGAGCTATTAAATAGCCAAACGAGTCATTACTTATAATCACACTCAATGTTATGAGTTCACACGGTTTGTCACTGGTTACTGAGAATCGACAGAATGAGGTCATGTTTTAGGACGGCAAGTGAGATGGGCAATATATGAACAACCAAAGGTGGGTGGGGTACTCAGTCATGAATGGGTGAGGAGGGGCAGGTTCATGCTATAAACTGTAGGGGGGGTCAAATCTTACAAACGGCAGGAGGAAGGAGAGCTGAAAATAGAAATGACTGAGGGAAGGGGGGGGCATGTGGTACAAATGATGCCCGGAGGGCAAAGAGCACGACTTTAGGGGTCTGGGTGATGAGGCGGCCGTGGGTAACAAACAGTGGGGGAGGACGGGTTCATCTACTGTCAGCAGCGGGGGAGAGAGGGAGCAGCTGAACAGATAACAAGAGAGAGAGAAAGAGATGCAGCAAGGACAACAGATACCGAGAAAAAGACAGAGCAAAGGAGAAAAATAAAAAGCTCGAAAGAGGAGAACTGAGACAGATAGATGAAGCAAAGAGAGATGGATGCGGACATAGAGACAGATAGACAGATAGAGAGACAGAGGAGGGCAGTTTGTTGAGCTTCACTTCAGACAAACGAGCAAAACGCTCACACTGATATCCAC
This sequence comes from Dicentrarchus labrax, assembly GCF_905237075.1. Classification (NCBI taxonomy): domain Eukaryota; kingdom Metazoa; phylum Chordata; class Actinopteri; family Moronidae; genus Dicentrarchus; species Dicentrarchus labrax. The sequence continues at coordinate 34,594,010 of NW_026136721.1, read as the reverse complement.
AATCTATGCCAGCATCTCTGTTTGTGCGCCGGCGTTTGTGTGTGTCTCGAGAGCGAGAGGTCGCCTCCTGACAGTATGTGTCCATCTGACTGAAGGAACAGAGACTTTGAACACGAACACTAATCCATTTCCATTTCCAAGAAAGAAAGAAAAAAATATAATGTTATCGCCTCTGTTTTCTATGGAAGGTCACAAAGGACAAAAATGAATTTTATCATCTCAAAATATCTAATATCATAAGAGTTGACTTTTGTTCAAAAAATGTTTATTTCCTGATCATTATTTCACTGTTCTGTGATTAAGAAATACTTTCAGATCAATCTGTTACTATAACAGGAAGGTTAAGATTTAAATAATATCAATAATGTGATCACATGATCACAAAGGTAAAACAGAGTTGTTCTCATCATATGAAAATGTGCTGAATTTTAAATTTTTTTGAGAATGACCCCAACCATCACTCAGAAAGATGTTTTCTTCCCTTTTTTAAATTCAAAAACTTAATAAAGTGTGGCAGCATCAGAAAAGATTTATAATTTATTTTAAAAAATCTGATTCACAGAAAAAGTAAAGACGTAATATTTTCTGAAAAAGTGATAAAATCATTAATCAGTGTTTGGAAGAAGTGTTCTTTGATTTGAAGATGGGTGTTTTCACTGCAGTGTTATAAAGTGAGAAGATGCAAGAAAAGCAGCAGCACTGAACCTTCTGGACGGAGCCGTCAGTGTGTGATTCATATTCATACCCAAACACACAGGAGAGCGGTATTTGTGTCTGTACCTGCTTCCACTGTGTGTGTGAGTGTGTGTGTGTGAGCTCAGTCTATTAATTCTCGGTGTGTCCAGGGCCCAGAGCGTCTGTGCGACAATAGAGAGTCATCGGGGGCCCGGGGCCTGCTGGAGGAATGTCTGGCTGACGCCATATCTTAAAGGAGCGCTAATTTAATTAAGAGTCAGGTTATAGACAGGCAGGTGGAGGAGGGGGACTGGGGGGGTGGGGCGGGGGGGACAGAGTAACTTAATACCTCCTGAAAATCTTGTTTCTGCTGATCTGCAGTGGTTTCAGTTCTCACCTCGCTGCAGTGATGTACAGGTGTACTCCAAGACAGCGGTGTGAAGTTACTCTTTAACAGGACATCGAACTGGTTCGTCAAGGATCAAATGACACAGCATGTGTTTTAGAATGACTGATGTTTCTGACTGTGAATGTGAAAGATTGGGTCACCCAAGCAACCAAAAAGCAGCATACAACCAAAAACAACAAAACAGAGAACTTGGAATTTCTTTCCTGAGAAGACAGGTCCACACTTCTTCCCAAGGCTATTAGATCTCTCCCACAGTCTGAGTTCTCATCAGAAACCATTAGTAAATTGGCTCAGTGACATATTTTATGGATATTTCATATTATGGGCTTCTTTTTTTGACAAATTCAGTGTTTTCTTGCCCCTGACGAACTGAACTGAATACTGAGATATACTGCCCTACTGTGTATATGTTTTATGTTTTCTAGCACGCTTTAAAATCAAGAATGCCTCGCGACCCATACTCAGGGCCTCGATCGCAAGGTTGGGTGACAACAGTGATCCAGACAATCCACTGTGCAAACTGTTCACAATCAGCATGGAGATAACTTCTTCATTTGAGCCACTTTCAAACCTCCATTGTGTTGTTGGCAGAAATCTCAGTGGTAAATATCTCAAAGCCTCGACAGATCGAATCAAACAATGTGAATGCATGTTCACCTCTGATGGATGGTGGTCAGGTCACTTTGAGTTATACGGTAACTTCTGTGCTTTAGTGAGTGAGTGCTGGTCTTAATGCAGCAGTGTCTCTTTGAAATATCGCCGTACATTTGTGTCCATGCATGTGTGTTTTTTTTTTATAAATGTCAGTGTATGTGTGTGTTTTTTTTATAAATATACGTTTGTAAATCTGTGTGTGCCCCTGTGACCTCTGCCGATCCCCGCTGCTTTCTCATACAGCCGTACAGTAATAAGCTGAGGCGCAGAAATCGAACCCATTTACGGCCCCAAACGCCAAAAACAGACAAATGATCGCTAAAATGGAGCTGACTTCTCTTAAAATGGAGCCCCCTTTCTCTCCATTTAGCCTCTCTCTCTCGCTCTCTCTCTCTCTCTCTCCATACAAATGACTGCTATCAATATTTCCAATCTTCATTTCTCCAGAAGCTCTGGGCCTCTTTCTGCCAGAAATCAATGGCTTCCCACTGAGAGCTGTGACAAGGATCAAAAGTAAGAGCGGCTCGGCTCACTTTTCTTCAGATAAAGTCTCGTTTCTATACAGTTTCATCATTTAGGCAGCCTGTGTGTGTGTACGTGTGTGTGTGTTTGTGTGTGTACAAATATGTGTTTGAGCTTACACTGATGCATCTGTGTTCATATTAATACTGACCGATTCACAACCTGACATAAATTCGTCTCTGTCTGATTGCCACGATGTTGGAGGACATCAAAAATATCATCAGATTGTACAAAAGTCATTGATTTTATGGCGATATGGACTGATTTTGGTGACTTTTTGGTGTGGTCGTTTTGGTAACTCTTAAGTTTGCACTTGCAACACTTGCTTTTGTCTCTCCTCCGACCATTATGACCAAAATATTACAGCTGTTAATGGGAACAAATGTGATATTACATCCAACCACAAGATGACTTAACGCGACAATGAGCAGCTCTCAAAGCTGTAAATATAAATGAAACTGGAACCGAAATGTTTCCCCTAGTTCTGTGTTTGCTTCTGGGTCCACTTAAAGGTCCAGTGTGTAGGATCTAGTGGCATCTAGTGGTGTAGTTGCAGAATGCATCTTCCTCACTTCACCCTCTCCTTGCAAGAGCTAACTAAAAACTTTAAAAAAAACTTCTTACAAAATTAATGTTATTTGTATTAGCCTATAGAAATGTGAACAAACTAAAAAAAACATGGGAAATCCATAATGATAACTAGGATTTAGGAGCATACCACTACCATAAGTATTGTATATTTTATATTTTATTGTCTGTTGTGAAATTGAATGTTTACATTTTAGTATTAGGAAATGTCTTGTCTTATCAGTTGTGCCTGTGCACACCGTGGGTGAATGAGAAACGTCCTCTCGATTCCTTGTAGGTGTGGTGCATGTGAAGAATTGACATTAAAGCTGACTTTGACTTTGACTTTATATTGGTGTAGTTGCAGATTGCAATAAACAAAAAACACAATTCTTCTATTCAGGTGATTATAGACTAATAAAAATAAAAACAATATTATATTCCATTTCTAACAATAGATCCTCCTAAATGTTAAAATACCAGTCTAATACCAGTACAACACCACACACGCAGAAACATTACACAAAAGGGGATTGCTCATTATTCTGTTTTAACACCTAAAAGGAGGCTTTTTATGTTGTTATATCATAACCATTTGATCATTATCAAGTACAAGAATCTTTATCATTGAATGAAACAACAAAACAGCAGAGTATCTCTGAGCTGGGTTGTGTCGTCTCTGCAGTGTCTGTAGAAGTGTGTGCTCCATTTATGTGTTACTACAGTCATGTATATATTATATATTTCTGCATTCATTCATTTGAATTAATTTATTTATGCGTGTGTGAGTGTGTATGCATGTGTCACTCATTTCTGTGTGTGTTGACTTGTCAGTATGTGATCACACATATATACATGAATTAATGCACTTCTGTCTGTATAGATTTCAGCGTATACACTAGTATGACTGTGTGTGTGTGTGTGTGTGTGTGTGTATGTGTGTCTCTGGTTGTCAGTCACACGGCAGGGCTAGGCTAATCAGCGCAGCTAGCTGTTCGCTGTGTGATGTAGGCTGATTAATATCCTGTTAGCGTCCCGTGGCTTTTAAGGCTAACTGCTGTTTCCTCTATACATCCATCGCTTCAAAACAGCCCTGCTTTCATCTGGCCTCATTAAGACGATGTATTACTATACTTAGCAACAACACACACACACACACACACACACACACACACACACACACACAGCCAACCTGTTTTTTTAAAGCTTAATGCTGATTGGATAAAGCACTGTGACATATTTGATAGAAAAAGTTGGTGAAGAAAAGTTAAGTGATGCTGTACATGAAGCAGCTACCGAACTTTATTTTCTCACTCTATTAGTGAGTTAGTATTTAATTCTACCTTTATTTTCTATAGTACATGATCATAATGTATATACAGTATTCTAGTTTTTCTAGTTCTCACTTATCTATAAAATACATCTGTTCCTGTATTCCCTTTTGCTGTGTAATAATAACTGATCTGAAGTACTACACATATCAGGGAAAACTTTACCTGATCAACGTTTACTGACTGAAGCCAATCAGATGTCGGGGTGGCCAGTGCCACTCCAGGCCCCCCCTCTTGACACGCCCCTGTATGCAAGGTAAAATTACTGTTTTGAATGAAGGATTTATTTCCACCAAACCAGCGTTGGGGATTGTTGGAGTGAAAAGACTAACAAAGATGGTTTTGATGAGTTTTATTTGGTTTCTGTCCACTTTAAAGTGAGTTTTACGGTTTTCTGTGAGGTGATTCTGTCGGGATTCTTTCCATAATGTTGTCCGACACTGAGAATAATAATCTGAGCCTGTCACTGGCGAAACAAGCATTAGCACAAGGATTTTGCTGCCGTCATTCCAGCCTTTTTTTTCGCAATTTTTTATCATCTGACACAGAGAATTAAAGGTTTATTTCCACCAAACCAGCGTTGGTGATTGTTGGAAAGACTAACAATGATGGTTTTGGTGAGTTTGAATTTGTTTCTGTCCAGTTCGAAGTGTGATTACCAGTTATCTGCAAGGTAAAATGACTGGTTTTGTCAGTGGAGTCTGGTGGGGCTTTGCTCTGAGATGCTGTTCTCTCGTGCGACATAGCAGTGAATTTTATAACTTTTGTATGATCTGGCTAATATCCCCAAAATGTAGTTGGTAATGTAAGATTGTTTCATGTAAATGTTATTTCTAACAGGCAGTTTTCTGGGCTACCTGAGAGCTACTGATTACTAAAGTCTTGATATGACAGCAACCCAACAGAAGCTGACATTGCCCATCATCATACTCAGCTAACTGCTTTTCCTACCTTGAAGCTCTGGAGCTGCTCTGAGGCGTCTTTGTGCTGTCTGAGGCAGGAGTTGAAGATGAGGAGCTCGGTGTCTCGCAGCCACGCCTTCAGCTCTTTAATGCGGGCCTCCAGCTGCTCCAGGAGCGAGTTGGTCAGCGGGGAGAGGGCCGAGCGAGGGTTCTCCCCAGCGTCGCTTCCACCACCGACCAGTAAAGAGTTCATGTTGGCTGACTGGTTGTGCTGGGAAGAGCCGGGTCCTGAATGATCGGAGAGGATTTTCTGGAAGGGAGGGCAGGGAGTTAGTGTGAGGACTCGTTGTTGTGTCAATACTGCATCATGCAAAGTAGCATATCAATCAATACAAACATGGCCATTAATCATTTACCTTCAGAAATGGAAAGATCAATAAAGGGGATGTCATGTATTCATTCCTAAACTGCCGGAGGATTGAGTGAATATTAGACGTCTGTGTCACTGGTGTCACTGTTGCTGCTTGAAGTAATGTAATAATCAGTGTTATCTATTTATTGCTATGACTTATATTGATATTTCCAGATTCTTATGTAATATTATAACATTCTTTTCTTGTATGACGCCAACAGTATTATGTTGTATATGTTTTTTTTTTTTTAGAATTTAAATTTGTTGTGTCTCAGTTTTAGGACTCTACACAATGAAAATAAATGTTAAATATTTCTGGTTGAAAATTAGGAGAACGTGCAAATCATCAGATATAATGATGTTTAATTTGTTTGTTGTTGTTGATGCTGTTGTTGTTTGGTTGGTTTTGGTCATACGAAGGTTTGGGTCCAAAACTGCTGCTGTACACTGTAAAGCAGTAAAACTCTGTGATATCTGATGGCAAAACCTTTATTTATACAACATTTTAAAGGAATTTATACAAAATAAAGTTTTTTATTTATATTACAGACTGTAAACTGCACAGAAAACCACCGTCGTAGGATTCACATGGTATTTTCATTTTGATGGTAAAAACTTAAAATTATTTAAAATGTATATGGTAAAATATGGCTTAAAACTCAACAGTACTAAAATCCTTTTACTGTAATAAGTTCTACTGTATTTATTGCGGTAAAGTTCTGGTAGCGCTCGGACAGAATATGGTCCTAAAAAGATCTTTGTAAGTCTGAAATTGAACCTGTTGAAAGCTGCAGAAGCACTGTGTATATACTGTGATAGATCGCCCACCCACCAGCTCATTCTGTTATGTAATGATTCATCTCAACAGTGCTGCTAATGCTGCTATTGTAACTATGAATTAGCTTGCTGTTGCTAATGCCGCTGCTATCATTGTTGTGCAGTCTGTCATTACTGTGTGAACGAGGCGGCTGCTGTCGACGAACAAAGCTCGGAGAACGTAACGGCTGTTTTTCCAGGTGCGAACGGATCAGCTGCTCATTCAGAGCATCGAGCAGCTTCACCTACGGAGCCGATATTCACACCCAAAACAAAACATCATTTAGACACAATACAAACTGAAAGAGTGTTTGGTGAGGAGCAATCACTGTTTCAAATAGGAACAACTTCGAATAACAAGAGGCTGACTCCAGCAGCGTGTGTGTGTGTGTGTGTGTAATAAGCTCTGCAGAGTAATTTTCCAACCCCTGTTGATCACACAGTAAGACACAGCAAGCCGCTGAGAGAGACTATTCCCCTCTTGGATTTAGACAAGTGTGTGTTTGTGTGTGTATCTGTGTAGACTTTTATTATCTCTAACAAACTTGACATGATGTTCTTTGCCGGGCAACATTATTAGCAACAGGCAGCCCTGTGACACATGGGGTCCGACCAAGCTGCAACCTCTACGGCTGGTAAATGAAGCCAACACTGTTCATACAAATGTCCAAGGTTACAGTTTAAATTATATTAAGGCTTAAAGTTATGCATAATAAAGAGCTCGGCTGCTTTGAGTGACAGGTGAGGCTTCATTCAGCTCGCCTCAGCTCAACCCACGCTCCACATTGGCTCATTTTTGGATTCATTGGGAGCTGATGGAGTCATGTTTCTACCACTTGCACCGCCAAGATGGTGACGACCACACTGAAGAAACTATGGGTGACGTCACTTAGACTATGTCCATGTTTAACTATACAGTCTGTCAGTCCAACATCTCGAAGAAAACAGCACAGTGTAAATGATGAAAATGATTCATTTCGTCTTCCTCCTCTACTTATTGAAGGGAAGCTTTTGTAAAAGTTTAGTGAGGAAGATTTTCACTTTCGTGTCTCCTCTTTCGTCTACCGGTGTATTTCTACCACTCTCTGTTCATTCATACATTTCAAGGTTCTCCGCCATCATCGCTTCCCTGTGCTGCCAAATTCCTTTCAGTTGCAACTTCCTGTCCAATCCTGTTTCTTCATGCTTGAAATCAGCTGCTGGAAGCTGAGCTTTAATTATCTCTGTGATTTTGAGAGTCTAAATGAGATATGTTAATATTATGTTTTAAACTTTTTTACATGATTCATTTCACAAACTACACTTTGTGCAGCACCATTCATATGCTACATCTTGTCTTATTCTGGGTTCATATTGCATTGTTTTAAAGAATTTAAAGGATCAGATAGCTGTTATCTTGCAGTTTTTTAACAAGCGGTCATAACAAGGGAAACTTTGAGTGTCTGTGAGCCGCTCCTGAACAAGCCCTGCATGGGTCCCTGTTGCTAATTTGCATATGTATGTGTTTGTACAAAAGGTATTGAGTCGCTGGTATAGCAGCGACTCTCCCTCCTGAGTGGAAACACTACTTTAGCTGAACTCTGGCAGGTAAAACCAGCCCATTAGACGATGAAGAGGGCCGATTATAGGACCCCCTGACCGGTGAAATGTGCAGTTAGCTGTGTTCACAAGAGGCGACAGTGATTATACGAGTCTGTGGTTCGTTTGGAGGAGAGGAAGAGAAGGGGAAAGAGAGAGGGGGATGTAATTTAAAAGACTTAAAGTACACTTTTCAAGACAAAGAAACACAAAAACATTCATTTTGTTTCTGATAATATGATACATTTTCTTTTCTCTACAGGTGGTTGTGGTTGAAAGTCCGTTTGTTTCCTGCAGAGCGGAGCAGCGTGAAACTGTGCGGACACTCAACAAGCTCATAACAGCTTCAGATTCCTTTCTTTAATACTTTTACAGTTTCCAGAGTCAGTTGAGTTGGTTGTGTGTTTTTTGTATTTGCAGTGTTTGTTTATGCTGAATATGTGTTGTCCAATTATTGGATGTGTTCATATTCAGTTCTGCTTTATTTATTTTACATACTGAAGTGTTGTCAAAGATGTTTCCTTCATTTGCTTGTTACCTGTGTTAGTGTACAGTGAACCTTTTCCGTTGACATTTAAACTTGAGAGACCAGCTTCCTGATTCCTTCTCGCACTAACTTTGGTCTCCAGGTCGAGTGCACAACGCTTTACAGACTGCGTCACACACCAACTATGGAGGGGGGGACAACATTGAATGCTGACGGAGAGCGGCACCGAAATGGGCGAACAAGAGGCCGCCGTACAAGAGTAAGTCTGGCTTTTACTCGTTGGTGAGAGCTCCGTGAAATAGGAGTCTGCAGACAGACGGCGAGCTGGCTTCTTGCTGTTGGCACGGTCAGTAATATTCGCTGGCTGGCTATTTCTTGTGGTGCTGCAGTTGCTGGATGTTTAGCTGTGTTAGCAAAGTCGCTAGTTTTTGAACATGAGTAATGTAATCATAACAAATGTCCATATTTACAGTGGTACTGCACTCTGAAAGTGGGGGCGCCAAATCACAAAAAATACCAATCTTGCATCCAAAAAACACATTATATGTTTAGTCTATTTAATGACATTTCTATCGCATTTATCACTATTTTAACAGTCAGGTAAATGCTTTGATCATCAGTAAAGATTATTTATTTTTTTGTGCTGTTTAAATGTATCCACATACATTAGAAGACCACAAGATCTACATCTTAGCTCTGATAATAATGCAGACAAACTGACTGAACAAGAAGTGAGACTCTCCCTGGAAAAATGAACAAAAAGTAAAAGAATGGAAATGAAAAAGAACCAGTGGGACAGACTGAAAATGAAAATAAGCAAATGAGGGCGATAAAGAGAGAGGGAAGGAGAGCAAATGGAACAAAGAGAGAGATGGTGTGTTGTTTTTAGGGGACTCAATTAACTAGATTTTTTTTTTCCTCTCTCCTCCTCCTCCTCTTTTCCCTGCAGGTTGAAGTGGTGATCTGGTCCTGACTCCAACGTTTTAGAGTGTTGATGGGAAAAGGATGGATACACTGATGAACAGATCATTTCAAGTGTAAATTTACCCCGAAAAACAAACAAAGCACCTCTGTTTTCCATCTTTCTGTCTCTATCTATCTATCTATCTATCTATCTATCTATCTATCTATCTATCTATCTATCTATCTATCTATCTATGAATTTACACTGTATCTGTCCTCACACAGTTTGACCTTGAACAAATGTGAAAAACGACAAGCGGCTGCCAAAATCCACAACAGAAAAGATGAAAGCTAATTTACAACCTCTTTATTTTCTTCGTAATTCAGCTTGCGTGCTCGTGTGTGTGTGTGTGTCAGTGTGAGTGTGTGTGTGTGTGTGTGCGTGCGCGCTCTGTCATAAATTCTTCATAAGGCCAGGACAGTTCAGAGGCGAGGCACAGGACATCAATTCCAGTTAATTCCCAATTTGTGTCAAAGCAGCAGATGCCGACGCCAGCACTGATAGGCCCGTTAATATGCTACTCAGACGCCATGTTGGGAGGGGGTGGAGAGAGGGAAGGATGGAGGGAGGGAGGTGAAGACGGATAGCGAGAGACAAACAGAGCAGAGACCTTTGATGTATAGTGAAAATTTTGGCAAGAAAAAAACTCCCCTTAAAATTCAGATTAGTAAGAGATAAATCCAAATAAAAGAGGAGAAAGGAAGGAGGAAAAGGGGAAGTAAGGAATGAAGGGAGGGGAAGGCAACGACAAAGATGAGGGAGAATAAATAAAGTGAGAGAGGGAGAAATGAGCGTTAGGATTTGACGACCTGGGAGCATGAACGCCACCTGTTGTGTAATGTGGCTCCAAAGCACTCAACAAAACCCAAACCGTCTGATCTTCTGGGAATAAGACTCAACAATCAACTATCTTTCTCCAGAAGGACTCATCAGGGGCGTGCCCACACTTTCTGGGGTGGCACAAAAGGGACACTGACTTATGCCAGGGGTAGCATGAAGTATGTGTCTCAGCTTTCCAGACATTCCTAATTTATACAATTCCAACACTGTTAATCCTCCCCAGTCTGCAGAAATATTCAAATACACTAAAATAACATATTTATGCCACATGTAAAAAACGGAATGATCTTTTTAAACAGAAACTGAATGGGATTAAGTGGGCATGTTTTTCCATCGCCAAAATTCAGCCTAACTTTGTAGCATAATTTAGCCTCTTTCCTGACACGCTAGCATTACCAATGGATGCGTTATGTTATCTAGCTTTGTATGATATCAGTATCTTCATTGTAGTTATAAAACGGAGAAATGACAGCCACTGAAAGACAGCATTGGAGGATAAAGGTGTGGCACCCTCTGGACTGAACCACCTTTCAATGTCACTGAAGAAGCAAAAAAATGTCGGCAGTTGTGTGGCGGACTCCACCATCCACTTGAGTTAAAACTATCTTTAAAAAGATATATTTATAGTTATAGTTATAATTATTGTTCTTAGTGAAGAAAAAAGGGTTTAAACCATGAAAAAGTACACAAACAGGAGTGTCCACGTACTTTTGGCCATATAGCGTGAGATAGAGAGAGAGAGAGATTAAAAGTATCTGCTTGACTGGTGTCTCTTTCTATCACTACCCAGAATCCCTCTGTTCCCCGATGACACACACAAACTTTGACACGTGTGAGTGTGTGTGTGTGTGTGTGAAACGGCATTGTGAGTCCAAATGTCTCTTTGTCGGTAATAGAAGTTTAATCACAGTCTGCTTACTGTGGCGGAAACACACACAGAGAGGGAGAGAGAGAGAGAGAGAGAGAGAGAGAGAGAGAGAGAGAGAGAGAGAGAGAGACTCATCTGTTGCTGTTGTTTAATTTCTAAACTGGAATCTGTTTCAGAACGTTGATACATATGTTAATGCACACACATACACACGTCCAATAACTTTGAATCTGACGATAATGTGTGTGTGTGTGTGTGTGTGTGTGTGTGTCATTAGGGACTACAAGGAAACCACACACACACACACACACACACACACACACACACACACACAGATGGCGTTTGCTCCTCTGCCGCTCTCTGTTTGTGTGAACGAGCTGATCACGTCGACGCGCCACTCGGTCGACAGGAGACGCTTTGTTTCTTCGGAGGAACAAAGTCACATCGCCACATTTCAGCCTCCTGACGAGCCGCCGCCAGCTGTCACCTCCGCCACAGACCTGGAATTAATCACCACGCCCGGGTAAAGATGCACAAGTGCTGCCGACGTGCCCATCAGCAAGGCACACAGCGCTTTCCTAGGTCTCTTTTGGAATCCAAATATGAAAGATGATGTTATTTCTTAAGTCAGAACTTTCCTTTCCTTTCCTTTACACTGTGTGTCTCCTCCTGTCCCGCAGGTGAAAAGAAAGTCAGCAACAAATGAGAAATGTTGCTGAATGTCAGACTTGCTTTGTAAAATGTTTCTTTAATCTCCTTTTCAACTTCAGTCTCTCTAAAATAAACCCATGAACACTAATCATTGTTATATTTAATGCTACTGAGCATGGTGTGCTGTTTGAAATGCAGCAGCACGGTGACGTCACTGAGATCTTCAGTCATTACTCGGCAGTGCAGAGCCGCTTCAAACAGATTGGAAAATGAACAGCTGTGTGTGTTTATCTATCATGCGACATCGAGCACACAGTCCATCTCAACCTGAGCAGACGCTGCTCTGCCTTTCTGTTTCCTGATGACTTTCTTTTTCTGTGAAGACGACTTGAAGTAAACTTTCTCTACAAGGGCACGAAGATTACCTGCATGACCTCGGACCTCGTTATCACCTCGTGTCTGCGGATCAAACGGCTGATATTCACCTCCGTCTAACAGAGGCAGCGCAGTTAGTGATGATGCTACATCTGCACCATCGCTCCCTGTAACGCCTCGCTTTCCAATCACAACGTCCGGCTGTATTACTGACATTCTTCGCTCAGACAACAACCTGAATGCTTCCTACGTCCGACGGGATGAACACACTGGTCTTTGCTTTAAGTCTGACAACTGGAGGGACAAGGTTTGTGAGCTGTTCAAGTCCTGGTTTGAAACAGGCCATTCAGCTGCAGGCGCTTCACTTCATCTTCAGAGTTTTAAACTGATTATTGGTTTCATTCAAAGGTTAGAGAAGTTCTTGTTTGTCTTTTTGCTGCCTATTTCTGCTGGAGTCAAATTCCTTGTACGCATATCTGATTGGATATACTGTAGTCTGACCAATATTGGATTTCTAAAGATGATTCTTCAAGGAATGTAAACATCTTTAATTATCTATCTATCTATCTATCTATCTATCTATCTATCTACATTCCAGCATACAGCTAAAAGGCCACGGTGGCAGCAGGGCTCCTTAATTGAGACGACACTAATTATCATCTTCATGTTCTAGATTAGATCAGTACTGATTAGCCTAAAATTAGACACACACACACACACACACACACACACACACGCAGTCCTGTCTCAACAGAAATATCAGTGTGATCCTCCAGATACCTCTGTCTGTGTTTGGCATTTTTAAACCTTGTTACATGTATTTGTGTGTGTGTGTGTGTGTGTGTGTGTGTGTGTGTGTCTGTGTTACCTCCAGCTGTCTCCATGTGTGCGCCAGGTTGTGTATTTTGCGGTGGAAGTCGCCGGGTAGTTCGGTCCCGCTCCTCTTCAGAGACTCGGCCCGGCCCAGCAGGCTGGTCTTCCTGCTCTCCATCATCATCAGCTCAGCGTGGCTGCTCTGGAGACAGACGGCAGGACAGACACACGTCAGACAGATGGACAGACAAAGCCCAGCTCGGGGGAGTCACTTCGTTTGACAACTGTGTGTCTGTTTTGCTTTCAATTCAATTCAATTCAATTCAATTCAATTCAATTCAATTCAATTTTATTTGTATAGCGCCAATCCATAACAGAAGTTATCTCAAGACACTTTTCAAATAGAGCAGGTCTAGACCGAACTCTTTAACATTAATTACAGAGACCTTTCAGAACCCCACAAAGACCTCAATGTTCATTCACACAGCCGTAGCGTTAGGTATGGTCACTAGGTCAACCACTGTTGTTATCTGGATATTAGCATTATATATAGCAGTAGGTGGCGCTAATGACAAAACAACAACACAACAAGATGACGTCATTAAAAGAGAGACAGTAAATGAAGGAAAACATGATGGAAATTTTTTTTCAATATTTTGAGGTTTTATTATTTTTATTTCAGCGTTTCCATTCAGGTTTATAAATAGACAATTTGAAAATGAACATAAAAGCAGGTGGATGGAAGCCCACCTACTGATTGGTATTACTGCCCCCCTCCCTTCACATATCATATAAAAAGACCAATCTATAAGTTTCAGAAACGTTTGATACTGAATATCTCATCAACTCTACATCCCATATTTTGCAGGAGACGTGGTTGAGTTTCGGCTTTCTAAACTAAAGACTCTGGCTCTCCCATGGCATCCATTGTAACTGCTATAAATCCATCTAACAGCTGCCGTCCTCCACAAAGGAGGAAGCTCGGCGGGCCTACAGGTGGTGAGTATTTGATACTCAAAAGCTAGCTTTTCAGTGGAGTATTCCTTTAACTGCTCCTTCCAAAAAGGAGCAGATTTATTTTCATTGTTGTTGTTTGCAGCTCATCTCATGATGAAACGTTTGAGGCACTCGCAGGAGTTTTCAGCAGATTTCACTCGCAACCTCACCTGCTTTGACCACTTTAAAGGTAAAACTGTCGCAGCTCTGCAGACGTGCAGGAATCAAACGCAGCAGCAGCACTTGACGGCACGCTGCCGAGTCCTTTTTGGAAAGAGTTTAAAGAAATGCTCCATTTTGTAGCACCAAGTGAATATTTTCTTCCCTTCTGGTTTATGCTTTTGTTTGAGCGCTGTGGAGCTGAACTACAGTTATATTTATGTACTTTTTTACATAGTTTATTGCTATCAATTGGGTTTATTATAAATAATTGTATCATATGTATAAAGAGAAAAATGCACTTTATCAACTAGGAACTTTACCACCAGTACTTCGTTTTATTTTGTGTTTGTACCTGTTTTGGTTTTAATTCATTCAAGGAGCAGAATTTGGTTACAGCATGACCTTCAGAATAAAAGCCTACATTAAAACTGTTTCTTTAACCTAAATGCTGTTTCTTCCCTCCTTTTATCTGCACTTATTATTGAAACTGGAGGAATTATTATTATTCCTAGAAATGAATCGCATTTTTGGCAGCTGCAACGTACTCCGAATCTCATGAAATTTGGTGGTGGCGAAAAATTCCATATTCTGTGGGTCCCCAATAGATACTGATATGTATGAAAATTGGTACACACTTAGATCATGTCCAGATGTACAAAAAGGCCACTTGGACCCATGCCCCAAACCCAACAGGAAGTCAGGCATTTTGAATGTAGCTGCCATTTTTGAGATTTACACGTGTTGTATTTTCATGAATTCTTAGAGAACTGATCAGATTAACTTCAGAGTTGGTCAGTATAATAGACAGTTAAAAGTTGTGCTATCTGTGAGTTTTCGTTGAGAGGCGTGTCTGTGGCGTTATTACCTTTTTCCTCCCTCCTTTTGTCCTCTTTTCACTCCTTTCATCCCTTCATTTTTGCTTTAGGTCTTCACTCTTCTGCCCCTCTCCTCTGTCGTATTCCCCTTTTTGTTTGTAATAGATATCCAGTCCTTTCCAACTTTTTCCCTCCCCTTCAAAAAACTCTTTTCATCCCTTCATCTTTTGTTGCTCGTGCTCCTTTTGTCCTTGTCTCTTTACTTACAGCACGCCCTCCATTCGTCTTATTTGTGGCTCAACACTTCTCCATCTTCATCGTCTTCACTGTAACACCCCTTTGCTTAATTCATCCATCTTATTCTCCATCACTCTCCATCTATCTCTCTTTCCTCCCTCTTTTCTGTTGTTAGCGTTACTCTCCTTCAATGCCTCCATCTTTCCTTTTTTGCTTAATTTTCCTCCTCCTCCTCTCTTTTCTCTTTCTCCTCTTTTCATTTTCTGCATCAATAGCTACTTGATTCTACTTTTCCCTTGTCGTTTATCATTACCGCCCGGCCCCATTTGAATATTTAAATGTCTCTTCTCTGACTCTGTGTGTGAGAGGACATATCCAGGCATGTGTGTGTGTGTGTGTGTGTGTGTGTGTGTGTGTGTGTGTGTGTGTTTTTGCTGCGCTGTCATCAGAGAAGCGGCGGCCATTTTTCAACGTCGCCGATTCTGATGGAGATGCTATCGCTCGGCGCTTCACGGCCATCCATCCCCTTCACTTAGCTAATAGCCACGCCGCGAGAACGAGGGATCGACAGCGGAAAAAAAGAGATGAGTTGAAGGTAAATATGTTGGCGTCGCACTCGTCTAACAGTCAGGAAATTATACGATTTATTCGCTGATGGCAAATATTGATTTAAAAAGGGGGAAAGGGAACTGGTGGGGAGGAGGGGGGGTTGTTTTGTTGTTGTTGTTGTTGTTGTTTGTTTGTTTGAAGGGTGCCACTGATCCAAAGTCAAAGAAAAGAGGAAGGGGGAGGAAGATAGACACGGCGATTAAAATGCATGAGATCCGAACTTTGAGATAAGTGCTGAGAGAGGGATCTTGGAGAAATGGGACGGTGGAGGGGGGAGACTGGAGGGGAGGTAGGGAGTGGTGGTGTGAGGAGAGGGGGTTGTGGCGGTGGGGGGGGGGGTGCATGGATGGCTAGTTGTGATGTATTCATGCCTCGAGTCAATCTCCATGCAAGGATGGACTGAGATACACAGGCCCGGGGACGGAGAGAGACAGATAGAGAGGGGGGGAGGAAAAGACAAAGAGACTGAGTGAGAGGGAGGGAGAGGAAAGATACAGTAAATAAATAGAGAGCGGGGGGGAGAGAGGACGCTGACACCTCGTCCACACTGACGCGCCGCCGGAGACGTGACAGGATGGCATGCATTGTGAAGTGAACTTTGAAAAACACGCTGGCACCGCCCAGCGCTACTCAGAGTCCCAGAAGTCTCTCAGCATGTTGACAAAGGTTCAACTTCATATGAAAATGTCCACTGATGCAGGCCAGAGACAAGCTGCTGACAGCCAATACGGCACCCTACCGCGCAGGAGAACTTCAAACTAAAGTGTTCCTGTCTGTGTCACTGTAAAGGTGAAGACCGTGTGGACGCAGTGAGACCATCTCTGCAGTCACTGAGGAGAGAGATACACTGGCCACTGGTACAAAGAGTATGGAAGCCCATTTCCACCAACGTGGCGTAAAATAAAAAAGATTCTGTAAATCATTATAATAAGAAACTTAAAATCTTGGCTTCGTATATTTAGTATTTCTGAGTTGACCGGATGAGTTTGTGAGTGATAGATGGAGAGACAGAGGGGCTCCAGTCTCTCAGATCTTTATTTAACCAGCAGATAATCCTTTCCACCGCTCCTGTTCTTGATTTTTGTTTTTTTCTCTTCCAGGGTTCACAGGAGAAACGTAAGCGCCACGCTGACCTCTGACCTTTCGCCACCTCTCTCCTGCTCTCTTGGAAATGTTTTAATCTTCCAACTCTTTCTGCTTTTGGAGCCATTAAAAGTTTCTGTTGATCAGAGCATCAGCTCAGCGTCTGGACCAAAATCAGAAAACATCAATTGTGGCTAATTTAAACTAATTAGTGGTTGCTTCGGTCCCATATGTTGGATATCCACTCTCACAAATGCTGTTTACTTGCATTTCATTCCTCAGTAGGTTTGAAATATAGACGAGAAAACTGTGATTTATGTATGTTAGTATACATCATGTATATATGTCAGTATATGTACCTAAAACCCAGATTATGAGGACTTTATGAATGTCATTTTTCACTTTTTTTCCCAGAGAAAAAAGATCAATCTATAGTGGAAATAACTGTTATTTACAGCTCTAACTTACCTATTTTTCAATATTCAGATATAAATATACTGAAATATACTTTATAACGTGCAGAGCAACAATAATTTGTGGAATCGTGAAATATCGTGCAGATATATTTTCACCTGAACCATCATTACAGCAAACCCAATACAAAGACATATTTATATATTTCATCATATACGCGTGTTTAAAAAATGGCAGAGCGCTTTCCAGAAACAGAGAAACTGGGGATGAACGCTTGACAAAACAGACGAGAGGGAAAGAGGGGGGAGGAGAGGAGAGAGGAGGGATGGGGGGGAGAGAAAATCAACAAGCAATCATAAGTTTAATTTGGTCTCCATATTAATGAGCACGGAGCTGAAATGTCAGCAAAAATGCAGTCATACATGAAAAACATTTAATGCATTTTGAACATTAGTTTTTTTTCTTCCCCCCCTCTCTTCTTCTCGCAGATTCATCTTATCCGCCAAATGAGAGAAGTTTGTCGGAGGCTGCGTAACGGAACGATTTTGTCGGCGCGGCAACTAAAGTTCGGGGGAAGTGATAAGGATGCATCTTCATCCTCATCATCTTTTCTCCTCTGTCTGCATGTCGTCATCCGCTTACTGTTTCCTCTCTCTTCTGCTTCTGACCTTCCCTCGTTTCCTTTCCTCGTCCTCAGACAACAGTTTTCTCTTTCCTTTCTCTGGTTGTCCTCCTCCTCCTCCTCCTCCTCCTCCTCTCTATCCTGACTTTCCTCTTTGTCTTTATTGAACCTTGAGATTGAGATTCTTTTTCGTGAATACAGTCATGTAAAATATCGCCGTATGCAGTCACACCCCCCCCAACATGAAAACCCTTCCTCCAGACCAAACATTAATATTGGACGGTTCTGAAACAGAAAACGTTTTATATTTAATTTATTCATGGGCGTGTCCAGAGGGGCGGCCTGCGGGGGCCGCCCCTGAAATATGATTGGCCACCCCAAGTGCCACCCAATTATGGCAAGGCCATTTTAAAAAAGATCCCTTGACCTCTGACCTCAAGATATCTGAATGAATATGTGTTCTGTGGGTACCCAAGAGTCTCCATGTTATGCTAATCCCATGCAGTTTTTGGCACATGCGTATACATGTGGTTTTTTCACCCAGTGTATTTGAATATTTCTGCATACTTGGGTCCATAAACAGTGTTGGAATTGTATAAATTGGGAATGACTGGGAAGCTGAGACACATACTTCATGCCACCGCTGCATAAGTCAGTGCCCCTCTTGGACCACCCCAGTGAGAACAGTCTGGACACGCCCCTGCATTTATTAAATTAACTGTTAACTGTTTTTTATTTCGCGTTCCTCCCAACATGAAGTTGTAGATGCTTTTTCCCAAGCTTACTCGACACTGTCAGGAATTTCTTCGGGGAAACATTTATTTATTTTAAAGAGTCCGTTTTAAATACTGGAGTCAGCATTTAATATATAGGCCGAGTGTAATTAACTAAAGGACGTAAACTCTGCCAGAGTTGCTGAGAATCCACAAATTTCTAGGAAAGATACTGAGGACATGACCTCTGTGTCCTCATGGTACAGTAATAATACCGTAGAGGTATTAGTACTAGCACTACTGCTACGAATATAACTAGTAGCAGTATGCAGACTAGTGTTACTGCAGCTCATAATGCAACATTCCTTCATTTTTCTACTCTCCATTGCCCATCCTTCTCTGCTTCATTCTTGTTTTCTTCCTAAACAAAGTGTGTGTGTGTGTGCAGGAGATACACACAAAAAAAACCCACTGTATGCTCGCTTACATTTGTGTGTTTGAGTGTGTGTGTGTGGGTGTGTGAGTGTGTGTGTGTGTGTGTGTGTGTGTGTCTCAGTGTCTCCGGTTGAGATGGATGTTCCACCGGCTATGAAAGAGCAGGAAGTGGCTCTCTGACACCCCATTTATACTGCCAGACACTTCAACCTGTGTGTGTGTGTGTGTGTGTGTGTGTGTGTGTGTGTGTGTGTGTGTGTGTGTGTGTGTGTGTGTGTGTGTGTGTGTGTGTGTGTTGGTGGGAAAGTACAGCCACATAAACACCATTAAGTGACATCACCCTCCCCAAAAACTGCCTCCAGCTTACAATGATTGCAATATATTATATAAGGCACAGCCAACCAGATGTTTATATTCTTATATTTCTATGTGAACACTTTAAAATCACTGTTACATTTAACTTTTACCAAACCAATTTCCAATCTTTTTCTCGCTCTCTTAAATTCTTTATAAATATGCTTTAAAGCTGCAGTAGGTAACTTCTATTAAAATAACTTTTTGTCATATTTGCTGAAACTTTCACTATATCCTGACAGTAGAACATGAGACAGATAATCTGTGAAAAAAATCTGCTTCGTCGGGCTCCTCCTAGAGCCCCTAACAGCATCTGTGAGAATCCACCTGGCCCGAACAAAAACAACCAATCAGAGCCCAGAGAGATATAAAGACGCTTTGGGTTGGAGGCTTGAAGATTTTTATATCGTTGAGTCAGTTAGTGAAAGATTTAGCAAATATGACAAAAAGTTATTTTTATGGAAATGACCTACTGCAGCTTTAAACTCATTTTATCTGTTCAGCCTGCAAAGCATGAAGGAGAAACTATGGTGGCCACAAAGCTCATCTAGAGCCAGTGTTTGGTTTGTCCGTTCTGAGCTACTGTAGAAACATGGCGGACTCCATAGAAGAGGACCTGCTCCCTCATTCTAAGGTAACAAAATCACAAATGTCTATGAATATTATATATATTCATCATACAATATTCCACACTGGACCTTGAAATTCTCTCATTTATTTAGGATAATTGTGAATATTTCTACCTTTGTGATGGTGTAACACTGAACTACTGTAAAGCTTTAAATGTAACTAAACTCTGCCTCCTGTGTCGCAGAGTTTCTGGAAGTTTCTCTTTCACCAAATTAAAACCCTTCTGTTTGGACAAAAAGATGCAAAAAAAAAAAAAAAAAGAGGCAAAGAGACTTTCTCTCTTTCCAAACGAGGCGACAACAAAAGACCCGGCAACATGTTTTAATTGTCGCCATGGAAACCAGATGAATGAGCCATTTGACTGGCCGGTAAAGACGGCTCGCCATTCAGCCTCGCAGCGAGTCACGTGTGTTTGTGTGTGTGTGTGTGTGTGTGTGTGTGTGTGTGTGTGTGTGTGTTAGCTGGGAGGTCATTAGTACAAAGCAAGGAGGGTGAAATTTCTACCAGTCTGTTGAGATAGAGAGACAGAGGAAAAAAGAGGAGAAAAGAGAAAAAGAGTTGAATGAATGCACATACTAATAACTGTTCTTTAAAAAAACAAAAAGGAAAAACCAATAAACAATCCCCTCGGCTATTTGTGGATCTCCTGATTCACCTGAAGATGCTTTATTCATAAGATTATATCACATCATAAAAACGTAACATTATTAGTGCGTGTGTGTGTGTTCAGGGGCTTATCCCCCGTTTACCTCATCATACTTATACGTTTTATATGTTTTTATGTCTAGGTTACATAAATGGTTGAAATGAGCACCTCTGCTTTTTGTCCACATGAGTACCCTTACTGCTACCACCACTGAGGTCACCAAGGTCTGGCCCTCAGACCTCGGTATTTTTCCTGAGGGGTGGACAATAAAACCTCAACCTGTCTGCGGCAGCGAGCCGCAGACGTGCCAACCTCCACCGTCTCTCTGCGTCTCTGTTGATTGGGTGTGAGTTCAATCAGAGGCTGATCCGAATACAAACACACAGAGACAGACACGAGGCGAGTGCAGGGAGAAAATTCACTTCTCTTTCTGTATGAACACACCGCTCGTGTTTCTTTTCTCTGGGTACCAGAGCCGAAAGCAGAAACAGCGGCCATGATACAGGAGAGCACGAAGAAGAAGAAACAGAGAGATAACACATGAAACAGGCAGACGAGTAGCCGGGTAGGTTACAGGTGTGTCACTGTAAACCAGGGTAGGACGAGACTGAACACTGCCTGCCTGTGAGTGAGTCTGGGGTCAAAGACCTGAACCTTTCCCCCAGAACCAACTTCAGACCCTCTTCCTGCCCCCCAGAGGATGAGCCCTTTACTGGCCTTACGACTCTGCTGCCACCCTCAGGAACAAACTGCTGGTTAGAGAACAGCCCAATAATCATGTTGTTTGTTTGGTCCAACACTTTTATGTTGTGGAGTATAATGAACACTGCAGCCTCTGGGGGATGCAAGCACGGCTTTATATTAGTCTGCTTAATATGATTTGCTTCTAATCTTCATTACAAGACCAAAATATAACAGCATATAAATGAAAGAAACTTATAAAGAAAACACCATCTACTGACTTTGTTTTTACCACTGAGAAAAGTCAACAAATTGATTATTATTATTAATAAAAGTGCATTTTCACAGACTTATTAACTTTATTTGTATCATCTAAATATTGAAGGTTCCAAAAACGAGAGGAAGAGAGAGTGCAAGTGCTGGTTGAGTCATACAGGCTGTGGTATGCCGCTAGTGGTCGATGCCAAGCGACCTTTGACCCACTAAGAACCCTGGGAATTCTCTCATGGCAAGACAGGACAAGACGAAACAATACGATCAGAAGAAGAAGAAAACACAGGAATTCCAGAAAATTCTACCAACACTAGGGCCGGGTTACGATAGTTGGTTCCAGTTTGGATCCAGTTCCCTTGTAAGCAAAATACTCGGATTAGTTCAACTTTGATGCTGATTAATCCGTCAACAAACCTTTAATCTGTCTTTGTTATTCTTTTATTCTGATATTCTTTTATTAGCAATGACAATGTTGAAAATATTTCCACTTATAGCCAGCGTTGACCACAGCTTTCGGCAGTTAAAATGAACGTTAGTGGCGGTAGATTACATCGTCTGTAGTTACAGTAAATGTTAATTTATGAGCAGCTACACTGAAACTTTAGTCTGTTTCTCTGTGACTCCTCAGAGTCCGGGTTAAGCTGTTTACACATATCATATCAACATTTTGAGCTTTTTTTTTTTTTTTTACTTATAAGCCCCTACAGGGAACTTTAATTTTAAGTTGATTCTGGCGGCCCCTGTGGACAAAAGCGGTAGTGTTTCTACCGCCTCATTTCCATGATTTCAAGTGGAATCCGACCCAGTGGCAGGCATTAAGGATAACTAAAAAGAAATAGAAATATTCTCTCTGATGGTTGTTTGTTTATAGTTCATATAGGTCATATAGTTCATATAGGTCATATAGTTAAAGCTGCAATCGGCTCTGATTGCTTGTTTTTGTCCAGGCCCGGTAGATTCTTGCTAATGCCATCAGGAGCACTAGGAGGAGCCAGAGGAATCTGATTATTTCATAGATTATCTGTCACATGTCTGATAATAATAGGATATAGCGCAAAGTTTAAGCAAATATGACAAAGAGTTATTTTTTTAAAGTTACCTACTGCAGCTTTAAAAGCTCCTTGTTGTACGTTTAACCTCATACTTGTGAATCAGGAACTCCATTATTTGGATCAGGTAATTTGTGAAAAATCTGGTGTAAAAGTCAGCGTGTTACAGATGTTATTTCAGTGTGTCAAAACAATCAATATTTCATATCTTCTGCTGCTCATGTCATTTTCAGGTTGTGAAAATTAATTAGCCAAGCACAGAAAGAAAGAAAAATATGTTTCTACAACATGACAAATCTCTCTCTCGCCTGGTCACTTCATGTCATTTAAGCAAGTAAAGCTTTTTTAAACAGCACTTTTTATAACACACAGTTATAAAGTGCTTCACAAACAAATAGATACAACATAAATACTAACATATAGATGAATAAACAAGAGGAAAAAAATAGACACAACTAAAATAAGTAAATAAACACTGGAAAGGAGCTCTATAAAAGGCCTATAGTGGAGGGTCCATATGTGTGTGTGTGTGTGTGTGTGTGTGTGTGTGTGTGTGCTCTTGTATTATTGTTATATCTGTTATGGAGCTCAGGAGTGAGGACATTTTGTCTGGTTTCGTGTCTTCAAAAGGGGGATAAGAGCCAGTTTTAGAGTCGAGACTAGCATTAGGTTAAGGTTAAGGGCCAAGAGAATAAATTATGTCAGTGAGTGTAGAAGTACAAATGTGTTTGTGTGTGTTTCTGACCCCATAGGAAGCTGGATGGATCACACTATTCAGTCCCTAAACAAAGACAGGCTTTATACTGAGAGACAGACAGAGAGAGAGAGAGAGAGAGAGAGAGAGACAGACAGACAGACAGAGAGAGAGAGAACAAGAGACATAACTGCATGTTCGGCTGTGTCTTTTCTGTGCACTGTAAAACAAAAACAATTATTTTCATGGTAAAAAACTGCCAGCTGTTTTTGTTAGAACTTTAGCGTAATAAATAGTATATAAGAAGTATATAAAGAAGTAGTTTAACCATATGAAAATACCATATGATGCTATGACGGTGGTTTTCTGTGCAATTTACAGTCTGTGACATTAAAAAACAACTTTATTCCTTTAAAATGTCGTATAAATAAAGGTTTTGCCATCAGATATCACAGAGTTTTACTGTTACAGAAACCTATTTAGAGTCATTGTTTGACAGTTTTAAACTGTAAAATCTACAGACAGTTTTTACAGTGGTGTGTGTGTGTGTGTGTGTATGTTTCTTGGTAACATTGTTCTTTACTTTCAATGAAAGGGAAATCAAATAATAATGTGCATTATTGGTGCAGTTTGTTATACTGGGAGTCTGCTCTGGGAACAGGTTTCAGGTACAGATTTGCTCCGTTTCCTCACTGAGACACTTTACTCATCGTCTCATTGCTGAGTGAGTGAGTGAGAATGTGTTAACCACTGAGACTTACTGTCTTACTGAAGTGGGCAGGTGTTGGACAACAACACGGCCTCTGTTGATGCCTTCCGCCACTGTGTGTGTGTGTGTGTGTGTGTGTGTGTGTGTATAAATGGAGTAAATGTGACAGATAGAAAGTCAGAGAGGGCCGATTCAGTGGTCTTTATTTAACCCAGCAGCAGAGTCTATAACCAGCTCAGCTGAGAACAAAAATTAAGGACTAAATGGTGCCCAAAAGTCATCTTAACTGTGAAAAATATACTAGTTCAACCTGCTTTTAAGGTATCTTGAGTCATGTTACCTTCGACTTTGTGACGTTTCCTTGTGATCCTAACCCGAAGAGCATATCAAACACACTCACACTGAGTCCGAGTGCTCCGACTAAACTTTATTTTTTGCTATCTACAAAAATTTTACTTTATTTTTTTTAAAAGCTGATAAAAGCCGACTTTAAGGGCTCAGACTAAAAAGATGAAAACAATCTCTTGGTTTTCTCAGTGCGTTCTTTATAGAGAGACACAACTGTGATGTAACTTCAGCCGGTTGTTGTAATGTGAGAAACAGGAAATCAGGAGAACAGCTAAAGAATGTCCACTTATTTAAAGATCAATGTTACAAGCTAACTATGAAAGTCTGATATCTTTCCACACATCCACACAAGTTCAATCAGGAAGACCGAGCTACTCATTCGTTCACATTTCTCTCTCTGTCGGCCAATCACTCAGTCATTGTTTCTGTCAGACGGTAAGAAGAGAGGGTATTTTAAGAATTTAGCATCTATTGGACTGTCATCATCGACTGTTATTGTCACCTCTCTCATTTCATTGATTCCCCTCCTTTCCTCTCCTCTCTCCTCCTCTCCACGCTCCTACCCTCCTCTCTTCTCTCCATTCCACCACAATGACAGAAATGTAATAGCATGGCTCTGTGTGTGTGTGTGTGTGTCCAGCAGACCGACCATGTAGCCTAAACGACAGACAATCTTTATTCTAATGAAGAAGGTGCCAAGGTCAAACGGAGAGCAGGGTGATGAATGGAGAACATATACACAGTCATGCGCGCACACACACACACACACACACACACACACACACACACACACACACACACACACACGCACATACATCATGTGGCTCACACATTAATTGTGTAGTTGAGCTCCCAGTCGCTTTGCAACTGCAATATTGTGTGTTGTCATGTTCACAGTCTCTCTCTCTCTCTCTCTCTCTCTCTCTCTCTCTCTCTCTCTCTCTCTCTCTCACACACATTTAAAAGGAGGTTTTCCCCTTGAGATGACATTAAACATTATTCTCACAACACACACTTAAATAAACCGTCACAGGAAATAAAATCTGCTCGCAGGTAAAAGAAAATCTGCAGCGTGAACGTGTGTGAGTTTCTCTCTTTAACTCAAAGTGCCACAAGTGATCAATAAACCCTCAGAAAGAGAGTTTATTTTTCCTGTAAATGATTAATAATCATGTGATTTGGTGTTTATTTGTTGTGCAGTAAATCTAAATACTGCTGACCTTAAATACTCAGCAGAGGTTGTTCCTGTCTGTCTGCACACTGAACTACGGATGACTGATTTTTCTGAACAGTAATCAACTTCGAGGTTGGAAGTAAATTAATAAAAGTACATCTTAGAGTAGGAACTATTTATCATTTATATTAAAACATCATACACTGTAATGCAGTAAGTTATTTTAACAAAAAGAAAACACAAACAAGCTTTTACTAATAATTTTAAGTGATACTAAGTGTTGTAAGTTAGAGAAACATTCCTGATTAAGTACTTTTTACTACAAAATTTGTTTTCACACATCAAGTAGCTTTAGTAATTTTAAGTTGGTTTCGATGTAATCAACAATTTTTTTAGTTAAATGAACTTATCTGGTTTTACAGTGTTATCAGAACAGAGCAAAAATGTGTTATGTGGGATTCAGTGTAACATTTGATTTCATTTATTATTAATATCAAAGATTTAATTTGGTGTTATAGCTAGTAGGCTTTCAAATTAAAGGTACCCTGTGGAATTATCTTCACATTTATGGTTTCACAATAAAAGCCCTTGTCTTTGGTGTAACAAATGTTTTGAATGTGATTCCTGCATTGTTTACATTTACACCAACATTGAAATATTTGAATATGTATTTAACAGAGAGCAGCTCATTAACACGTTGCTCAATAGCACCACAAGTGGCCAAAACGTCAAAGCGAACCTTCAAAATAAGAGCAAACTAATGTGTGTTATTTAAAAACCATTTGAGATTCACATCAAATGAATCACTGAAACTTCTTTTGGTAGAAAACCTTTAGAATAAAAGTCTGATTGGTTTAATTCTGTTGCTGCTTATCGCTTTGTGAGACGAGCCGTCGCTTGTTGTTTTGAAGGGAAACTCTGCAAACATGTTTACAGCCAACCTTGGCCCGACATTGGCTCGACGCTCGTCAAACTACTTTTATTTCTGTATGAGATTCCTGCTCATTCCTGTGTGTGAGTGTGTGTCAGCATCAGGTTTCAGTCAGACGCCGTTCCTGGGAAGCTGAGGGAGTCTCAAGAGAGAAGAGATACAGAGAGAGATACAGAGGAAGAGAGAGAGAGAGATACAGAGAGAGAGAGAGAGGGGGAGGGAGGGAGGGAAAGTTGGCGAGATGCTGCTGAGTCGTGTCTCTTTGTTCTAAAGCAGATATATCCCCGACTTTATCAAGACTGACAGAACAAACGCACAGGAAACAGCCTCCCACAGGACACATAATCCACACACACACACACACACACACACACACACACACACACACACACACACACACACACACACACACAGATGAGAAGACACAGCAAACACACTAAGACACACAGAGGTCTGAAAGTGAACACACGCTCAAGAAAACTCAGAACATTTGAGAAAGTGCAGTGACACACATGAACACCCACAACATATGAACACACACACACACACACACACACACACACACACACACACACACACACACACACACACACACACGTGAGAAACACACCAAGGTCTGACGATGCACACATCAACACACGCGGAGATACGAGAGATATTTAACACACACACATACATACGCACACAACTTTGAAAATATGTGTGTGTACTTTTAGAGGACAAAAACACACACACACACACACACACACACACACACACAGAAGCTGACAAGAAAAGCAAACATAATACACGTTTCTATGGCAACATATGAAGATTGATTACCATGAACAAGGGCACACACAGGCTCATAAACATACTTTAGTTAAAAAGTGAGGGTTACACAACAAGGTCAAACAGAAAGAAGAAGAATAAAAGTTAAACAGAAAAAGGAAGAAAGTGAATGTAGTGAAATCCATTCATCATCTATAAAAGCTCAGTGTGATCTCATTCCAAGGTAACAACAATGCAGCTATTCTTATTTTCATGTGATTCTAAACTAATGAAAACAAACCTCTGAATATTATATTGTTAGAATATTATAGATCCTCCTCAGTGTTACACACTGCACCTTTAATCCTGACCATGTGAACCACAGGAAAACTTGTACAGCACCTTTCTAGTCTGGATGGCAGAGGCTGCGGGGAGTCAGCCTGCTCATCAGGAGCAGTTAGGGGTTCAGTTTCTCACTCCAGGGATCAAACCGGGAACCTTCCAATTACTGGACGGTCGCTCTGTCTCCTGAGTCAACACCCGACTTACTGAGTATCAGCGGGTGGAGCCGCAGTCACATTAAGAGTCAGTGAAAGTAAGCAGGCAGCAAACAGAAAGGTAAAGGCATGTGAGAAATAACTGCTGCTCTGTTCTCTCTGAGAGTGTCAGTAACTTAACTGTGGACTGCTCTTCGCTTTAGAGCTGCAACAATTAGTCAGTTAGTTGCTTAGCTGTCAACTAATAAATTAATTGCAAACGGTTTTGATAATCGATAAATCATTTTAAGTCATTTAAAAGAAATATTAATTATTTATTAATATATCCAAATTCTCTGAAATCAGCTTCTCAAATGTGAATATTTTCTGCTTTCTTTAGTCCCCTGTGTACAACATATGAAATTATGTGAACACACAAAATGACACACTTGAAATCACACAACAACTGACTGAGAGACTGATAATATATAAAAGGTACACGAGAACACACACACACACACACACACACACACACACACACACACAAGTCCCAGAGGACTTCAGCTCGCTGTTCGTATAACAAGCTGCAACAAACGACAAAACGCGACATCAGGACATCTGACCCAGGAAGTGTTCGACTCACACACATCCAGCCAAACACACACTATACACTGTATACACACAGTACACACTGTACACACACTGTACGCACACTATACACACACACACACGTAGTACACACTGCAGACACACAGCGAGGCAGCAGCAGAGCTCTGCAGGTCTCTGGAGAGAAGAAAAGGGAAGATCAGTCTACAAAGAGAGAAAGAAAAGTGTGTGTGTGTGTGTGTGTGTGTGTGTGAGAGAGAGAGAGAGAGAGAGAGAGAGAGAGAGAGAGAGAGAGAGAGAGAGAGAGAGATTTTTGCTGTTTCCAAGTGTTTTTTTAATGGTTGAAGACTTTTTTCTTCACTTCTCTCAGTGTGTGTCAGATCTTGGTCTGCGGTGGATTACAGGAACAGATCAGCCATCCATTCATTCTTGTTCCTCCCTTCTTCCCTCCTTTCCTTTTTCCCCTGGATGGGTTGAGGAAGAGGATTTTTGACAATAATTAAAATATAATTGACATTTATGGCCAGATGACGATCGATCAGCACATTCTGAGGATTGTGGGTCACATCTGTTCATCTTCCTTCACTTATTCCTTCCTTCCTTCTATATTCCCTTCCTTCCCTCTTTCCTTCTTTCCATCCTTTATCTTCTCCCTGCCCCTCCTTCCCTTGTTTCATTCTTTGCTTCCTTCTCTTCATATTCTCTCTTTCCTTGCTTTCTCCGTCTTTCGAAAATTAATACGTTTTAATTTCTTTCCCTTTCTTTAATTTCCTCCCTCCTTCCTCCTTCCTTCTTTTGATTCTTCATTCCTTCAGTCTCTCTTACCTTCCATATTTCATTGCTCTATCTTTCATTCCTTCTTTCCCTTTTTTCCTTCCTTCTTTATTCCCTTTCTTCCTTGCATCCTTATTTTTAATCCACTTTTATTCCTTCTTTCCATCCTTTTTCATTTCCCACCTTTCTTCCCTTCCTTCCTTTTCATTCTCTCTTCCCTTATTTCCTCCTCTAATTCCTTGCTTTCATTCCTCCTCTCCTTATTTATTTAATTTAATTTTAATTTCTGTCCCTTCCTTTAATTTCCTCCTTCATTCCTTCCTTCCTTCCTGCCTTCCTTCTTTTGATTCCTTAATCTTTCAGTCCCTCTTCCCTTCCATTTCTCCTTCAATTTCCCCTTTCATTTACTCTTTACTTCCTTCTTTCTTCCTTTTCTTCCTTGAATCCTCTTTTGAATACACTTTTATTCCTTCTTTCTACCATTTTTCATTTCCCACTTTTCTTTCCTTCCTTCCTTCCTTCCTTCCTTCCTTCCTTCCTTCCTTTGTTCCACCCTCGTTTCCTATCTTCCTTCTCTCTCTCTGTCTTTCATCCCTTTGTCTTCCTCCTCGGTATTACAGTAAGAAGGCTGAAACCACAGACGTTTGCAGCAACAAATTACTTCTCTCTTCTTCCTCTTCCTCATCCTCTCTCTGTCTCTCTCTCTGTGTCTCTCTCTCTCTCTCTCTCTCTCTCCCGTACTCTCCCTCCCTCTCTCTCTCTGGATGGAGGGAGTTTGGGAGAGCGTTAGCAGCACAGCGAGGATTGCAGCAACAATTACATGTGAAATTAGCCTCGCCTCATAGCCTGCAGTGTAATTCCAGCCTTCTGAGGCGTGGCAAAGTCATCTGTCTCTAATTAAAGATTCTCTCTCTCTACCTCCCTCCCTCACCTTCTCGCTATCTGCCCCTTCCTTCTCTCTCTCTCTCTCTTGGGTTAACATTCATCTTCTTTCATCCTTCTGTCTGTCTAAGGGTGGAAGGGAGGGGCGGTGATGGGAAGGTGCGTATCAGAACCTAATTCACTGCAGGTCGCAGTTTTTAGCACGTGAAACAAATTATTTCCTACTTTTCATTTCAACTCTAATTTCTGTCTTTTTTCTTTCCTTGTTCGTTATTTCTTCATTCCCTCACATTTCCTTCTTTTCTCTACTTTTCTCTCAGTAAGTCAGCTCACATTAAACATCCACAGCTACCAGGAGCTTGAATCTAAATATCATTTTAATTATCAACATTCAAAAAGCTCAAATATCCAAAGATTCTCTTCATTGTGCTGAAAAAAATAACTTATTTCATAGATTTCATAAATATGGTAGAACTTTTTCCATTACTTTTCCTATTTGTATTATTATTACGGTAAAATGTTATTAGTACTTTTCAGTTTCAATCCATATTATTTCTGTATAAATACAAGAAACTATAAAAATCCCATATGATGCTGTGATGGTGGTTTTCTGTGCAGTTTACAGTCTGTAACATGATTCCATATTCAGCAATTAAACAGGAATACATAAATAAAAAAGATGTTCTAATAATAATAATAATAATAATAATAATAATATGATAATTATTATATAGCAGTTATTATATTATGTTATTATTATATAGAAGTTATTATATAGCAGTTATTATATGATAGTTATTATTATATGACTGTTACAATGAAGACAAAATGAAGAAAGGAGGAAAGACTTTGAAGCAGACTGAGAGAGATCTCAGAGGATATAGGACTTAAGCCGTCTGTGTGTTTCTCAGGCATGACTCTCCACTGGAATATAACCCAAACTGTGTGTGTGTGTGTGTGTGTGTGTGTGTGTGTGTGTGTGTGTGTGTGTGTGTGTGTGTGTGTGTGTGTGTGTGCTCAGCCTCCTGTTGAGGTTGTGTACTCTCACTGTTGCCCTCAGGGTTTAAGATGGAGAGAGAAACACAGACTGTGAATCTACGGTATTTTGTTTCATTTCTCTGTCTCTCGTTCAGACTCGTGTCTCTACAGGAGACTCTCCTCTCCAGAAAAATAAGATCATGGGTCATATTTTATACAACACGCTTACATTGTCCATATGAAGCCCCTTCATAGTGATAATAATAACTGTATATTGGACAGCAGTTTTGGCGCCGCCTGAAGTTGCTCAATGTCCTTGTGGATCCTACTTTACAAATCTACATATATCTGTATTTCTGTCATTAAAATCTGCACATATTGAGATATTATTGCTGTGGCCTGTCCTCGTCCAGGTCTCCACAGTGGAGAGGAGGTTCACCGTCCATTTTTCAGGTATTAGAAATTCTGTGATCAATATTTGTGTATAATGTGATTTTGTTGGTTTGTTCTGTACACTCGACATTCATTGTATGTCGGTCCGTCTGGAGAGACACTGTTTGTGAGGTTTCTTCCAATTTTTCCTGTTAAAAAAGCTTTTTGGGGGAGTTTTTCCTTCCCTGAATGGAGAGTATAGGGACAGAGGGGGTTTAATGAATTTAAAGCCACCATTTTGGGCTGTATAAATAAAATTAGTTTTGACTTTTGGCAGAAAAGTTAAGTTCTACACAGAAAAATCTTTGATCAGAAAACAGTCTTATGAATCAGTCATGTGGGTCCAAGGTGAAATTTCAAGCTTGACTTTTTGACTCAGTCTCTAGAGTGAAGCTGCTAAAATGTTACTATTACTTTATTTAAACACTGAAGATGTTGTCAGACTAAGTGTTTTCAAAGACTTAAGCCCAGTTCAGACTGAAGATTCACGATGAAAAGTTGTCTCAGCTGATGGTGTTGCTGCAGCTCAGCCTGTCAAATCTCCAGTGGCTGGTTTTAGGACGTAAGGCACATCCGTTCACTGTGAAGGTTTGGACAGCCTGATAATGTCCCCATGCACCCACTGATGGCTCAAAACTCTCATCCCTCAGCAGCAAGTAGCTCACTATCACCATCCTCACTTTATATTTAAGGACACTACAAATTCTATCCAGCTATATATATATATATAGTTAGAGCAGAAGTACAGAAAGTCATTGTCATGATACACTATCTTATCTAGTTTCATTGTTGCAAGTAGCTGCAAGTTTCAACTTAGTAGCGACTCTTTGGTCTGAACTGGGCTTTGGAAGACGTAGAATTGGTCATCTTCCGCCATGAAACACATTCAGTTACTCTCTGGACATCTCATGTTGTTGTTTCCGGTCAGAGGACAGTTTGATTTTTGTCTCAGTGCAGTTCAAAGGGTTAAACTCTGCTTATTTGGACAAATAGAGTTAAAACGTATTGTTTTTCTCTCTGTATCAGCCTGCGTGTGTGTAAGCGTTAATCAGTTCAGGCTCTCTCCTTCTGGTTTGGACCAGAGATTACCGGACAACCAGTGAAAACACACTGTGTTTCTGTGTGTGTGTGTGTGTGTGTGTGTGTGTGTGTGTGTGTGTGTGTGTGTGTGTGTGTGTGTGTGTGTGTGTGTCGCCTCAGACAGAGCTCCTCTGTCGGACTCACACTGATTGGTTTTGGAATCCAGTTAATGAGCAGGTGTGTGTGTGTGTGTGTGTGTGTGTGTGTGTGTGCAGACCGGCGTTCCATCAGAGCACCATGGGCTATTTGAAATGAGAATTTAGCGGCAGGGATGCAAACACACACACACACACACTCCTGATAGCCACTGTAATTAGTTGGACTCCACTGGAACCCGCCACAGGGAGAGAGAGGGAGACAGAGACAGAGAGGAAGACATCTGTGATGACTTAATGCAATGAAATGTTTTCAAATGAAGTCTTGAAGGAAATTCCTTGATTTATCCCCAACAAGCCATGTGTTATATATCCCTCCACTGATCTACATCTGACACTTCCTGCCGCCATCATCCTTCTCTTCTTCCTCTCACGTATTCAGCTCAGAGAACAAACAATGTCAGGGACATGAAGGAGAAAGCTGTATTTACTGGCATCAGATACAGCCACAAAAGCAGCTCTGTGAGAAAATGCTAACATGCTTGTGTTTAACATCTTAGTTTAATGCAGTGATTCACAATCTGGGGGTCAGAACCCCCCACTAGGGGTCGCCAAAGCGTATGATTGTTAAAACATTTAGAACAGACAGATAATTGTTTAAAAAGTTCCCTAAACAGGAAATAATTCATCCAAATCATTCATCCAAGTTCACTGTTTGCGTTCATTGGACAGTTTTGAATATAATGTGAAAGAAAAAGAATGGGAACCACTGCTTTACTTTATGTGTTAGTATGCTAATGTTTGCTAATAAACATTAAACACAAAGTACAGCTGAGGCTGATGGGAATTCAAATGCAGATTTATAAATTGAAGCATTATATTTTGACCTGGCGATGGCACTAGAGGAAATGTCTGGTTACCAGAGCAGTTGCTGTATTTCAATTTATAATAAACTACTATAACTTACAATTTACAGCACACAAAACAGTACTGTATCACTACAAAACAGCATTTTACTGTATATTTACTATACTTCTGCTGTATTTTATTATATTAATTTTAAAAAATCCATCAAATATTGGTACATTTTAATCTGGACCTGAACACCTGAAAGGATTCATCATCTGGGAACCATGAATAACTTTATAAAATGTCACTATGACAATCTCACCTGTTAATGCCATAAAAATAAATCCTTAAATATTCTTCATGAGCCTCAGTTGGTGCAGACCAGGCAGTAAAACATTATTGTTCTTTAATAATTGTGATTTTTCTTTGTAAAGAACATCAGCTGATTCTGAAGCTTCTGATCGATCTCTACTGCTCTTGTTTTCTATTCTTTTCTTCTGCAGCTCTCCCTCCGGCTGTTTTTCATTTGTAATTTAAACTTTTACTGATACCAAATGTGTTTCTATACGATAAAGACACATCAAATGTGTGTGTTTTCACTTTGTGTGTGTGTGTGTGTTTGCACATTATGTCCACGCTTTAATGTCACCCTGTGCATTTTTAGTGGCTGTGTGTATGTGTGTGTGTGTGTGTGTGTGTGTGTGTGTGTGTGGTTGTTCATTTCTCTGTGTCTCAATCAAAATATTACCACGGTCAGTGAAATGACACACACACACCCACACACTGACACTTCTGGGAAATGAATGTTGGCTCCGCCTCCTGTGGGACTCAGGGCCAGAACCTTGATCATCAATTGGCTGAACTACAGGGGCCTTGATGTGTGATTGGTTGACAGCACCTACAAGGTCTGATGCTTGTTTCATCTCCCTGTGGACCCTCAACAAACTGACACAAAACAAGGTGCACACACACCATCTGGACACACACACCTACAATCAGGGAAACACAGATGAAACACACACTGAACAAAGTGAGAATGAACAGAACACACACATTACACAAACATGCACACACACACACACACACACACACACACACACACACACACACACACACACACACAGAGAAGAAAGGATGGACAGAAAGACAAAGACATGCTGTCAGGGGCGTTATCACCCCCTTTTTTTGGGGGGGGCACAAGAGGGGCCCTAACTTATGCAGGGGTGGCAGAAAGTATGTCATTCCCAATTTATGTCATTCCAATATTGTTTATGGTCCCCAGTATGCAGAAATATTCAAATACACTGGGCAAAATAGTGTATCCCTATAAAGGTGAGACTTGTGGGTTCCCATAAAACCCATTTTCATTCAGATATCTTGAGGTCAGAGGTCAAGGGATCCATTTGAAAATGGCCATGTCAGTTTTTCCATCACCAAAATGTAGCCTAACTACAGTGTTATTTAGCCCAGTTGCTGACATGCTAGCACGGGGTTGATAACAATGGGTGCGTTATGATACCAGTATCAGAGTCCACTACCGCCTCTGAAAGTGTGGACTGGAAGAGGGAAGGATAATGCAACAGACAAGACAAAATCAAATGCAACAGCAAGTAACTTAGTATTGGTGCACAATCGAGTAATGAACTACTATAGACTACATATATAGATATATATATATATATATATATATATATATATATATATAATAGACAGGACAGAGACTGAAAGCAGAATGTCAGCAGCACAACAGCAGCAGCTTCAGTCCTCCTTCACCAGGATAATAAACAATCTATTCCTGCTCATAAAACGCAAGAAAATCGACTTGAAACCTAAACAGACATTTCGGGTCATAGCTACACTTGTAAAATGTGAGCCGTTATGTGCTCAGAGAAAACAACTCTATTGATTAGAGGAGCGCTCCAGTAGTTTAGTATTACGCTTCCATACAGTTGGGGGACTGGTGAGAGACAGATTTTACCAGACTGAAACCAAAATAGCTTAAATTCTAGTCCCTGCAATGGGTCAAGCTCAAACAGTGATGGATCTTCCGCTTCCCATAATACTACTCCTTCATTACAGCCGCTCTGCTCGGATGTCTTTCAAACTCAACACCCCCAGTTTGTAATGCAGACTTTTATCAATTTGAAGTCTGAATCACAATGTGAGACATCATTGGGTATCTTTTCACACTTCCAGAGCCACATAAGATATTAAAGAACTGTTCTCACAGGCAGAATAGTACTCCTCGTTACTAAATGGACTTATACATGTAAAATCATTGGAGCGCCCCTTCAAAATAAAGCATATTTGTTATGTCAGATGCATGTGAAAAGGACAGCTAAGACATTACATGGAGGAGTGTTGAGATTAGTTGTGGTAGGTTTAGTGGTTGCTGCCTCTGAGGCTCACTGAGGCTGATGAGATATGGATCCTGATGCTATGCGATTCAACTTAACTCACTAACTGCAAGAATAATAATAATGATAGATGAATAAATTGTTGTTTACAGATGCAAATATGCTAGAAACAACACATCCTGAGTTCAAATTGTATCCAGTGCACCCTCCTTTAATCGGGGTAATCGCATCCTAACATCCCTGGAGTACTTTTGCAAATGTAAATATAATAAATAATAGTTAATGCAATGAATTAATCGTGTTTTTTATCTCACAACTTAGTGCCACTTCTCTGCCATTCAGTTCTTTCTGCTCAGTTGTTGTAACTGGATCCCCTCTAGGAAGCTTACTACGGCCACAGCTCGACCCACGCTGAAGCATTACCATAAGAAACCTCCACTTACTTTACTTGGCAGGAAAACATAGAGAATATCTACACATACACTCAAATGACTTTGGTTTGTGATTTTGGCTGTTGATGTTCAGTTAGATAAACTAAACACTTGTGTGAGTCATTGGTGATGTATTACAGATACACACTCTTTCTACCTGGCAGCAGATGAAGGTCTCAGCACAGAACAAGTCTCATTGTCCCCCTTTTACAGTAATAAACACCTTCCAGTTGTTGACCACAAATTGGATAGATTTCTTTTTAAATCTTTGTTCCATGTTCACTGGTGTGAGCATGTGCTTGTAACACACACACACACACACACACACACACACACACACACACACACACACACACACACACACACACACACACATATCTGTATCAAAACACACACAAACAGTCCTCTCCTCCTTCCTCCCTCCTTTCCAAGGTTGATAAGTGCCTCCATCTAACATCACAATAAACAGTAGAGCCTCGGCCTGCCAAGCCTGCCCGCAGGAACAACTGTCAGCCCAGCTTTCCTTTTCCGGAGGACACACACACACACACACACACACACACACACACACAAAGAAACACACAAACATACAAATGTAAAGACGCACACATAGACACTCTCCCTTCTCACTCTTTCTAAGTTCAGCACCACACACACACACATACACATACACACACACACACACACACACACACTCCAAAAAGAACAACTTTTGTTGGCGTTGCTATGGTTACAGGGTCGAGTCCCCCCAGCATTTTAGTGGAGCACAGCGAGGTTCTTTAACGGTCACATGAAGGAAAAAAACACAGAAAAAACAGGGGGTTTAGACCACGCACACACACACACACACACCCACACACACACACACACACACACACACACACTGTGTTAACTGTTAAACTTAGGGTAACAAAACCTTTTAAAAAGAGTTCATATAAACTGCTCAGAATATGAAACTTCAGTATGAATATACAGACGGATGAGAGGAGTCACATTTTTTGTTGATTATTATATTGATTCATTATTTCTTTGATCAAACTTTTATCTCAGTAATTCTTGCTTTTAAGGACACTACTTTGATTTCATATTATTTCTTCTTATCCTGTTAAATGTTTGTAGACCTGCAACAATTAGTTTATAATCAATGATTCTGTTTTTCCTGTTTAATCAACTCCTTTTAATGTAGAATATCTAATGTTATATATTAAAATATTAAGTTCACAGAGCCAAAGCTGACATCATTTGCTTTTGTCTTCTGACACACAGTCCAAAGTGGAAACCCCCCCCAGCATATTCCTCAGATTTTAGAATCGAACCTTGAGAATGTTTGTATTTTAGCTTGATAAATGACTATTATGGTAATATATTTTTAATATTAGGTAACTTATTAATGAATCATTTGTTTACATCACCTAATGTTTAAAGAGATAGCGGTAAAACAGGCTTATATTTTCAAAATGTTTGGTTGGAAACACTCAAACGGGGGTTAATGAAGGACAAACTACTAAATATATGTGTACATATACTGTGATTTTACATGTGCTGAAAGCTGTTGGACCTTTAAGCACTTTTTTAAGACTGACTGACGGACTTTTACCGTTATTGGAGGGTTTTTACAATGCAGCCTGGTGTCTTTTGATGAACTACAGGATGTGGGTAGTTAGCAGTCACTGTGGGAAATACAGAAACGAAGCCAACAAGTAAAAAGTGAGTGATATATATGATAAAAAGAGCCAAATATGAGCAGCTTACAGTATACAGGCCTGTCTGTGTAACTCTCAGTGGTGAAGAGGGAGAGAAACAGTATAAGAAAGCGACCTTGGACCGGGCGAGGAGACGCTGTCGAGCTCCACATCAATATTTTAACAGCAGAGTTGACAC
Organism: Dicentrarchus labrax; assembly: GCF_905237075.1. Lineage (NCBI taxonomy): Eukaryota > Metazoa > Chordata > Actinopteri > Moronidae > Dicentrarchus > Dicentrarchus labrax. The sequence goes on along the minus strand of NW_026136721.1, from coordinate 34,555,980 downwards.
ATCAAAAAAAAAAGAGAGAGAGAGAGAGAGGGAGAGGGAAAGAGAGCGAGAAGAAGAAGAAGAATGCCCAGCGATTCCAGAGTCATCTAAAATTCATGCATGCATCATCGCCGCCATGAATATTCATACGGAGATGAATATTTAAGTGCAGCTCCTATGGAGAAATTAGGTTCATCTTTACACTTATCAATAATTCGCAGGCCAGGTGAGTCTCATCGGCCACTAAATAAATCATATCTGCACACACACACACACACACACACAAAAAAAGAAAAGTTTTGGACGGAGCGACACGGAGAAAGAGAAAGAACGGGAAAAAACAACACAAAGTTATGTGTGTGTTGGTTTGCAGCAATGCCTTGTGGGTAAGAAGAGAGTGAGATGTCAGCGGTTCGACCCCAACCAGAGTGTGTGTGAGCAGCATGATAGTGGATATGTTAGTCTGTGTAGATTTATGCATACATTTGTGTTTTTAAGGGTCAGTGAGTGTATTTCACTGTGGTTCTGTTTGGTTAGAATTCCCCAAAATGCAACAGTTCCTTCAAGCTCAGAGTTCATGATTATGTTATATATGTTATTGGTTTGTGTACTTAAATTATCCCAACAATGTTCTAACCCAGAGGAATCTGTCATTTTATTCAGGTAACGCAGCGTTTCCGACCTGCCTCCGGTTGCTATAGCGGAATACGTTGGATGCAACCACTGGTTTGGAAGAATTGGGAGAGATCATAGCTTCAAGGATTTCACAAAATGTCCTCCTGAAAATTAAAATCAGGAGGAGGCTGATGCAGTTTTGTTTCTCAGTATGCTGCTGTGACATGAACATGGAATAGGTACAAAAGTTGAAAGTGTAGAGATTGAAATATCTTAAACTGCCGGCTGATACAGAGGATGGAGCCGTGTGATTCAGGTAACAACAGGACCTTCCCTCTGGCGCCACTCGGAGTAAAAACTTCACATATTATGAACCACTTGTGTTAAAGATCTAAGAATAAAAAAGTTGTCTCTCCATTTTTAATCCATTCAATACTTTTTACTTCTAGAGTGCAACTGAAACATCACAAATATGGCCTCCTCACTGCCCTGATTGAAATACAATAAAATGTATTGTAATGGTTGTATGTACCATAACCTACAGCATGTACACAAAGTGCATGTACATGAGCCTGATGCTGTTACAGACAATGTTATGTTAATTGTGGCACCACCAGTAGCGCTGGAAGTTACTCCTCGTTTGACATTGCATATAAAGTGAAATAAGAACTTGATTCATAAACGTTTGTCAGGCGAGTTCATTTGCATTGGACACATGTAGATCAGCTCACAGCAGGCCGCTTACTTTATTTGTTTTCATAAAAGTATAAAAATGCTTTTAAAAATGACATTTTCTAGAGTGCAACTCTAACTGTGCAACATGAATATATATTCTGTCAGTCTTTGATTCTCTATCAGTGTGTGTGTGTGTGTGTGTGTGTGTGTGTGTGTGTGTGTGTGTGTGTGTGTGTGTGTGTGTGTGAAGGACAGAAGAGGATGACTCAGATCTCTAATCGTAACACATGCTGTTCCTCTGTCTCATTTGGCTGAAGTGAACAAACACACACACACACACACACACACACACACACACACACACACAAATTCTCACTGACACTAACACACACACACACACACACACACACACACACACACACACACACACACACACTTTCTCTATGATATGGTTATGAGGGAGGCTATGCCTTGTAATCCCATTCTCCTTGGTAGGGATGAAGACAGGGTGTGTAAGTGTGTGTGTGTGTGTGTGTGTGTGGTGTTTGGCTGGAAGAAGGGGATGGGGAGGTGGAGGGAGGAGTGAAGGGAGGGATGGTGGAGACAGACAAACTGATGGATGAATGAAATGTGGGAGGACATCATTTGCTCCAGCTATCTCTCTGTTTCTACACACTTAGACTTTTCGATTAGCAGACGGTCCTTAGCGCTCCTCTGTATGATGGAGGCAGAGGTGGCTGATGGGAGATTTGTGACATCACAGTGAGGCCATTAAAGCCGTTTAAAGAACCTACAGAACCATTTCTGGACACAAGACCACAACTTGTGTGACGTTGACCAGCAAAAGTTATAAGCGAGAGCCAAACGTTTTGGCATGCACAGGTCGAGCTGCACAGACAGAAGTGAAAGTACGGAGGCTGGAAGGTGTCAAATCAGGTGAGAAAATGTGACAAAGCTGATCAAAGCTGGGAAACAGGACAGTGGTGTATTCAGACGCAGCCTGGACCTGCTGGTGTATTTCACCTTTTAAGGGGTTTAAAATAAATATACTGCAAAACATGCTTCCCAGTAAACTTTCTTTTAACCAAATTCAGAAGAACAAGTGGCTGACAGATCAATTTCAGTCAGACTCTTGATGCCAACACCCTGCGACACTTTTCTACCTATCGACTGAATCCAAACATCCACACCTCCCCACAATTACAGACTCACAAAGTTTATGTGGCGAGAGCTGTCAAAATCCATAAGTCTTCAAGTCTACTGAGGACCCACAGCCTGACTTTCTGTGGACCTCTGGAGAGTCCACTCTCAGTGCACCTGACATCTTTCAAAAAAATATTACAGTAATATGGGTCTGACAATGCTTAGAAAAAGATCTCAGCAGTGGTTGAATTCATGGCATCAACTAAAGGTCTCAAGTCAGTTCTTAAAGGTCCAGTGTGTAACATTGAGTAGGATCTCTAGTCAGAAATGGTATATAATACTCATAGGTATGTTTCCATTAGTGTAAAATCAACTGCAAATTGAATTGTTGTGTGTTTGTGACCTTAGAATGAGAGGTTTTTATCTACAGAAGGAACGGGTCTATAGATACAACCAGCTCATTCTAAGGTAACGATTCCTATACTCACTAATCTAAACATTCCTATGAATATTATATTACATTTTTGCTAATTGATCCTCCTAAATGTTACACACTGACTTAAGACTTCAAGTTAAGATTCAGCTGGTCTTGCAAAACCAGACGATCAGCAACAGTCGCTAACAAACGTATGCCCCTTACTTCAAGGACACGCCTTACCTGAACCGAAGCTCTCCCTCCATTCGCCTCCATAGTGAAACAAACTGGAGATATAGTGAATCACTTTGTGACACGGAGAAAGCTTTATAAAAGATTGAAAATGGATGTCCTGAGCAACGTTACATGGTCCAGGACAGTGTACAGACTTTGGACTGCTTCTGTAATGCAGGTTTTTTTTTTTTAAACTCTTTAATTATTTCCGCCACTTTGGAGGCCGAGAGGAGAGTACTGAAGTTACTGGAAACCAGTAAACCAGTAAAACACAGTCACAGACAGACGGCAGAGCTTACCTTGAAGAGGTGATGTCTCTGCTCCTCTGACATCATCAGCTGGTGACTGTCCGTTACCATGGCGTCCATGTCCATCAGCCAATCCCAGAGCTCCTGGTACTCGGCCTCAAACTCCTGCAGACTGAAGACAACAAGAGAGAGAGAGAGGGAAAGAGAGAGAGAGAGAGAGAGAGAGAGAGAGAGAGAGAGATTATTAAGTTGAATTATGGTTGTAATTCAATTTTCTTTTATTCATATTGTGTTTCCTGCATGCTCTACTTTCTGTTATTGTTTCTTGTATTATTGTAATATTGTTTTGTCCTGCGGCGATGAGAGACATATGCATCTTGTTATGTTGATAAAGAATGCGGCAGAAAATGCAAACTGGAATGAAAGAGAGACACTGACAGATAAAGGCAGACGGAGAGAGAAAGCAGAAAACAGACAGAAAACAGTTTTCAAGCTGCTGTTTGGACTGAAACTAAAGTTTTTTCCAACCAGAGCTGATTTGCATCTTGTACTCGACTGTGTCTGGATTCTGTTGTGAGGACAGAACTTCCTGTGATGCTACTTCTGCCAGTTCTTACAAGTAAAGCAAACACACAGTGCGACACAGAACGTGACAAAAAGCAGCGACTCTATTTTAGGTTTTATCAGCTGATGTTAGTGAATTAAACGTCAGGAGGTCAGCTGTCAGTCATAAGAAAACCCTCTTTTTATAGCTTCAAACAGCTCATTAAAACCAAACTCACCTGAAAATGAACACACCCCAGTGTGATAGGAACTGTGTACCGTGTACCAAAGAGCTTCATCTTTATATGTCGATGCTAATGGCCTGTAATAGACCCGCCGATCCACAGCAAAGTGTCAGTGTCGTGTTTTTCTTCTCCTAGACGTGAAAGGTGCAGTATAAAGAGCGATGAAGTCATGGTTCAAACAGTCCCATGTGAAGCTAAAAGTCAGCACTGACGTATTTTAGTTATGTAATGTACTTCACTTCCACCAGGTATTTATCTTTCTTTATTTTCCTGAACCAAACTGAAACCTCAGCTAGCTTTGTTTTGAAAGTGTAGCTGAATATTTATTGTTGCTAACTTGACTGTATGAACATGTGTGAAAGCGTGACACTGCCACGGTGGGTCAGCGTGTCTATTACACACTTTTGCCTGATACCCGGTTGGGCTTTATTTATCTTCTATGGTGTTACAAAAAACTCAGAAAGAAATAGGTGGCTATGAAGACAATTATCAGTATGCTCAATCTGAGCTGTTTGTCGGATGGCTTCAGAAACCCCCTCCCCCCACACCTTCCAGATGTCGGATCGGGGCAGAAAAAAAACGTTCCAAAACTGACAATGCGACATTCACACTAACGTCATGCAGTGATTGTCCCGGAGTGAAAGGAGCCAGGGTTTGAATTCTCTTTTTGTGCGTACGACTGAGTGGAACACGCTGAACGCTCCGCAGGACAGACTGTCTGAGAGCGTGTACACCATTATCCCCGTAAGTCCCCAGAAATCAGTGTTTCTTCTTGTTCCTACAGTGTGTTTGAATGATGTCTGTGCAGAGTTTGACTCCAGAAGGATGTTTTCACATTCTCTGAGCTCATTGGCAACCTGGTTTTAAGGGGCGGAGCCGGAGTGAGTCCTGATGCAGTATGCAGCTTCTACAGTGTGATCCAGCAGCGCACACTGAGAATGAAATACATCATCAACTCTGGAATTTTTAATGAGGTAGAAGGAGTAGACAACTTCTTAAGGATTTTAATGTGAAACGCCTCATTATTTCTTTCATTTCTTTACACTTTATATCTTCATATTGTTTTCTACCTGCTTCATCCCACATCCTTCCTCCTCCTCCCCTTTCAGCTTCAGTCTCACCTCCTCCTCATTCTGCTCCATTCCCCACTCACCTCGTCGTTGCTCTCCCTCCCACACTCTCTCATGTTGTCCACATTCTTTGTTCACCTCCCCTAACTCTTCCTTTCTGCTCTTCTCTCCCACATTATTTTCCCCTCACTCTCCCCTCTCCACTCCTCCCACTCTCACCCCCCTCCTTCCTCGTCCTCTCACCTCCTCCTCCTCGACACAGGATCACATCAAATATTTATGCTGCTGGAACAGGGGCCGATTGCTCAAACACTCACATTACTGTCAGCCGTTTTGTTAAGGTGTGTGAGAGAGTGACTGTGTGTGTGTGTGTGTGTGTGTGTGTGTGTGTTTATTATTTATATATTCGGTGGTTTTCGGTCTCGGCGGGGATCGCCAACATGTTTCTCAACATTAGCAGTGAAATTGTTTGGAATTCTCCGGTCGCCGCCGCCGACAGTTTGACAGCTCTGTCAGGCCCATGGCGTTTCCACGACAACACAAACATACACACACACACACACACACACACACACACACACACACACACACACACACTAGTCGAGACAACCGCACGTGAAGAGACACACTCGTGAAAACAATACCTCAAAGAGACTAAACAACCCAAACACACGACTGCTGATAATCACATGTACACACGCACGGCTACCCACAATGCAACGCTACACAATGTACACATACAGAAACTTGACGTGCCATAAAAGTAGAGAGAGTAAACTATGAATGAAATTATAGAAACAAGAACGGAGAGAAAGAATAAAATAAGCACTTCCATCTCTCCCTGTTTCATTTTCATTCATCTTGAAGCTGCAAATTCACTGCGATTCAGGCTGTAATGAGAACATGAATTTACTAACAGAACACACACGTTTGTGCTTCTTAATATAATACCCACAATCCCCCAGGCCTTGCCGAAATGTTAACCCTCACAAAGCCTTTAGAGAAGCGAGAACCGGACAAAATATCCTCCACACTTCTCAAACATTTCTTCACTTTCCCAAAACGTCTTGAAAACGTCTTCCTTAAAAATTGCCCAATTTTACAAAATGTCCTCCTTTTCTTTACAAATATCTTCTAACTTTGCGAGATGTCCTCACCCCAGAAAATGTCCTCACCCCAGAAAATGTCCTCACTCTCCAGAAAGTCAAATCTTTTTGATGTCTTTAAAACTGTCCTTACTTTCCAACATGTCTTCCCCCTCTCAGTTCCCTTTCGTAGATGCCCTCACATTGCAAACATGTCTTCACTTTTCAAAACTTTCCTTACTTCCCAAATTACTTCCCAAATACCGCTTTCTCTCTTCACTTCCATCTTTTTGCACCTCATCTTCTCTCCTCATCATCCTCTCTGTCCCTCCATCATCTCCTCGTCAGCTACACTGAAATACAATCTTCCAACATCTTCACCCTTCCTCTCCTCCATCTTTTACCACTTTTTCTCCCCATCCCTCTCCTCTCCTCACACCCCCTTGTCCTCCACCGTGAGTGATTCTCAGTAAAATAAAAACCAAACAGAGAAGAAGAAAGTGAAGGAAGCGAGCGCTGCTTCCTTCCCCCGAGGCGGCGTTCCTCATTATGCGGCGAGCCGAGCGGCCCTTTACTGACTCAGACAGATGAAGCAGATACAACACTCGCACAGATTGTTTTCTCTTGTCGTTTGTCGTTTTTCCACTCCCTCCCTCCCCTCCTCTCCTCCGTTTCCGTCTTGTTCTCACACTAATGTTAACTAAACGCTTTGTAAAACAGGATCTCTCGGGGGTGGAAGACGAGAAAACAGACAAATCGGAGAGGAAGGAGCGACGTGGTGGCACTGCAGGGCTGCGTTCGACACCAGGACCGTTACAGAGTGTTTGAAGTGTCAGGTTCGCTCTCTGTCACGCGGCGCTGACGGAGTGCGTGGGAGTGTAACGGAGAGGCGTTCTGACATTTAGTCACTTGGGGAAATTTGAATTATAGAAATCTATTATTCATTTCTAACTCGTCATAATTCAACTCTGCATACAAAGAAATGTATCATGTGAATTTGTGCAAGTCTAAACATTGACATTTCAGACAGACATTTCACTAAGTGAGAACAAAGTTTTTGCTCCAAATAATTAAGGCTGTGTGTGTGAACATCTCCAGCTGGGAGTGGTATCTGGAGCAGGATTAGTCTGTTGCTGTTCGGAAACACACAATTCAAAAGTTGGTCGAGTGAGCTAGAGAGTGAATGAAGAGAGGGAGAGAGAGAGCGGGTGTATGTGGTCATTTTAGTGTACTTTATGTCACCCCTGCAGAAGTAAAAAAAAGTCTGGGTTCAGTGTGTTTAGAAGGAATAGAATATTTTAACTTAACTAAAACCTTTTTTGGAGGTTGGAACAACAAAGGAAGACATTGGGTTGGCTGTAATTTACAGTGATCCTTTTTTGATCATTGATTGACTGTAAAGGGATTTCTTAAGGCAAAGTTGGGGGTCCGGTCTAATGTGCAGTTTCTTTGGCCTGAAAAAGTTTGGGAACCCGTGCACTGGCCAGCTGGGCTAGCAGTAGTCAGCCACAACAGCTCTCTGCACTGTCCTGTCTACTCCTCCCCACAACTTCTCTACATCATTTTGTTCTATCCAATGTTTTTGAAGAAGGTAAATAAAGCTACCAAAGCTAATGAGCTTAGCTTTGGAAGGTAAGTTCACACAGTTTAACCACAGGATGCATTTACACCATCGACTCACTGAGTTTATACTCTGACAGAGGAGGTTGAATAAAACTGCACACAGCTAATAAACTGTGATAACTTCCTCCATCTTGGATTCTCTGTAAGGCCACACAACTCTCAGGACCGCTTGCTATTGCTGAAAGGTGCAAATCAAAGTTCACCCACTTTACTTGATTTAATTTAGTTTTTCCTTTTTTATTGCTGGTGTGAACTGTGTACTTCAACCACTTCAAACGCAATACTTTTCTTTATATGACCGGGATTTAGACCAGACGTCTCGGTGCTCCGTGTACACTGTTGGTTAAAACACATGCAGTGTCTTTCCAGTCAGACTTAAATGGATGGATTTTCCATCATCCTCCACTTTCTGCTTCTCTCTCTGTGTCTCTCTCTCTCTCTCTTTTCATCACTTCCCAATACTTGCTTTTCTCTCCCTCCCTTTCTGCTGCCTGCTGCTGCAACGACGATAGCAGCTGTAACCACTGTCTCTAATTCATCATCCAACATACAGGCGAAAGAAGAGAGGGAGGGAGGAAGAGGAGGGGAGGGGGCAGGCAGGGAGGGAGAGAGAGAGAGAGAGAGAGAGAGAGAAAGAGAGAGAGAGAAGGGGTGGAGCAGGGGAGAGGGTGAAAACATGGAGGACATGATGGGAGAATGGGGAAAGGAGGTAAAGAAAGTAGGGGAGCAAAAGTCAAAAGAAAAGAGATGAAGAAGATGAAGGGAAAGGAAAAAGGAAGCAAAGACAGAAGCGAGGAAGGATGGCGAGGATTAAGAGGAAGAGGAGGAAGGACAGTGAAGGAGGGAGGACAGGAGAGGGGGATGAAATGATAGAGTGAAAGGTTGAATGAGTCATATTGGCAGCCGTCACCTTTCAGTCAGAGACTCTGTTGGATTTATGAGGTGATTCACTGACACTCGTCTCGTCTAATGGATTCATCCAACAGAGACACTGAAACCAGACGACCAGAGAACGGCAGCAGCACAGTGCCGCCTGCTTCCACTCACTCACTCACTCACTCACTCACTCACTCACTCATTCGCTCACTCATTCAGATGGATTCACTCTTACAGAGAATAATGTTCATTCATCATTCATCCACTTGTTTCATTATTCACTAACTTATTCATTCCTTCATTTATTCATTCATTGACCCATTCACTCACTCTACCTTTCTTTTGTTCATTTATGCATTCACTCATTCTCTGGTCTTTTCTAATACCTGATTATAGAAAATGAATGAATGAAGGTAGATAGATTTATTTATATAACAGGTCCTATGAATAAGTGAATAAATGAATGAATCAATCAATGTTTTTTGGATTTACAATTTATGCTGTTCTTACATTTCATGAATAACAAAGTTCCCCAACATCAGTTTGGGTCAAAACCATTAAAAACTAATATGAGTTTATTGATCTTACAGTGGTTATTTTCTTCACAAAGACAAAAAAACGAAGCTTAATTACCAATAAACAATAATCAGTAAACAATATAGGTGGTAATTTATTGAGCCTTTTAGCTTTATATAAATACAAAAGCAATGTTTTGTTTCTGTCCATGTTATTTCTTTTGGCATTAATTTAAAATTGAGATATTTTGTGTGCGATCAGTAAATAATTCAGTCTGACCTTCATTTTCTTTACAACTGAACCAAAACCAGAAACCTCAACTGAGCTGAACTCACTGCAGCTACAGAAAAAACATGCAACATCCAATTAATACGAAACTCATCCCACACACCGCTGCACTGGACACACACATGCACACGCACATGCACACACACACACACACACACACACACACACACACACACACACACACACACACACAAATGTAAATCTGAAGAGCAGCAGCTAATATATGAATAACCAATTAGTGTCCAACATATCCAATGTAAATTACTGAAACATCACTGCAGCCACAGAAAAACACAAACAACAAACTGTGTTTTCTTTGTGTCTCCACTTATGTTTGTGTGTGTGTGTGTGTGTGTGTGTGTGTGTGTGTGTGTGTGTGTGTGTGTGTGTGTGTTTGTGTGTGTGTGTGTGTGCGTGTGTTCACACCACATCCTTCATGTAAGTGACGACACACTGACAACACCAACAAAGTCTGCAGAACAAAACATGCTACAGACTCGGAGTGAACACTTTCAGCTTCATTTTTCATCTGCATACACACAACTGTGCATGTTTTCATTGTGTGTGTGTGTGTGTGTGTGTGTGTGTGTGTGCCCTGCGTGTGTGTGATAACCACGGAGGGAGGCTCCTCAAAGCTGCGGATGAAACGCCGACAGGCAGCGTGACCAAAGACGCGGCTCGCCGAGCCGAGCCTGGCCACACCAGATTACTGCTGTTAACACTCAAACTCTGTGTGTGCATGATTGCATTCAGCTGTGTGCGTCACATGTTACTGAGTCCTGTTTTCTTCTTCCCGAGTCTTTCTCTATCACTACACAAATTATCATCTGCTAGTTTGTGTCTCGTCTATTGTTTTTTTTTATCCTATTTGTGGATTCTGTTATTTATTGATGCTGTTTGATACGCTATTTTAAAAAAAAAAAAGTTAAACCAACAGTAATATTCTGGCAGCTCGGGAACAAAAAACCCTGTAAAATAACAGAAAATAACTGACTCATAAACGTACAGTAATTTACTATAATTAAAATACAGCTTTTAGCTTTAATTTAACATAAAATCTTGTGTAATGTTTAATTAAAGATATTTACACTGTAAAACCAATGCAATGAGCTATAAATACAGGTGAACACTGCTATAATACAAATAATCAGGCTTGTATTTACAGCAGAGTGCTGTTATTATTAGATTTTTCTTATTTTAATATGAATTTTAAAAGTAATACAACTGTAATAAAAGTCCTTATCTGTGAAATTAAATTGATTTTCACTGATAAAAACTGTATTTTGACAGTTTACCAATGCTTATACACTGAAAAAAACACATTTATTCAATGTTTTTGTTGTGAAAACTTCCATAATAATACAAGATATCTGTCAATTAACAAACAAATCCATACAAGATTACAGAACAAATACTTTTTTTAATGTTAATTATCACAAATTTTACATCATTTTAGAAATGGATCAACAGTATTAAACTTGAATTTAATTGTTTAATCTGTTAAATATCTGCAAAAAAAATGTAATAAAAATACAGAATTTTGTAGCTGCATTTTTAAGTGAAAAAAGGACATCTTTAAATACGCAGTAATAATGTTTTTAAGCTCAAATACATGGAAGCCATCTTGGATCCAGATTGTCTGACTGTATCAGCTCTATGTGTCCACATGTTTACTTATTCTGCATGAAGGTGGGGGAAAACAAACAAACAGTCCGACAGAATGACGGCAAAATGAAACCCGCGTCAGAGGATGGCAAAAGGTTCCAATATTTGAACTTTGGCGTTTACTGTTACCGTCTGCCGCTTGCCTGAATCTGTGTGAATGCAGCGTTAGTTGCAGCTCTTCTGTTGTGTGCTTTGTTTACCTGTTGTTCCTGGCCAGCTGGGTGTAGTGCCTCCTGCTGGCAGGCGATGGGTACTGCAGGGTGCTCAGTTTGATGGCCATCTGCTCCAGGGCAGCTCGCTGGGCTTCACACTGACTGGAGATCAGCTCGGCCTGGAAGACGAAGAGCAGGACATAGAGGAATCAGTCACATGGCATACTGTGGCAGAGCAGGTTATGTTTGTTTGTTTGTCTGTCAGGATACGATTTTCATAAAACTTGGTGTAAGGGTGTACGATTGTCCACAGAAGAACCCACTAAAGTTTGGAGCAGATCCAAACCACTGGGCGGTGACACTGTGGCACCACCTGTAGGACAAACTGTAGGTTTTTAGCTTTAAGATTCATTTTAAGGCTCCAAGAACAGTTACACTGCAGCCTACAGGGGGGGCTACCAACAGACTTTGGGGCTTATTTCTTTGTAATTTGCAGGTTTTAGTTTTTTAAGTGTAATAACACTAAAGTTTTAACAGAAAAATAAATTTGTTTTCAACTTCCATTAAAAACTACCCTTCACATTCATTAGTCACACCAGACGAGCAGAATCAAAGTAACACAGCAGACAACCTTTTTATGTCAGCTGATTGTCCTCTGAAAGTGAGCCGAGGTTGTGTGTGAGTGTGTGTGTGTGTGTGTGAGAGAGAGAGAGTGTGTGTGTGTGAGAGATGAAGTTGAGGGTCTGAGAAGGATCATGTTCCTCTGAGTGTGATTAGCTGTTTATTGCAGATGAATGAGATTCGGCTGTGCCGCATTTTGACGGACGTGCCCTTTAAAGCCCCGCGAGCGGCCAACAAGCCACTAGAAACACACTCCACGCTTATCCTGCGCTCTCATATCGCCCCAACTCACACACACACACACACACACACACACACACACACTCATATATCCGTATGTACATGTATATGCATATAAATACATACACTCACACTAACAGAAATTACCCATAAAACCACACTTTTCTTTGGCACAAATTACCTCTCTTACACACACACACACACACACACACACACACACACACACACAAAATCGAGCATGAATTGCTCCACACACACCAAAATAAACATATACACACATTGAGCATGAATCGGCGCTCTATCTCACAAATGATCCTTCACACACACACACACACACACACACACACACACACACACACACACACACACACACACAGCTAGTTGCACTCAGTATCCAGACACAATCATATAGAGGCACTCAGCGCGCCGCTCAGATGTAATTGCATACAAACTATATGGAGATGAGGCTTCAATTGAACCAATGAAGGCAGAGTGAGTGTGTACAAACAGCAACACACACACACACACACACACACACACACACACACACACACACATATGACCGCCTGCTTTTTCCTCATTCGGTAACAATCTGAATAAAGTGTCGTCGCGTTCGCCGTCCGATCTACTTAGCGGACTCGGCGGAAGGATCTGGAAAGGTCATCCAATCTGCGGAAGGCAGAGCCGCTCAATCAGAGAGCTAATAAACAAACAGGCAATACACAATCAGCGGCTGCGTGTGTGTGACTCAGTGTTGTTTGTGTGTGTGCTGCTATTACAGAAATCAAACTAACTGGAAGCTCTCAGAGAAAATTTTTCTCACTTTGTCTAAATGTCTCTCCACTTCCATTCATTACTGCTCTGTGCTTTCTCTCCTGGCTGCGTTTGCGGGCTGTTTGCTGGCTGGTTAGTCGGTCAGTGAGTCAGTAAATCAGTCAAGTTGTTCATTAGCTGGTTAGATTGTTCTTTTCTTTGCTAATGTACTCCTTGGTGCAGCTTATAGTTCTGAATCTGGGCAGAATTACATCTAAAAATCCAATAATTCAAAGAAAACGTCTTTGTTAGGAGTGGATAAGACACATTTATCAAACAACTTAGAGCTGCTGCTGTCAGGTAGGAGTGACCTTTATGAGCCCACTCAGTGATCAGATGATGAATCACATGTGTGCTCAATCAGACTGGTGGATTTAACCTTTGCCCCATTGTTCATCCGTTAGGAAACTCTTCACATTTTCTCTCTCATGTTTTTCTCCAAAAGACAATATTATTCTGAGGATAATTTAATGTGAAATCTTTCATATTTCCAGTTGCCAGTGACACACGATATTAAAAAAGATTTTAGTTTGTTTCACGTTTACAAAACACATCAAGGAATTACAGTTGTATATCGTGAGTCTGCCTCAGCTCCAGTGTTTATAGATGAAGATGCTTGGCCTGTCCTATTATTGACAATAATTGACAAAATAAGATCTAAAACAATGTAAGAAATATCTGCATTCATATATCTCGCTTTAAAGTCAAATTATAGGAAACTAAATGCATTTATATCACACAGCATCATTCTGTCATCCATTGCAGACACATTATTTGAGAAGAGATCTAAGTTATTGACATAATAATTCAATATCGATCTAGCTTACTACAAGTTCATGGTAACCGTGATGATGGCACTGATTGGCCACTTGCCTTCGTTACGACTTTACAACCAATTTTAGCAGCTGATTTAGTTACAAACTAACCAGTAGTTACTGAGCCTCTGATGTTTGACTTTACACCCTCACAACTCACACACAGCTGGTGCCATCCAGTCCAGATATCTCAAACCACATTTACAACCACAAAATAAGGCCCAGCGTCAGTCTTTAACAACATTTCAACCGAGAGAGTGTCAGAAAACAACCACTTCAACAGGCAGAGAGCGATCCTGATAATGACACATACTGCTTCAGATAACTCAGTGTTCATCATAACCACTGATATGAAAATGATGCACTGTTTTATGTTTGACGTTTCATTGTGGATGGGCGGCTTTTAGAAAAAGTTATTCGTTACCATAACTCTGAAACCGTGTTACGTGGACAAGACCTCAGTGAGCGCGTTGGGGAGGAAGGTCGGTAACCGAGTCAGTTACACAGTCAGAGACTCAGTTATTTATTCAGCTCATCTTCTCCAGAGTTTGCAGCGAGCAAGCGAACGCAATCTTATGGTTGTAATTGGCTTTTTCATACCTAACAGCTGACTAAAGCCATAATGAAACACACACACTCACTCACACATACACACAGAGTGAAGCAATTTCTCCTGGACGCCTTGAGGACACAGAACTGGAACACAGTGTCTGTTTAAAACACACACACACACACACACACACACACACACACACACACACACACACACACACACACAGAGTGATGAGTTGGGCTGCTTCCCAGTCTGAAGGATCTTCAAGGATTTCTGTCAGAAATTATTTCTCTTCAAACGAGACTCATGGCTCCATCTGTTAGTGTGTATGTGTGTGTGTGTGTGTGTGTGTCAGCCTGCCCACTGAACTGTAAAAAGGATCAAAACAAAAGTAAAAATGTACATATTTCTGTGAGCTGCCGTTATAGATCTGACACACTCTCTCTCTCTCTCTCTCTCTCTCTCTCACACACACACACACACACACACACACACACACTAAAGCAAGCGAGCAACACTGGTGTTATGTGTGTGTGTCGCCTTAGATGCCACTGAAGCATAAATCAGCATGCATGGTCATCGCTACAGACAGACACATTTGTAACATGGGGGGGAGCAACCGATGAAAAAGAAACAATGGTTGTAGTTTTTTGTTTAATTTATTGTTTCTATAAGTTATAACGCCATTTTATGCACCATTCAACGGAATAAAACCTGATTGGTCAGACGGCCGCGGGTTGTAAACAAAGCTTCAGTTGGTGTGTTGTGTGCTGTCCGTGGTGCTGATGCTGCTGCACACACCGACACAGAATGCACATCCTGTGTGTAAGTAAGGTAACTTATTATAGGACGAAGAGCAAAATATAAAGAATATCCCCCCCCCATAACACAGCTGGCTGGGATCTTATACAGTATCACCTTACATCCTCACTCCTCTGAGATCTTTCACCGGGCTTCTGGTCGGACTAGAGAGTGAAGTTACATAATTCAGAGTCAAAGGTGCACAAATTTAACCTACCCTTAACCCATGTGTCACGATACTTAATATATTGAGATTTTTAAGAATTGATACAATATCAGAAAACTAAATGTCACAATATTATATTTCTTGTATTTTCTTTACCAACCGATAAACTGCTCACATCTATGGCTGCAGGTTGACTGTTAAAATGAGGAGGCTGCTGTTTCTGCCCCGCTGCAGTCATGTTTAATCTTAAATAAAAAAACATTTTTAATTTAAAAAGAATTCCTGATTGTGTGTGTGTGTGTGTGTGTGTGTGTGTGTGTGTGTGAGAGAGAGAGAGAGATTTGATTTGAAATGGAAGGGCTGAGTCCAGTGTTTCCAGTCTTGTCTTTAACGCTGCTAATAGACACAAGAATCAATAAGAATCTGCCTCATTTGATGAATATGTAGACATCCCCTGACACACACACACACACACACACACACACACACACACATATATTTTAGTAGATCTGCTTGTGTGCGTGTGTGTGTGTGTGTGTGTCTGTGTGTGTGTGTGTGTGTGTGTGTGTGTGTGTGTGTGTGTGTGTGTGTGTGTGTGTGTGTGTGTGTGTGTGTTGCACTTCGATGTGCTGAATCAAGTCATTTTGGGGCTTTTTGTTTACATGTCAGGGCCAATTTACCCAGAATCCCTGGAAACCCTCACAAGCACATCTCCCTGGAGGTGTGTGTGTGTGTGTGTATGTGTGTGTGTTTACTGCATGTTCTCATGTTTCAAATATATATGTATGTATGTGCGTTTGCTGGCGAGCATGCTGGTTGATTTGCTGCTGTGAAAATGGGCCTCGATCCCCAACGTGTGTCCGAGTGTGCTTCTGTGTGTGTGTGTGTGTGTGTGTGTGTGTGTGTGTGTGTGTGTGTGTCTCCTGGGGTTTTCCCGGGGCTATAACTGCCAATCAAACAGCAGTGTTAGGACTGAGAGCTGAGCAGCAGCAGCAGCAGCACATAGACACACTGCAGGATCCAAAACACACCGTCTGCTCTTTGACACGATTCATTAAAAAACAATCAGCTAATAAGTCAATACGCAAATCAATCAGCTAATCAATCATGTCACAGAGTAACAGTGTGTTAGCTTTAGATCCATAAACAGGGAGTGCAGTGTGTTCGCTCGTCATATCTCTGCTACAGACAACATGAGTCAGTGACGCAGCAGCGACAAGCTGAGGCAACTTTTTGGGCAATTGAGCGTCCAACAACGTCCAACAACGTCCAACAACGTCCAACAGCATCCAACAACGTCCAACAACATCCAACAACGTCCAACAGCGTCCGGAACGTCTTAATGCTACGAGTCATTAGAACGCGCTGTGGCCTGTTGGCGTTGGCAGGTTTTGGTGGAGAGAAAATGACTGATTTCACCGTTTAACTGTTTCTACCTGAGTGAGGTGGTCCGTGAAATATGTTGGTTAAGAGCAGTTTGTCTTAGCAACTGATAGACATGAAAAAACTAATTATCAATGAATTATCATTGTCTCCAGTTGATGTA
The DNA here is from genome assembly GCF_905237075.1 of Dicentrarchus labrax. Lineage (NCBI taxonomy): Eukaryota > Metazoa > Chordata > Actinopteri > Moronidae > Dicentrarchus > Dicentrarchus labrax. The sequence goes on along the minus strand of NW_026136721.1, from coordinate 34,539,053 downwards.
AAACTCTTAGGACCCAATGACCTTTCCTGTAGCCGCATGCTAAGCACAGAGTGGCTACAGCCAGGTTTAGGACTGAAACGGTTGCTTGAGTAACTCAAGAAACTCGATTCCTAAAAATCATCCAGGCAAATTCTTCCATCAGCTCAATCAGATTATTTTTGCGTTTTCTGCAGCTTCCATCTGCACAGCTCTGAAACAAATTACCTCCAGTTTAGGCTATTTTAATTGTCTTTACCCTTATTTGTAGCTGCTAACTAGCGTTAGCAAACTGTCCACAGTCTGGACCAACTCAGCTGTGAACAGCACAAGAAGACACCGTAGTAATGTTAGCGTTACATGAACAGGGACTTTTTATTTCCTTTCAAAAACTACTATCCTGCAATCTGAAGTCATCTACACACTTTATGGCTGACAAATGCAACGTTACCACCTCTGACACCCCGGGAACCCACAAGCCCACCTTTCCTAAACGGGATGGCTCGGCCGGTAACTAAACTGAGGTGGAGGAAGGATCAGATCCTTCGCTTCAGTAAAAGTACTAATACCTAATACCTCACTACGAAGATCCTCCACTACCAGTACAGTGGGGGTAAAATACAAAGACGCTTTGGGTTGGAGGCTTGAAGATAGCTGATTGTGTCATTCCCAGGGTCCCAAAGTGTCGGTATTTGTCGAACTGGGAATGAGACTCAACAATCAACCATCTTTCTAAGCTCTGATTTGTTGTTTGTATTTTTATAAAAATGACGAACTGCAGCTTTAAACTGTGTCTGACATGACGTCTTGATGACGATGGACGAATGCAGTAAAAAGCAATGGTGTGGGGCAAAAAGGTTTTAATCAGTGAGTCATCAAAGAGGTTTGTCTTTTTATGAATCCACATTCGACATTCATTTCTTGAGACATCAGAGTGTGTGTGTGTGTGTGTGTGTGTGTGTGTGTGTGTGTGTGTGTGTGTGTGTGTGTGTGTGTGAGTGTGTCACAAATCAATACTGGAGGTGAGATATTCCAATAACAGGGTGTTTTTGTCTTGATAGAGCGGAGCAGTGGGTAATGATATAGGATCGATAATGGATATGAGATGGCTGCATCCAGCTGCCAGCAAACACACACACACACACACACACACACACCCACACACACACACACACACACACCTGTGCGTGTCGATACAGTAATACAGTTTGATTTGTGCGAGGCAGTTGAATGAATGCTCTGCTTTTATCTTTGAGGGCAGAATAAATAATTGCCAGCAATACAAGAAAACAGACACACACACACACACACACACACACACACACACACACACACACCCACACACAAACACACACACATCCTCCCTGGCAAACTGCTTCAGTTCATGACAATCAGACCATAACAGATGTGAGCAACACAGAGGCAGCAGGTTACAAACAAAAAATGTACTGTTCATATGAATCTGAACATTTGCAACACAGAGCTGCAGTGTGTGTGTGCACGCACGTGTGTGTGTGTGTGTGTGTGTGTGTGTGTGTGTGTGTGTGTGTTGTCCGCAGGCTGGTTGTGTTGTCCAGATGTTTCCACTGAGGCTTTCATCTGAAGCTAAAATCAACCAAACAAACCTCCAGCTCACCTCCACTCCTCCTCCTGACCTTTCCTAACCTCCTCCTCTCCTCCTCCACTCTGCTTCTACTCCTCCCTCCATCCCCTCGTTCATTTTGTTCTCAGAAAGGGAGGAGAAGATGAGACAGAAACTGCAGCGGTGGCAAGAAGTTGAGAGGAGGAATCTGCAAATAAATTCTCATCAAGAACAGCTGTACACACACACACACACACACACACACACACACACACACACATTTCTGTTGGCAGTCAACATACAGGAAGTGGAATCTACGTACTTTTCTGGTTCTTACTTGGAGCTAAGGGATTTATACTGTCTGTAGATAAAATTTGAATTTGAGTTATTTTCTGTTATTTTACTGTATGTTTTTTTGGTGCCCCAGCTGCCAGAGTTTTACCATTTTTGTTGAACAAATAAAAATAGTTTTTCCATTTGATGGTTATTTTCTGAGCTTTCGAACCCAAGCTTTTAAGATGAGGCAGCTAGCAAGTGGACCTTGAGTTAAAATTGTTTTATGGTCAAATTGTTATTCTGGTTTCATGAAAATCTGAATGTGTTGACCAAACTGAAGAAGGTGCAGTTATCACGTAACAACAACGCTGACATATCGGCCTACTGTGCATGTAAGTTTCCTCACAACCCCCCTTGTAGCTTTGGTGACATCCTGACCTCCAGGTTGGGAACCAGTGCTTTAAACCATCTACACCAGCCACAGTGTCAAAGATCACAGATTAATCTTCTGTTTCCAAACATAAAGCTCTGAAGATGCTGTTATTGGCCCCACTCTCTCGGCCCCCTGCCTATGTCACAGACAACCTCCCTGATCCACATCAGCACCTCCTTTCTAAAACTCCCACAATCCCCTGTGATCCCTTCCACAAGGCCCCTTTTTGTCTGCCTGTCTGCGATGTCGCCTCGACCTCATCTCTCAGTCTTTCTCATTAAGATCAGATTTTTTATGTTGGTTAATTATTTCCTAATTAGTCTGCGTGTTAATTAGAATAGTGGCTAATGTTAATTAGCTGTATTAATGGGCGCTGCTGTAACACCTGCCCCCAGCGCCGGGCTCTGCCGCCTGCCAAATATCTTCATCTCCAACCACACTCGGCTTCCTAACTGTGGCTGAGCGTCAATTGGAAACGTGTTCTACATTGTTGATGTTAAAGCTCCAAAATCATATCCAGCCTTTTTTTTTTGCTTGATTGGGTCTAATATATCAGACTTCATATTAGAGAGTGGGAAACAAAATCATAATTGTCTGCAAACATGAGTTCTAGAAGTATTTCATTGTCATTTATAATGCAGGGTTGTAGATATAGTTCACTTTATGCTAATTTAAGTTTAAATTTAAATCTGTAACTTTTGAGATAAATAAAGTTTTATTTTAATGTTTTATAAATTGTCTTGAATGAGTAGTTTGAGATTTCATGTGATAAACTTGTTGTATGGAAAAAATAAAATGTATTTTGAGTTAAATTTCCCTTTAGATGATTTCTGTTTCAACCCTACTCAGACATGGCACTAACTGGGAGAGGACAACCAAACTGCAGCTACCACAGATTGATGTTCAGGATAATAAAGGCACAATCAATGATCCAAATGTGAATGTAAAGTTTACTGGAATTACTTAGTTTTGTTTTTCAAGTCAGTTTTCAACCAATCAGCAGTGACATCACTTCTGATTGTCGAAACATTATTTAAAGTTTTTTATCGACAGTCGCCGCGGGTCGCCTTCCGTGTTGAACCACCACGTTTCTACAGCAGCCCAGAAGGGACAAACCAAACACTGGCTGTGTATGTTCAAGAATCTGGTGATATGGTGTATACTGTGACATATACTGTAAGCCAGGTAGCTATTGCAATTTAATTATATTTTCTTTATATTTTCACTGCAAAGAACCACTGGACCATTTTAGAGTGTAAAAATATCTGAACTTAAAAGATAAAAAATGTAGTAATATTCACTTCTTCCATGAGAATTTGGGATGTTAATTTCCAATTTCACTTCTTGTCATTTGTGTCTTTGAGGGAAATCGGAAAATTACGACTATTTCTGTGGTAGGAAGCTGTTGATTGACAGGTCTCTCTGCCACTCATGTCGTGTTGCCACCTGCTTGTGGCACTTCGACTGTCGCTATTTCTCCTTCCCCGCAAGAGGCAATATTCTTTTGTAGTTTGGGAGTCGGCAGCAGTTTAGCATCTTAAAACACACCATCCCTGACACACACACACACACACACACACACACACACACACACACACACACACACACACAAGTTCCTGACACGTCTCTTTGCGAAATTAGCTGATCTCCCAGCATGCTCTAGTGATGCAGACCTAAAACACTATTAAGAAAAAACGTCAACCAGCCCAAAGAGAGAGCGGAGAGAAAATGATGATCACCTGAAAAATCAATAACATCTCTCCAGTGCCCGCTCACACACACACACACACACACACACACACACACACACACACACACACACACAGATAGACAGAAAGACAGAGAACAATAGAGTTTATTGGTTAAAGACACAGCAGCATGCAGGTGGAAACGTCTCTGATTGGCTCAGAGATGCTGAATGACAGACAAGGTCAGGCTCACTTTCTTTTATTCCACTGTCTCTATTCATCTAAACACACACACACACACACACACACACACACACACACACACACAAACACACACACACACACACACTGAATCAAACAGTATGCTGCTTTTAAAGAAGAGATAGTTAGAATAACAAACAAAAGGGTGAACTGGTAAACGACAGGTGGAGGACAGAGGAAGAGAGCAAAGAGAAGAAAAAAGAGAGGAAGAAATGGAAGAAGACGAGAGAAAGAGAGGGACTGGAAACATCTAAAGTCTCCAGCAGTGTGTTTAGTCATTTATTTAGTATTTATCTTCCTCTCTGTCAATTCATCTGAGGATTATCTAAACACTGCAGAAAAGGTGGAGTACGCTGGATGCCCTTCTCTGAAAAACATACTCTCTCTCTCTCTCTCTCTCTCTCTCTCTCTCTCTCCACACACACACACACACACACACACACAGCAGCCAGCTTTAGCATTTCATTAACATTGTTCCAGTGATAAATAACTTGCTCCAGGTAAGATTCAATGTCTCTGCATCTCTTTGCTTCCTGATCCTGCTGCCTCTGTGTGTGTAAAGATATCTGCATTTATAGAACGCTTTTTTTTGGGGGGTTATGCCATTTATTTGATAGGACAGGTAAAGATAGTAGGAAAGGGGGGAGAGAGATGGGGAGGGGGGGAACGATACGCAGTAAAAGGTCTCAGGTTGGAATCGAGCCCAGGCCACTGTGGAGCTATAGTGCGCCCTGTGAGGTGAAATATTAATACACATACATACATACATTTGTTAACAGTTAGGACCTTTTTAGTGAAGACCTTTTTGTAAATTAAGAACGTTGTGTGAAAATGTAGAACATTCTTGGACAGAAAGGAAATTTAAAACCTTTTTTTTTAAAGTGAGGACATTCTTTAGAAAGTGGATCCTTTTGGAAAGCGAGTTTATTGTAGGAAAACAAGGACCAGTCCAGTCCCCACTTCTTTAAAGATCTGTTTAGAGATTAAAAGTTTGCTTTAGGGTTAAGGAAAGTGGGTTTCTATAAAGCAAACTTTTGGTTTGTCTGTTCTGGGCTACTGTAGAACCATAATGGTTCAACATGGCGGACTCCGCCAGAAGAGAACTTGCTCCCTCTGTAGATTAAAACATATGTCATTCTAAGGTAACAAAAACACAGCAATTCTTATATTCAGGTGATTATACATAAAAACATACTTATATACTTATATTACATTTCTGCCAATAGATCCTCCTAAATGTTACACACTGGACCTTTAATGTGTGTTCTCATTGGTACAAACGTGTGTGTTACATTCCTGAAACAAATCAAAGAATAAAAAAAGAGTTCATTGTCAGCAGAATTCCTGAAGCTAAACATGCTGCCTTTCTGTTGTTTTCTCCTCCATCCATCCCTCCATCATCCTCCGTCCATCGCTCCGTCAGGTAGAGTGACCTTGTATTTCATTTACTGATAATTACATGGATTTATTCCACAGAGAGGCTTTAATTAGAATGCTAGAAATATTGATTGCCTCTATCATCTCCCTCTTTCCTCCACTCATCCCTCCTCCCTCCTCCACTCTATCCCTTCATTCATCTGTCCATCCGTCCGTCCCTCCATCAGCCCCCAAACTGTTTGAGAATCAGACAGAAACAGAGACAAGGCAAATGGAGAGAGGAGGGGAGAAAAGCCCATGGAAAGAGAAGGAGGTGAGGACACTATGTCAATAATCTCAGAGCGGCTTTATCCGACTTTATGTTAGCAACTGTGTTTGTATCTCAAAGGAATGGTTCATTATTTCACTTCACAGCAGTTCTGATGGATTTAAGACCATTAAAGCAACCTCACAGCAATTATGACAATTACTTGAAAACTGAAAAAACTTTTAGCTGTTTGTTAGCAAATCAAATAGTTTGTTTGTATTGTGAAAGCTAGCTGCTAAAGCTTTAGCTGCTAACAGCTTTAGTGACAAACCCCAAGAAGATTCTTACAAACTCTGCAGCTCTGTGGTGACTTTTAGCTCCTAGTTTTGGTTTTACAGCACTTTGACTGTCTTTTACTGAGCACTGCCCGCTCAGCCCCAAACAGCAGACACACACAGGTAGAAACTAGCTGACGAAGAAAGGCAAACATTTAGCAACTAAAGAGACCGATATGTTGCTCAGGAGTTGGTGGAGACCAAACGGGAGGAAAAAGAGTAGTAAATATCGGACCCCAACAGGACTCTAAATGAATGATAAACTGATTGCTAACAAATTAGCCAATACAACTTTATAAGGTGATAAAATGTCAATCAATTAATGCTTTAGGTAGCTAGTTTAAGTAGAACCTGCCACTTGTGTTTACTGTCCCTTCAGTTGAACAGTCTACGGATGTTAATGTGTATCCTGATGTTAGAAACTACATATTGGAGATCCCAAAGAATCATTAATTAGCAAGCTGATAATTAATTACATGTAGTCATCATCACAAATGCATTGTGGGAATGGGAATGATTTGGTGTTGTGTGTAGGGCAGAGAGGAGAAAAGAAAACACAGAGAGGGAGAATTAAATGAATGTTCAGCCGAGCTAACAGGCCCGCTGACTTTATTTTCTGCTGGCCGAAGCAGAAAGACGCCGCTCAGTGTTTTTTTTTTTTTTTTTTTTTTTGATGTTTGATTAATTATTTTGGTGCCAATCCATTTCTGCTTCCCTCCATATTTAATTAAAATATCATTTTAAAACATAATTAAGTTTTTAATCCGACTGCGAGTGAGTCTCCAGCAAAGCAAAGAAGACTCCTCTCGCTCTCTTTTCCTTCCTCTGTCTCACTCTATCGGCAAATTGGAAGCTGCCTGCGGGCTCCTCACACGTGTACGCACAGACACACACACACACACACACACACACAGACACAGACACACACACACACACACACACACACACACACACACACAGGTAAGCAGCATAACTTTAGTTGCTAGAGAGGTAGAAATGTTGTGATTTTCTTTTATAATATGTGTATACCCTTCCTGACCTGGCCTGTACTGGATCTGTGTTTTTGTGTTTGTGCGTGTGCGCATGTGTGTGTGTGCGTGTGTGTGTGTAAACACCCAGCGTGCGGCCCGGTGGCTGCTGATGGCCAAGCTAATTATGCATGAAATCAAATATGATTTAAAAAACAACTTCGCAAGAAATTCACACACACACTCAGCAGGAGAGAGAGGCAGATGATGGCGACGATTGAGTGTGTGTTTTTGTTCAGATCTACGAGTGTTAGTGTGTGTGCGTCTCGGTCTGAGTGTGTGCGTAGGCGGGAGAATGGGAAGTGTAGCAACAACAACAAAAAAAAGCTGTGTGTCTTCTTGTTTTAATAGAAAGAGGTTGAAGTGCCGCCACTCTGGACTTTTCCTGGAAGACATTAACGCAGCCTGCAGGAGCTAAGAGAGGACTTTCCTGCACTGCTGCGGACTCCCACAGTTTAAACTTGGTGGGATGTGCACTGATTGGCTACTCTGACTCACTCACTCACAGACAAATCAGCTTAAAACAACTACTACCTACTGACCTACTGCAGCTTTAATGCATCAGTGATAACAATCTAATACACTAATATACTGTATAGTGTATAAGGAGAATTCTGTATTAGAGTAATTATACTTTTAATACTGAAGTTCACGCTGCTGATAATTGCTTGTACTTAAAGAGTAACTAGGCTTAATTAACACCTAGCATCATTTAGGGGTGTGGCCAGCAGTAGATTTTGTTTCATCTGTAACCACACCCAACAGTGATGTCACAGGTTCCCACTGTACACCTGTACATCACAGCAGCAAGGTGAGAAGTTAAACCAATGGAGGTCAGCGAAAACAAGATTTTCAACGTCTGCTCTGATCTTCTTTATATATTCAAACCACATCATTCTGATGTGACAACGATGATATGATGATGTTGTAGCTTTATCAAACGTGACACTTCTGTTTTCTCTGAAAAAAATAAAATAAAAATAGCTTACGCCTGGCTGAGTTCAGATCATTAAAAATACAGCGGGCTCCTGCAGAATCAAATTACCTTGAGCCGATTCAAAGGCCTCTCATATCCATCACTGTTCACTGTGTGGTCTCCAAAACAAGCAAATTAGATGTGGCGTTTATTTACGTGGCGGGTGGTGGAGGGGAATTAAGATTTTGGGGGGTACATTACAGGTAATTAAGGTCCATTCTGTGTAATTATCAGCTATTAGATGTAATTTGACGGCGAGCGTCTGGGACTAAAATGAATGCATGATGTGACAGAGAGAGGAGAGAGAGTACATGGTCCTCCAGTTTATTTGTTCTACTTCTCTCTCCAAATCCACCTCCTTAAACTCCTCCTCCTCCTGCCCCCCTCCCCTCTACCTCCTCCTTCCTCTCTGCCGCCTCCTCCTCCTCCTGCCTGGGCTTTCCGCTCCGTTCAAGGACACCATTCCAGTTATTTTCAATATCAAAGATGGAACATAAATCAAAACTAACGTGTGACACACCGGCTACTCAGCCTCTACTGACTGATACAGAGGGAGATGGTGGAGAGGGAGGCAGGGAGGAACAGGAGAAGAATGGGGGATAGGGAGGTAAAAATAAAGGAAGGGATGGAGAGTGAGAGGAAAGGTAGGGGAAGTGATTGACTGAGAGGAGTGAGGAAAAACACATTTCTCTGTAATTATCTTAAAACAAGTGAAATCATTTTGTCGGTGCAGCAACATTATTTAGATTCTAAAACAAATCAACTTGTTTCAGGAACTTTCAAAGAATGAATGAAGACTGAGTCGCTCAAGGAGATCGCTTAACTAGATTGAAGAAAGATTCTGGAAAATTCATGAATATTTGTTTTGGAGACAGGTTGAAATGATCCAATTGGTAGATTATTTTACTTGTTTTAAGAAAATGCAACTTGATAATGTTCTTTTAGGTAGTGCACGGATGGAGAGAAGGAGTGAGGTGAAGGAAAAGGAGGAGACAGAGGTAAGGAGGAAGAAAAGAGGGAGACACTGAAAACAAGGGAGACATGGATAGGAGGAGCGAAACAAAAAAATCCAAAAAGAAAGGGAAAAGAAAGAATAAAAGACTGAAAAATAAAGATAAATAAGTGAGAGAAAGAAAGACCCGGCGTCAGTATTTCTGACAGAAATGCTTTACGACTGTTGGCATCTGCCACAGTGTGCCACCATCGCCCCCGAGGGTCTTCTTCACTGGATTATTATGGTTGCCACAGTGACAACGGCACACACAGGCTCCGGGGGGAATTAAAAAAATAAAATAAACAGGCCCAAATTAGGGGGGGGGACCGTTAGCTCGCTCGTCAGCCGGGAACAGATTCTGATCTTTTTACAGCCTCGTTAGTCGGGATGGAAACCCAGTTCGACCAGCGAGATCGCTCGGCTGGAATTAGCAGCTGCTGTAACGACTCCTGAGAGAGCGTTCGTCACGGAGCCGACCGGCGCAAAACAACCACGTCCTCATGGTCCCGATAAAGAAAGTCCTCAAGGGTGGGATGAATTTCATTGGACAATTCCAAACACATTTTGGAAACGTAAAATAAAATCATCATGTAAAGAAATATTTCCGAGAGATCTTTCTGGGTTTTAACCCAACTGCCATGTTTGATAACTAAACTAGTGTTTAATTAACCAACAGTTATCCTTATACTCAAATCAGAGGAGTCACAGAGTAGCTCCACACATTAACACCAGTGGTGGAAAGAGGACTGAAAATCTGTACTTAAGTAGAAAAGTTCCTCTTTAACTGATGATGTTGATGTTTTATGCATTATCAATAAAAAGGGGAGATCCATGTAGAAAATATACTTTCAATAAAGCACATTTCTCTGATAAATAATGAAAGGTATGAATGGATAAAACTAAGCCAATTTGTTCTCTAAACACATATTCAGATAAAGGAATTTGTTAGCTTCTAAAAATGTTTCTGAACCTGTCTACAACACCTGTAATTAGTATAAATCTCTCTCAGTGCAAACAAACAAACAGTAAGGGCCAAATCTGTCTCCATTTAGTTTCTGTTTCTCAAAATCTTCAGTCTGTAAATTACTCCCAAATACTGCGCTGTTCTAGTCCATGTGGTCACCTCAACAAACCTTTTTTTTCATGGTTTATTGGCCCACAGTGTGTTTTCATGCCAGATTCGCTCATGGTGGGAGTTAAGAAACCTCAGAACAGACGCTGAAATGATGGCGTGGTCTGTCTGAACGGCCCAGTTGGTTACCATTGGCAGCGAGCAATGGGCAGTTCTTTGGGGCACTTCTGCCTCCTGTGTGTCCTTGCGTGTCGATTGGGTACCAAAATGCAGATGAAAGGTCTGGACAGACATCAAATTGTAGTCGGTAAATAATGATTTTAAAAGTAGTAAAGTAGATTACATAGTGTACGTAGTGTAATTACAGGCTCATAAAAGTACAAGTATCCAAAAACGACTTAATTACAGTATCGGGAGCAGTTAAGTCAAGCTGTTGGAAATTATATGATATAACTCCTCATAAATATTGCACAAATGAAATTATTAGTGCCGCCATTGTGATCAAAATGATCCCGGACATTGTATCAAACATTAAAATCCAGAGAACACAGATCATCAAGAGAAAATCTAAATTTCAGCTAATTTCCATCCGCTACTTTCGTTAGGCGAATGTTAGGAGTCCATCGAGATAAGCAGCAGGCGGCGCTAATTCTCCACTTAGGTGCCATTAAACCATTGTAGAAGAATGGTAAATGGACTGCACATAGATAGTGCCTTTTTATTTCTTCCTACCACTCAGTGTTTTACACTCCATGCCACATTCACCTATTCACACAGTGATGACACAGCACTGGGAGCAGGTTGGGGTTCAGTATCTTGCTCAAGGACACTCTGACATGCAGCAGGAGGAGCCGGGGATATTCATTAGAAGAATGTTACAGTCTCCTCATCGCTCCATGCAGATCTGATCTTTTCATCTGCGGATATTTTTCGGCTCTCGAGTTCAGTGGAAACTTCATCGGGCTTAAGTCTCACATTTCGCCCAATTCCACCATTGTTGGACGATGTGAAAATAACTTCATTTGAAAAGGGCTTCTGACGACCAGAGTGAAATTCTGTGTATGTGTCAACTTCTGACTCAAACTCTGATTTTGAAAAGTAAACGAGCCGAACACACAGAGCAGAGAGTGGTTATTGTACCTGGATGGGCTGAGTGTTTCAGCTCTGTCTCTTCCACTAAGAGTCAGCCTGTCAGATAGTAGGAGAATCGACCAAGGGCACTATTTGATATTTGATATTTAATATTTAATATTTAATACGCTCACCTAATCATGCTCAGACCTGGTGTGTGTGTGTGTGTGTGTGTGTGTGTGTGTGAGAGAGAGAGAGAGAGAGAGAGAGAGAGAGAGAGAGAGAGAGAGAGAGAGAGAGTGGAACAGAGTGGGTGTTGTCTCTCTGTCAGTCTGCATTTTTGGTTTGTCTGCAGGTCATTTAATGATTTTACATACAAGTGATTTATCATAATATTTCCAAGACAATCTTCTATTATTCTTCACCTTCATCTCTTGCTCTTTCACTCCCTCTCTCTCTCTCTCTCTCTCTCTCTCTCTCTCTCTCTCTCGCTAACACACACACACACACTTTCTCTTTCAGTTTCTCTCTCTGCAGTAGCATCATCTAACTCCTCGGTCAAAGCGGAATAATTGTCAATGAATATTTAACAAGGTTTCAGATGGAGGGATAGACATCATCCTCTCTCTTTCTCTCTCTCTCTCTCTCTCTCTCTCTCTCTCTCTCACACACACACACACACACTCTCCGTTCTCTGTGATCCAGGCAGAGGTTAGCGATACGGCGTGGTCAGTGGTGCGTACAGCAGCCAGTGGATTAGTGGAGGGGAGATGATGAAGTGCAGAATAAATACTAAATAAACACCCTCTGCTTTCGCTCCACATACAGTAACACTGCTCGGCGCTGGCGGCCATCTCTCATCGGCCATTTTGTGTCCTTCTCAACCCCCTCCCACCCCCCTTCAACCGGCTGGACTCATTTTACTGGAGGAGGTCATGAAATTGTAATTAACCACCGGCGGCATTTGTAATTTTTAATCCGGTGTTGATCTGCCGGAGTGTGGAAAGTTTAAAATATTCAGAGTGGTCTGGTGGGGAGAGTCTGAGAGTGTCAGAGAGGTTGCAGGTTTAACGCATCGGCAGCAGTGAGTGCAGCTGAAGTGCCCTTGAGCAAGAGACCCAGGGTGAGAAACAAAAAGAAAGCTCCAGAAAGAGCAGCCATGAAAGCAAACCACGACCGTAACAATAAGACTTGAAGCTTCTGTAATTGATTTAGCCAATTAGTATCTGACGTATTATAACCCCATTAAGTTCTTATGACTAATGTGTTAGCAAATAAGCCTCTATTTACACATGGTCATCCCATTGGAGCGGCGTTAGTGTCCGTCTGATGAATGTAAGTCCAATGTTCTCTCCATTTTGTCTCTGGTTTGGTCTCCACCAACTGGATCTAACAATATCTGCTAAATGTTCCACTTTCTTCACTGGCTAGTCTCTAAGTGGGATTTTTTCACAGGTTATCTGTCTCATGTTCTACTGTCAGGATAAAGTAAAAGTTTCAGCAAATATGACAAAAAGTTAAGTTTCCTACTGCAGCTTTAAGACCATTTTGTGGTCCACACTGATCAGGATATGATGAAAAAATTGCTATTGGTTTCATGTTGGTATAATTTTGTAGTTGTAACAGTAGATCAATACACATTTTTCCCAAAACACATCTAAAAATTTGGACTGAAAACAGTCCAACCCATATTTGAGGCCCCTTGTACACCCTTCTTTTTCTTAGGATAAAAATGGAGAAATAAAGTTACAGATTTCTGTTTTTTCTGAAAAAAATTCAACCAAAATATCCAAATCCACAACAGTCTCATATCTAAAATTCCATATCACAGTATCGACCTCATTTATTGGCCAGGCTTTAATAGATACAGGGCTTCATTTCCAAACACCTCCCTGAATGTCCCCCCCCCCCCTCTCTCTCATTGTAATCAGCAGCCCTTACAGCCAATCTGCTGGCCATAAAACTGTCTGCAGCCTGATGATGTACAGCTCGCAGAATTACCTTATCTGCCTCTGATTTACTGTGCCTCACAGGTAGAGAGACAAAAACAGCCTCCACACCTCCGCCACATCCATCTATCCATCCCTCCATCCCCTCACGCATCCCACACTTCCCCCTTTCCACTCCTCAACCTTGCTTTTATCACTCTTCTATCAAATCCCCCTGCCTTTCTCTCGTCTTTTGTTCTCCTATCTTGTTTTATCTTTTCCGCCATACCTCCCTCATTCCACATCTTCATTCTTCTCTCCTTCTTTTTCTCTATTAAACTTAATTCCATCCATCTTTTTTTTCTTCCTCTTGTTTTCACCCTTTTAAACCTCTCTCCATCTTTTCATCTCTCTCTAATCCACATTGTTCGATCTTTGCTTCATCCCTCTTATACTTCTATCCCTCTCTCCATCTCTCAGTCCACATATCCCACATCCCTCCATCCTTCGCTTTCCACTCATCTTTCTCTAAACTTTTATCTTTTCTACATTTTTAAAGTTTATCTCAATCTCTCTATCATCCCTTCATCCTTTTTCACCACCCCTTGCTTGTTTCTCTCCTCAGTCCTTCCCCTTCATCTTTCCTTTCCCAAGTTTTCCCATTTTTTACCCTCTTCCACTGCCTGTTTGTCGATCTGTCCATCCCTTTCCATCTCTCCCCTCTTTTCTTTGCTCATTCCTTCCTTCCTTAATTTGTCCCTGTCATCTTAATACGTATCTCCCCGTTTGTCCTCTCCTCTGTCCACCCACCCTCTTCTCATCCTTCTTTCCATTCATCCTGTTTTTCATTTTTTATCCCTTCTTCCCCTCAACAATCCATCCTCACCTCCCCTCCTCCTGCTTTCTTATATTCCTCCCTCACTGCTCTCCTCTCCTGCCATCAATCCATTATCCCACCCATGACTTGTCTTCCTTCTTTCCCTCTCCTTCTCTCTCTCTCATCCTCCTCTCCGTGAAAAGACCTGACTTTCTGTTTCTGACCCCTCACCAAAGAAGAGAAGGAATGAGTGCAACAAGGAGCTTTCAGGCAGGAGTCAGTAATGAGTAAGAGGGGTAACATGCATACACAGTGTTTCAAAAACAGCATCTCACACACACACACACACACACACACACACACACACACACACACACACACACACATGATCTGTTCATTTGGTTCATTATTTGTTCAGACAAAAGAAACAACCAAAAGATAAAGAATCAAAGTAAAATAACAAGAAAATCCACATTCATACACACACTTATTCACAAACTGACAACAACACACACACACACACACACACACACACACACACACACAAACTGAGCATCAGATGCTCTGGTAGTAATTACAGCCTACAGTCGTCTTTTTTTTATCTTTTCTTATTTAAAAAACAAGATGTTCTTAAATAAAGAATCTTTGATCAGAAACTAAGAGAGAGGACGTGTGTGTGTGTGTGTGTGTGTGTGTGTGTGTGTGTGTGTGTGTGTGTGTGTGTGTGTGTGTGTGTTTCTGTTTGTGTGTGTGTGTGTGTGTGGGGGTTGCAAAGCCAGTGTGTGTGCCTTGATGTACGAATACAAATGAGTGAAATGATATCAAAATGTGGTTTTGGATTGTGTGGCTTTGAGAGCAGAGAGGGGGAGGGGGGATGTAATTAAGTCACCAGGAGGACAGTGTGTGTGTGTGTGTGTGTGTGTGTGTGTGTGAGAGAGAGAGAGAGAGAGAGAGAGAGAGAGAGAGAGAGAGAGAGAGAGAGAGAGTGTGTGTATGTGCATCTGTTTGCAAGAGTGTGTGCGTTTTTTATGTGTTTATTGTTTGTGTCCTGGTTTAGATTTATTCATTTGTATTCATGTGTAAGTCCATATGTCCGTGGAAGTGTGTGCTCGTGTGTTTGTCAGAGCAGAATTCCTTCACCAGCTTTTCTTAATGAAAAATAAATAGTGTCCACTGTTCGATCAGCTGGAAAACAGACGGAGACACAGAAGGAAAAATACCCTAAGCAGTCTAAAAACACATCCGATCCTCGTGCTCTTATTTTGAAATACAATCCTCTAAGGTTGGTCTTAATGATCATGTTTTAGTTTGTGTGCATGTAGGAATGTATGTTAAATGCCATAAATGTTTGTAGAAATGTATGAGGGAGGCAATAGGAAGAGAAAATAGAAATAAATATCTAGTTAAGATGAAATAAATGAAGGCTAATAAAATTATTGAAGCGAAAAGAGAAAAATATATAAAAATGTGCATAGATACCAAATAGTGAGAATTAAAATAATATAAAAAAATGTATATTTGGATGTCGATGGGGTTTTTATGATTTTTTTTTGCACAGAAAAAAGATTTAAATACTTATATTTTATCTTCTAAGATCTTCCTGGAAGCGTCTCACCACCGCCCACAACTTATTTATTTCCAGCTGTGAGTAGCTTCCCCTCCCATTAGTCTATATCAACAGCTCTCTCTGAAATCAAGGGATTTTTTAATATGCATTTTTTGATCATACTAAATTTCATCCCTTAAGTCTTCAACCCATGTGACTGCTCCCCCCCCCATATCAAACTACTTCCTGTTTCCCACTGTTTCTCCATCTGATTCAAACACTTTCAGTTTTGAAGAAATGTATAATTTTCTGAAGCCTTTTCTCTCTCAGTTATTCTACAGACATATGATCAACATGTGATGACCTCTGACGTCTATTGCAGCTGTTTGTAAAGCCACTGGTGTAAGACTAAAGCTTATTCCTACTTATTTCCTACTGTTTGCAGTGTCAGTGATGAAAGCACACGTGGACGGATAGAGTTTCACACATAAACACTTTCCCGTCTCCATTCAGATGAAAGCTGGAGGAGAAACTTTTTTTTCCCAGTGTTGAGCTGACGGAAGCAAACTCATTTCTTTCCTCTCGAGGCGTCTGCTCGTTAACCGACCGCTCCGCTGCCGTCGCTTTCCTACAACTTTCATCAAACTCAAATACTTCCTCTAATAATCACCACCGCCATATCCATGTTTAACAAGGTAATATGACACAAACCCTCTGTGGCTTCAAAAAAAGAAAAGAAAAACACCTACTTTAAATATTCACTTTTACCATCCGCATAATTAAATATTTGAAAAATATCAGGAATAGAAAATTAAAACAGAAAAAGCCCGCCGCCACCACTATCAATTTATTCCCTCTCTCAGAGTGCATTAGAAACGTCAGATTGCCGTTGGCAAAGACACAGAAAGAGCTCTGTGGTTTTTTTTTAACTCACTTTATAAATTACATTTTGGAGTGCTTTGGCATGCTAATACCTGCTGCCACGGAGAGCAGACAGCGTTAATTATTTCTTATTGGGATCGGCGGCGATTATTTGCATATTTCATTTAGCTGTTATAGATGTTGCAGGTGGGAGGGAGGAGAGCGGGGCGTGTGAGACAGTTTTCACTTTGTGTCTCAACAACTTTTGGATGAAAAAAAAAAAAAAGATGGATTCACTGACCCCATGTGTTGAGAGGAGCATTCATTTAGGCTGATTTCAGTCATTTCCATGAGCCGCGGCAGATTATTGGTGATAATTAACAACATCAGCTTTCACTATTACGCAGGCTGGCATGCAAAAAGGTCAGAAAACAGTTTGAAGAACCTCAATGTGGTCCACTTTGTTTGGCTAAAACATCAATTATAACGTCATTTATACTCAATTGGCTTCATGAGCGGCTCAATGTGAGAACAACAACAGCAGAAAGTCAAACTTTTTAAAAGCTTAATGGGGAATCTGATTTACACAAAACAGTTCATTATGAATACACGGCCACCTGAAGAGGAGGGAGAAAGCTGGAGTGGACACACTATCAGTGGTAAAGGGAATTAAAAGACTTAAAATCATAATGTTTGGATGGTTAAGTTGACTGATGATCAGGTTTGATTGAAACCAGCAGAGCGGAAAGTAAAAGTTGACTAAACGAATTACTTATCTGTTCAGAATAATTTAATTATTATAACATTTATCTAAAAAGGACCATGTTTAACTGAAAAACACTTGACTCTTCACCAATATGTCTTGAACAAACTACTAATATTAGCCTGATTCCTGTTTAATATTTGTCCTTAATCACTGAGTTAATTTAATCCAAATATGAGTTCAACACTTTGGTCAAAGAATGAACTGCACTTCAATACTTTCCCCACAGTATTATGACATTAAAAGCAGACAAAGATCACATGTACAATCTGTCGTTTAAATGTATTAAAATCTATAATAACTGACTGACATATAATGTGAAATGACTTAGTCAATCACACGGTGCAGACTCGTGCAGATGTATTATCAGTCCTATGTTCGGTAATGGACATTTTTAAGAACCTACATAACTCTTCGACCTGGTCATTGTAAAACCCCTATACAACCGGTTGAAGAGGCTATTGTATGCATAAACCTGTTTCACCCAAGTCATCAAAAGAAACTGTTTTGCCATATGATGCTATGACGATGGTTTTCTGTACAATTTACAGTCTGTAATAGAAAAAATGACTATTCCATATAAATTCCTTTAAAATGCTGACAGAGTTTTACTGTTACAAAAACTTTAATCTATTTAGACTTTACGGTCTTTTACTGTGGTTTGACAGTTTTTCACTGTAAAATCTACAGACATTTTTTACTGTGTCACAGTGACCCTCAAACAGGGAGAAAGGGACACTGCCCTCTTTGACCTTTCACTCATTCAAGCCTTCAGGTGCTGCTGTATGGGAGCGTTGCTGTGAGTCTATCTATACCCACTGAATAAACCAATTGCCACAGTTCATTGTACTCGTGAGCACGTGTCAAGCTTTTATGTATAAATGTATGTGTCGACTGGAGAAAGTGGAGAGCAACATAATTAATGCACTCTTTAATCTAATAACTAATTTAATAACTAAATGTTGCACACATTGTAGTCTAAAGTAAATAGACTTCTGATATAGACTTCTTATATGTTCGTTTCTTAATACTTGGTATTTAAATCTGTTTTTTCCTATGTGACATTTCTCTGATTCTATCTTTTAATAAAATATTAAATGTTATATGTGAAAATGATTTTTGTCTGTAAATGTAATATTAATGAAATAAGTTGACTGCTTGAGGCATCAAACTCCAGCATGTATATTATGGATTATTCTCTCATTTTCAGTCATTTAAAGCAACGTATGTGCATGAATATTTCACTTTATTTTATGTACAAGCTTATTTTTGTTTTTTATCCCAGAATCAGAGATCAAAATATTTGAAACTTAGAAAGGCTATTGGTACACAAAGCCTAAATATTATTATTATATTATTAGAGTTTTGTGTTAGAGGCATTTAGTGACATCTAGCAGTGTTAGTTACCCCGCCCTCATCTCATCCTCCTGTTTTAAGTGTGTAGGAGAAACTTAGTTAAGTGCATTACCTAAGTTAACTTACGTAGCTTAAAATCTAGCTTTATTTGTAAAGCGCCAAATCACAACAACGGTTATCTCAAGATACTTTTCAAATAGAGCAGGTCTAGAGAGACCCAACAGTTCCCACCATGACCACCTTGGCGACTGCGACAAGGAAAAACTTTGCTCCTTTTACCATATAGTATTTATGGTCTCATGACGTCAATGGCACATCAAACCATCAAACTACTGAGCCATGTCCACACATGGCGTTATAGAGGGAAACCTACACAGGGATCCAACTCTTTTTAAGAACTCGATTTCCAGGAGTTTTTTCTTGACAATACAGGACCAGCACTTGCTCAAAAACACTGGTCATCGCTTATTTTGAAATGTGTGGCCACTGTCCAAGCTGCAGTATTAGACGAGTTGGGAGTGAGAACGAGCTGAATGATGCATCCATGAAAACAGAGCACTGCACTTGATGATGACACAGCTTCAATGTGACCTGTAAGGCTCCTATAGATGGGGAATATCAGAGTTCAATATGTTCAATATCTTGAAACTGTATGCACATATTCCTGCAAACTTTCAGCTTTTGGTTTATTTTAAAGAGGTATCCTCTAGTGTTGGTGTGTAACATAAAACCCTCCAGCTGCAAACAGAGTTTTATCACTTTCAAATGACCTGGAAATGCAGCTTTGCAGATCTTAAACCGGGGATTAACACCAACACTGAGATTTTTATTTTTTTTTAAACAGAAATTATCTTGATAGAGTGTCACTGCGTGGTTAAACTAACTCCCCAAACTTCCCAACTTTAATCTTAATTTATGTAAAGTGCTGTGTGGTGGAGCTCCGGGAGCGGGACGAGCCGTCTGATTGGCTCTATCAGGTATCAGGCAGGAGTCCAACACTCGGTAATTTGATTTAAAAAGCTCGTAATAACCTGAGGTCAATATTTAAATCACTCAGAGGGGGAGAAGAGCCGCTCTGCATGTTCAGGATGCTTCAATCTCCACGCTCAGAGTCAACCGGCCCGGATCTCTATCACATTCACTTCTCTCTTCCTCCTCTACTCCCTGCGCTCTTCTTTTCTTTTTCTTACTTCCCTCCTTTTCCTAATGTTATCCTCCTCTCCCTTTTACTTTTTTAATTCTCTTTTGACATCCTCTTAAACCTTCATGTGACCCTAAAAATGTCCACTGTAAAAGATACAAATACTAATAATCCTACGCACTGGACCTTTAAAACTTCTGTTGAGGTTTGACCTCACAGGAAACTGAAGCAGATTTTTATGAACATTTGTTGCTATTATTTGTATGTATGAGAAACTTTAACTCAAAATGTATCAACTGAAACCACAAAGAAACATTTTTGGAGTCTGTCTCTGAAATTTCAACCAAGTAAAACCACATTTAACTCAAAAGAAAATTGTTGGAAGAATTTTTAAGTAATAGTTATTGTGGCACTAACTTAGTTTTGTAAGTTACAGAAACATTGCTGATTAATTACTTTTTATTAAGTATTTTGTTTTCACAGTACAAATAAAAAAATACAAAAGTCATTGTCACCTAAAATGATCAAAACATTGTTTTTTTTTACTTTAGACTAACTTTAAAATTCAGTTAGTTTAAAAAATGATGATTGATCAGTTTCAACATTTCTTTTAATTAAGTGAACTGGTTTTACTATACTAATCAACATAATAAGGAACTGTTTTAATTATTATTCAATAACAGCAAACAAAGAATAATTTTTACTTATATTCTAATAAGAATTCACAGCACTTGGTTGAAGTTCAGGATGGAAGACACAGCAGTGACTTTGTTGACTAAGCTGCAGGACTGTGCAGGATCTGTGTGTGTGCCTCCATCCAACCTGAGCTTTCTCCTTCACTTACAGAAATTATGTTTCCCTGAAAATGTATTTGGCAAAAACAAATCAGAAGAATATGAATGAATATAATTTGTACGAGACAGTTGGAAGTTTTGAATGTTGAAGCGTCCCCCATATTGTTTCCCTCCATTCTCTTCCTCTTTCTTTTACCTTGATTCCTCCTCTCTTCACCTATCCCCTCCTTGCCCCTCCCCCCCTACCTCCTCTCTGCTCTCCCCCCCTCCTCCTTCCTCCCTCTCTCCTCCTCTGTGTGGTCTGTAGGGTGAAATAGAGGCCTGAGGCCAACAAGCTGTCTCCACCAGCTACACTGATAAGACACACACACACACACACACACACACACACACACACACACACACACAGAGTCAGAGTCACCATACAAGTGCCAACAGTCACAATCACAAATGTACAAGTGCCTCGTCTGCACACACAAACACACACACACACACACACACACACACACACGCACGGTAAACGTTATTTAACTCAGACTGTGTGAAGTGCCACCTGGGAGGTCACTTACCTGAAAAATCTCTCTCTCTCTCTCTCTCTCTCTCTCTCTCTCTCTCTCTCTCTCTCTCTCTCTATAACGCACAAATACACACACGCACATATAAACATTATGTGTTTGTGCTCCCAATGTTCCCAGAAACACTACACGTGTCCTTTACGTGTCAGAAATGTTGAAGTATGCGTGTTTAAGCGCGAGTGTGTGTGTGTGTGTGTGTGTGTGTGTGTGTGTGTGTGTGTGTGTGTGTGTGTGTGCGCATGCTTAGGGCTGTTTGGTTCAGCTCTCTAACAGGATTTGTGTCCCCCGTGTCCAAAGGAACATGGTCTAATCTCGACCCATCACCTCTCTTCCACCTCACCCTGCGTGACACACACCCCCCCTCTCCCCAAGGGAAATTGGTACGTTCCAGACAAAATATATATATATATAACTGTATATTTTATACAGTTAGGCTCCCTTGTACTGTATATGTGCTATCGTAGGAGTGGAGTTTGTTGTTCTGATACAGGAAATCAAACACAACTGAGTCTGATGAAGATATACTGTAAGAAAATGTGTCAAAATTAAAAGAGATGAAAATGTGTTTTACAAACATGAGTTATTTATGTGGATTTTCTTCTCATCCTCTTTCAGGGTCAGATTTAGATGTTTTAAGCCTCCCGCAGTTTCTTTATCCCACATAGTATTTTCTCTCCTCTCCAGTCTGCTTAAAGAAATGTTATATTATTTATTTCTTATTTCATTTTGGCATTTTATCTGCCATTGAGTGACAATAAAGAGTAACAGGAATCATGCAGATAAAAATGATTTCCACATGTAACAAAAGTCTAGTATTATAATGTTATTATAGGTCCTCATGTCTTAGACCTGTGGTTCCCAACCTTTTTACTCATCTAATTAACTGACAACCCCTAAATAGGTGACATATTTTATGGATATTTCATATTATATTAAAAACTGTACAATGAAGCCGAACAGTGAACTCAGTAACTGCAGGAATTTTGTGTAAAACAAGAGATTTGGATGGATTTATGAGCAGATTATTTTTGTTTATTTTTTACATAATTTTTAACAATCATACATACTTCCTAGGCTTCTAATGGATTTTTTGTTCCCTGATGCTTGGCCATTGTTCTGTTAGACCAGGGTTTAGCAACCTTTACTATCAAAAGAGCCACTTTTGGCCAAAAAAGAAAAAATCTGTACTGTATCTGTAAAATGTATTTGAGCTTTATAATGATATAGCTCAAATACTACAGAGCTACAGACATACTATAAAAACCGCAGCTCAAGCCAACTGGTAAGCCAGCAGCGTTGGTGGTGAAAGCAAACAAATCTGTCCATGAATTATTCAATTCTCTATTTTCTATTTGGAATCCATAGCTAGCCTAGTGAAGAGAGACTCAAGACTAGTAGCCCCCGTAATGTAGGACGCACATTTTAGTCACAGAAATGTTTTTGATTGGGTGTGTAATGGCGACACATTTGTGCGATTGGAGAATGTGAGAACTAAAAAGAACGTGCTGCGTTGGAGTTGTGGAGATCCTTGAGAAGAAATCTCTGCTAGTGATTTTTGACACAAATTTTCTTCCATACATTACTGTCAGATAGCAATCAAATATTTCCTAACCTTGTTGTCTAATAATTAAAAAAATAAGAACAGAAGTAAGGAATTTTACTTTGTACTGTGAGCTGAAGCCACAATTTGACAAAATACTCCAATCCCAGCTCTATTCCCGAATCCCAAATGATCTAAATTAAACAGTTATGACGGGAGAATACTGCACTAATGTTTTTGTTATTTATTTTTTTGTTGCTGATATTTTTAATGTTTAAAAGCAGAATGTAGCAGTGAGGTAGTGGTGAGGTTATTAACAGTGAACACCTGTAACTCCACAGAAAGATTCAGATTCAGGAGCTGTCACTGAACACATCCATTCACCTTTTCAGTGTGTGTGTGTGTGTGTGTGTGTGTGTGTGTGTGTGTGTGTGTGTGTGTGTGTGTGTGTGTGTGTATGTGTGTGTTACCAGACTCAGTCCAATCCCCTGTAATGTGACAGACAAATCCCACTAAGCTGTTAAATATTACACTGCTTTCACACTCGTATTAAACACCTTTCTACCTCTCTGGCACTCCCTCTCTTTCTGTGTTCACTCACCCCCCACCAAAGCGCACACACACACACATATACACACACACGCACACACACACAAACACTCAACCTTTACCTTCGTCTTCAATATGCAAAAATCACTACAGATGTCACTTGAAAATCTTCACACATGCACAACAAATCTTTAAAATGCAGCGACACACTGTAGAAGTCACATAACACAATATTCTCATATGAACACATCCAGAGGTGTGTGTGTGTGTGTGTGTGTGTATTGAGGGTGTGTGTGTGTCCTAATCCCCGGTGCTGGTCGTCTTCTCGGAGCGTTATATTTGCTGGTATCAGTGTATCTTCTCCTCGCCGCCTAATCCCACCACCCTGGCTCTGATATTTCCTGACATTTACATGAATCACCCCTCTCCAGACGGACAGAGACAAAGAGGGAGGAGGGGGAGGATGGGGGAGGATGGAGGGGTTGAGAGCTGGAAGATGGAGGGAGACATGGAGGATGAATGAAGAGATGGGAGATGCAGGGAAAGATAGACGATGAGAGAAGACTGTGTGAATGTAAAGGTCTACGGGGGTTTGAACTGAAGGAGGGACGGATGGAAGGACGGATGAGGGAGGCGAGGGAGAAAGGATAAATGGCGAGGATGAGAGGGACAGAGGGATGGGGAAGAGAAGAATGGAGAGATAAGAAGAGAGGAAGAAGACATTAAGGACATATGAGGAAAAAGAGAGATGAGGAGGATGAAGGATGGAGGGATGGAAAAGTAATGAAAGATGAAGGAGGGATGATGACAGACAACTAGGTGGACGAAGAAGAAAGGAAGAATGATCGATTATGAAGGGAAGAATGGATGGATAGATAGAGGAGACAAAAAGTGTGGATGGAGAGAGTGGTAATGAAGGGAAAGATGAATATAGATAGATAGATAGATAGATAGATAGATAGATAGATAGATAGATAGATAGATAGATAGATAGATAGATAGAAAGAAAAAGTGGAGGATAAAGGGAGGAAAGAAGGGATGGATAGATGTGTGTAGAGAGAGAAGAAGGAAGAGGGGGATGAGGGGAAAGAGAGAGGAAAGGATGGATAAATGTCTTTTTGTCACTCCATCTCTTTTTCATTTTATAATTTCAAAATAAGAGTCAAAAGAAGGAAAGAAGAAAAAGAAGTCAAAAGAAGGAGGGATGAAAAATGAAATGAAAACCAGAGAAGTTGGACACCTTGTGCGCGACATATGCTAACACCAATAACAAGGAGCTCTTATGAGCATCAGGAGACACACACACACACACACACACACACACACTATATTACTCATTGGAGACTCGTTAAGGCCCAGCCTAAATTAATGACCTCACACCACACCTGTTGTTGCTACAGCGACCATATCAGCAATTAATTAATAGTCGCTCCAGATGAAAGACGCTCAGGAAAGATTGAATTGAATCATAAATGAGGGAAAGATTAGCACTCTAACTAAAGTCGACCAAGCAACCTCAACATGAGCTCCGTTGAGGAACTTTTTCAAGGGCTTTTAATGTAAATTCTGTTAGCTGAAGAAGACAGTGAGACGCAGATGAAAGCTCCAAAAAGTAAGCTAGTTAGTGGACCTGAAAGTCAGAGGATTGGTTGGGTCCAGATTAGCCAATCACTGCCACTAGCGCCGTCGACAAAAAAACTACAATTCACAAAACGGATATGACTGAGTTAAAATGTCTTATTTTTTTGAGCATTGTATAAGCAGGATAATGCCCTTCGAGATGTCCATTATTAGGAATGAATGGACTCTGTGGAGGCAACCGTCCTGTTGGGCATTATCCCTTCCATAATTAATCTCTTAATCTGCAATGCTTCATTGTCAAAAGCATTTACTACACTTTTTATTGTAGCTGCTGAATTATAAATGTATTTCTGTATCTAAAGTATTTCATCATCCTCGATTTCTTTACATTTAGATAAGTGTTACGTAAAGTTAAGTGATATTATCAGCGCTATCATCATTAACCAGTGATGATATTGTATTTAGATAAATGTGTCCAAACATGTTATATATTCAGAGACACCGGCAGCCCGCAGAGATGCGGTCTCAGACAGTAAATTGCATGCTAACTATCTTAGAGCCGGGTGTGAAATATGTCATTTGCCTCTGCTCTTAATTGCACTAAAAATGAAGATTAAGGGGATGAATTATTGATACAAGTTGGTATTTAATCTTTTGTAATGAATAGTGAATTCGCTGGTTATAAATATTGTACGAGGCTTCATAATTTGATAAATTTATTCCAATTTGCCCTTTATTTTGCCCTTTAGTCAAGGTTACGTTCATTTAAACACACACACATACACACACACACCCACGCACACACATATATGTAGATGCTAACAGCTACTCATAAGCCTGCACTGAAAATACACACACATACACACACACAAATGAACTGCAGTGTGTTTACCTACCCTCCGCCCTTGGTCATTCTTGAATCATCTTTTTTACCGAGATCCATAAACACACACACACACACACACACACAAACACATAAACATGATGCCCTTGGTTGACCTTGCAGTCCGCCCCCCCACCACCACTCCCCACCCCGGTGTCTGTGGCAGTAATTAGGCCATGCATCTGATTGTCATTAAAGAGCACTAGCAGATAATGAACACACAGTAAAGCCACATTCAGAGATTCTTACTGCACACACACACACACAACAGCATCGGGCTGAACGATGGCTCTACATGGCGCCTCATACTGACATAAATGGACTTTTATAATGGTTTAAAAGGCTGTAATGTTAACAAATAGTCACAGGTACAAAACCAGTGACTCTCTATGCCATTCGTTTTTTATTAAGTTTTGACCACAGCTGCAGATTAGTGTCACCTCTTATGACGAGGTGCATTAGGTTGATACTTGACAAACTTTTTACTTAGAAAAATGGAAGAAAAACAAATGTTTGTGGGGTTTTCCGTATCTATTTGCTGGAAAGAGGTCACAGGGCATATATTTACTTGTTAAGAAAAACTAAATTAAAATGTGTAAAACAATGTGATGTTGGTGCATAATGTGGCAAGATCTGACCATTTTTGACAGATTTGATAGTTGATAGTAACACATCCGTTCTGACTTGGACTTGGTAGATAACCTGTGTCTGGATGACTTGTCACAAACATCTTGAGACTTCTGTAATAACTTTAGTCTTGACTTGGACCAGTCTTGCACAACTTGAATCGTGATTTGGATTTGTCACAAATGTCTAGAGACTTGGACTTGTTTAGGATGACTTTAGACTTCTCTGAAAATATCAGAAATATGTGCAGCCAACAAAATAATTCAGCAGGTTCACACCTCAGTTTGTTGTTTGGAGGTTTTACGGATCAAAGCTTTAAGTGCAGAGGGAGATTCACACTGATAATGAATGGACTGTTAATGTGCTGCGGCCAAGCAGCTAATGGACACACACACACACATACACATATAAAAACACAGACAACACACAAACTGAAAATACACTTTCACTATAAGGGTTGCACACGCACACACAGAGGTGGTAGCTGGCTAATGGCTGTCACTGTTGACTGATCACAGTGATCAGGCTGCTGCAGCTCTAATTGCTACTAAACAATCTGAAAACAACCAGAGTCAGGTCTGCTAGAGGAGGAGGAGGAAGAAGAGGAGGAGGAGGAGGAGGAGAAGAAGAATGACCAGACAGGAGGGGAAGACAAGTTATAGGACACAGGAATAGAAAAATAAAAAGATGAAATGAGACAGAGGAAAACATTAAGACAGGAGGGAGGGAAGGAAAGAATGAAGGTGGAAAGGAAGGATCAAAGAAATGCAAGCACAAACTAATAACGTTCAAACTACTACAACTAACAAATGAAATACTGAAGTAAGAGGTCTCTACGGGTTCATAGTAACTGACAACTCATTTGTCATTATTGCAGTGTTTCCTTTAGGATTTTTTTTAGCAGTGGGGGCAGGCCCGTCCGAACACGTACCCGTGACTACATTGTGCGTCTGCCCCATTTCTGATACCGTGGCGGCAGAAATTTAACAGCGGCGGGCTGCCGCTCCAAAATCAACATAGAGGAAACACTGTATTGGTATACTGTATGTCAGATATCTGAGAGGACCAGCTCTGATCACACAGACAATTTTTAAAGTAAAGGAAACATGGGTCAAAATCAGTTTGACTGGGACCAGGTCTGACTGCGCTTGGGTCCCTTTCAGACCGGGTATCTATATATTTTGACAATTTATGTTAGTTTGGTTGCTTCATGTTAGTTTCAGGTTTTCCACAAGGCCGTTTCACATCAGGTCCAAAATTTGGGATGCTTGAAGAGCTCTAACTGAAGGAGAAGATATGGATTATGATATATTACTTGTTGTTTTATTTATTTTTTCTTATGGTCATGTACCTTTTTAGTTTTTGTTGGATGAAATCTTGCTGTTTCAATCAAGTTGAAAAATTTCAATGTGGAGATTTTTTTTTCTCAGCGTGTATAGAAGGAAAGAAACAGAAGGCCACAGATGACTAATGGAAATTTTCTAAACACACACACACACACACACACACACACACAAACAGTGAAAAGAAGACCGGACTGTTGCAAGGAGAGATAGAGACCGACAGAAAGGGAGATTACATCTAATTAACCAAGTCCAGCCAATTAACCGGCAGCCAATTAGAACTAAGAAACCAATCAGGATGTTAATTGGCAGCCAATACAAACGCTACAAAGAAATTTACAAAGGACCAAGTATGTGTGTTTGATGTGACTGTGAGCTTTTGTGTGTGTGTGTGTGTGTGTGTGTGGTGTGTGTGTGTGTGTGTGTGTGTGATAGAAAGAAGGAGGGATAACAGGGATCAACCAGAGAGGAAATGGAAGGATATAAACCAAAGAGTCAAAAACAAACAAAAAACAGATGAAAGAGAGATTGAAAGCTAAACAGAAAATCAAAAACGCTAGTGTTTTACCTTGAGGCCATCCGTCGAGTACGGAGCTTGCCGATTGGCCGAGGTTTCTCCCGAGGTTGTGAAGAACTCATGTGATTGGCTAGAGTAGAGGAGGCGGGCCTGGATGCAGCGGAGGGTGCGGAGCATCCAGCCATGTTGGCGCCGGATCTGCCGCTGGAGCTGATCCCATTGGCTGGAAACCATATGGAGGATATCCTTCAGACCTGGAGGGCGAGAGACATCGGGATAAAGCAGAAGGAAAGAAACCGAGTGGAGAGAGAGAGAGAGAGAAAATGAGAGAAACATTAGCGTCAATCCAATTGTCACACTAATTTTAGATTTCATTAAACTTAATATTGTGTTAAAATTAACCCCATAACTCATCCCAACATTACTTCTAACACAGTTCCATGCAAACAGGGATTCATATCTGCACATGTAACAAAAAACAATGCAACTTTTAGGTTAGGGTTGTGCTAAATTAGGGTACTAGCACCTTTTTGTCACAATTCAAGGTGTAAGTGAGGGGTAAACCAAGTAAAATCAGTTATCCACCTCTTTTAAATGAAGCTAGAGTTTTAAGTTTACTCATCTAGAGCTCGATGTTGGCTTTAATCAATTATTTTTCGTTTATCATATTCAGGGTTCCCACTCTTTTTAAGAAATCATCTTCCAGCAAGTGCTTACAAATGGTAATTTGGTCATTTTAATCTATTCCCAGGTGTTTCCATGACTGAAAAAACAAGTCTCTAAATAATACGGTTTTCCAGGACACGTGGGAACTCTGATATTTGATCACCTGGTTGCAAACCGAGTCCCGCTCCACAGGCACACTATCGCCTGCAGCAATACGTCTCTGTGTGATCAGCCCTTTAGTCTTCAGTTGAAAATACTGATTACTTTTAGTCATTTTCATCTTTCATAGATTTAATTTACGACAACTGAAAACGTTGTAGTCCCGTTTTAGCCAACCAAAAGTCATTACATTTGCGTCAACTTTTAGTCTAAATGTTTTCTTTCTTTAAACTTATTCCATCTGGCTAATACAGGTATTGGAAATGTGAATCAAGGTGTCAGTAAAGTGTTGAAATTCATAAAGCAGCATTTCACACGCTTCCATAACATGTCTTTCTTTTCCCTATTCTCTCTCTCCTGTCGCTTCTCTCTCTGGCTGTACAGATTTGGGAAAATATAAAATTATATTGAATGTTTCTTTCCCCGTCAGCCAGTTTCATCCCGCTGCTTTTCTTTCTGCTTTTCTATCTCTGCCTCTCCATCTCATTCTTTGTCTTTATCTCTCTCTCAGTCTCTCTTTAGGCTACATTCGTCTGAGTTCTCCTCTCTGAAGGTCACTCTCTTAATCCAAATATTAATAATGAATGGAGCAGAGTTGGGGCTCCGTTATGGCCACCTGTGTGTGTCCGCTCATCGTGTGAGTGTGTAGCACACTGTGAATATGAATGCGTGTGTGAGAGAGACTGTACCTGATTGGTGGGAGGTGATGATAGTGAGCAGTGCTCTGCCTTCCTCCATTATTGTCTCCTTCAGAGCGCTGCGACTGTCCACGTTTAGCTTGAAAGACTGAAACACACAAAGATCATCATCAGTATCCTGATATATTTGTGTCAACATAAAGGATTTCAAAAGGGTCTGACAGGTCAGGAAACATGACAAATAACAGGTCAGACAAACTTATTTGGGAAGGTGAAAGGTTACATTTTTACCAGAACTGTTCTTTGTAACAATCCATCAGTTTAGAGATTGATATCCTGCTTTAGTTCTGACCTCCTGTACTCAGTGTGCTTGTGCAGACAGTTTTATTGTGCAGTGAGGGATTATTAGCAACATTTCAGCTGCAGTCACTTTCAGTTTAAAGTGTTCATATAATCTCAATTAACTGTTAATGCTCAGGTTTCTTGACTTCATTGTAACGATTGTGTACACAGATTTTGGTCAATGTTAATGTTTTTATTACTGACAGTAATGATGGACAAACATCATATAGTACTTGCAATAAAATAAAATTATAAATTAAATTTTAATCTTATTTATGAAAAAAAAGGTTTGACAGAAGGTTGATCAGTTGTGAAAATACTTCTGTCTCTCCACTTAGATCTCTCTAAGGAGAGGAGGAGTGATAACAAAGGGGAAAAGTGGTGGTAATGTAAACAGGAAACAAGGAAGGAGAAGAGCAGTTAAAACAGAAAAACTAGATGGATGGATGGATAGATGGATGGATGGAGGCACCAAGCAGCCTGAGGCACTGTTGGAAAACACTCCAGTCAGATCTATGAACAACATTACAGCCTTTTCTGATCCGTGTGTGTGTGTGTGTGTGTGTGTGTGTGTGTGTGTGTGTGTGTGTGTGTGTGTGTGAGCCTCAAGGTGCTCAGTCCTCAAGACACTTAACCACCTCTGACATCCTGCTGTGCTGCAATGGCAAATACTGCACATACATATTCACACACACACACACACACACACACCCACACACAACAGAGTTTTGTGCATGTGTGTGTGTGTGTGTGTGTGTGTGTGTGTGTGTGTGTGTGTGTGTGTGTGTGTGTGTGTGTGTGTGTGTGTGTCTGCACATTTTTGGTACCTATGGGGGACCAGTAGTCCCCACAGACCAGTAAGGTGTGAATTGAGGTTCAGATAAGGTTAGACTGAGGGGTTGGGTTGGGCTGTCCACAATGAATGAAGTCAGTTTGTATATATCATATTTTTTACATGTTTTATTATAAATTTCTATTTTATATGTAAGATTCGTGACTTTTGTGCTTGTGTCTTTTGCCTTTGTCTTAGTTAGCTTTTCTAAAACAGCATCAGCCACTTTAGCTCTCTGCCTGAGACAGTCCTCCATCTGCAGTGAGGGATAGACGGGCAACAGCATCAGTCAACACATGACAAGGTCAGACCTCCACACCACCAATATTTATGGAGCAGGATACACACCGTGGAGACGGATGGGACAGTGTGTTTTAACCCCTAACACACACACACACACACACACACACACACACACACACACACACACACACACACATTGAGAGTCCCCAGTGAGAAGAATTGCAAATTCTTTATCAGGAGATGGTGTACAAGAGCTGAAACATTATTGATTATTGTCTCTGTTAATTACTCAATTCATCTTTAAAATGCAAAAAAGATTGTCCAAGGTGTCATCTTCAAATGTCCCAAAAAAAGTCCAAAACTCCCCAAAAATTATATTCAACGTATAAAGATATGAAACATAAAAAAGCAAATTTAATATTTATTAATTTAATCATTTGTAAAAATGTATTTGTTAATTCCTCTGCCAATCAACTCATCAATCAACTGATTACCTGTTTCAGCACTTCACATTTTGCTATACAAAGTTCTACTCATGCAGGGGAGCAGTTTCTCAGCGTGATGAGGATCATAAAATAATCATAAGAGATCAATAACTTCATTGATTGATTGTAACATTCTTGTAAAGCCGTAAATGTCCATGTTTGCATATCAGGAGGTCACGAAACAGCTGAGATAAAAACCTTTGTAGCAGTGGTCAAACATTATCTTGGCAGCTCGACAGCCGTAATGTGTCACAATGGGACTGAAATGATCACTGTGAGTTTGTCCAATCACAGTTTGAGGTTGGACGTTTCTGCTGGCTACAAGGTGAAAGATGAAGATGAAAAAGCCCCCAAGGAAGATTTTACGTCGAATTTTTAGTGATCATAAAGGCTACAAGTGGGCGATTGTAGTCATTTGCATATTTTGTGTGAGGCTTTAAAACAATGAACCTATTTGACCCCCTGAAAAGGCACCAAAGCTGTTTGAACAGCGCGCAAAGCCACTATGAATCAAAAATTTTACATTTAACTCAAAGCAATTCTTCATGTATTTCTTTAATCTTACTGTATATTCACAAGGTAGCTTAATCATTATGAAGTTTTTTACCAAATTTGATCATATTTAAGTCCACTTTTTAGTTTTTTACTATTTCTATTGTTACAAAATACCAAAGATAGATTCTAATAGTTGATTCTAAGTCATTAGATGAAGAACTTGAAGAATCATGAAAACGCTGCTGCTTCATTAATGTTTATTAATGGCAGAGGCAGATAGTTAATTATGTGACAAAGAAGACGGTTTCTGTTTAGCTCAAAGACTTTTGAAAAGAAACTCCAGATGTTGAACCCTCAACCCAAACAGTGTTAGTGCCTTGCTCCACCCATTGAGCTACTTACTCTTCCTCTCAAGTAAAAGCCTCACATCTCCTAAAGCAGCTTTAACGGATGTGAGTAGATAGCGGTGACACTGCCCCTTACATATTACATTTCACAGATAAACAATAAAATATCGCTTTGAAAACCAAACCCTCAGCTATATCTCTTCACAACGCCCCCAAAAACACATTCATATATCAATATTATCCAAATAAAACATGACTGTCTGCATTCTGCAATCATTACTGCCCTGCAAACGTCGTAAATTACTTCAAATCTCACGGCTGATTGAGTAATTTTACAGACTCGGCGGCCACTCTGCCCCACATAATTTCCAGATAAGCTGGTGAAAAACCTCACAGCTAATAAACATAAAGTACATTTATCAGCGCTACAGAAAACACAGCGTGACTGTCTGCGTCTCTGGGATAGGGCTGGCTGATGTTAGGAATGAATTAGGTTGTGCAGATTAGCCGGGCTATCGGAGAGCGATCGTATTTCAGCGCCTTATTCCACGAGCAATTCGGCTCCGTTTCCTCCGTTTAATATATGGAGAGCATAGAATCGATAAGAGTAGAACAGCCAGCCATCAATCACATGATGATAAGGCATGCAGAGCATGCTTTTATGCACGTCAGACAGGCAGGCGGTAATAAGAGGCTGTGTGTATGTATTTATGTGTCTGTGAGAGGGAGAATGTGAAGAAAATAGAGACAGTCGGTGTGTGTGATGGAGAGAAAAGACAGGAGGCAACCAGAGAAAAGGACAGGGTGTGTGTTTATGCATTTAATACTGAGCAGAGAAAACTACAGAAAAGTTATGGACTAAAAATATACCTCAAACAAAACCACATGACGTTCTCTCCAGTTAAAGACCCATCAGCTGTGACAGATTTCATAGCTTGCCTCCTTCAAAGGTCCTGAGAAAGCGTACAGTCTGGGTGGCTGATGTTTCTCCTTTTGCCTCAAAGAAACTAGAATTACCTCAAAGTTCAGGTCACTTCGTCCTCTCACTCTCAGAAATGCTTATTATCAGCAGGAAGCTGACAAAGCTGAGTTTTAATTCTGATAAAAGATGAAGACTAAATTTCACACATGATGAGATCTAGTCGAGTAGTAGTAGTATACTAGTAAGTATATAGCAAACCTTTGGGTTAGTGTAGGTTTGAGAATCAATTAAATATCATAAAACGAAATATTACGATACTCAAGTGATATTTTCTCACAACCATAATCATTTGTCAGTGCTTCAAAAACAGTTACAAAAAATGATAAATGTAAGCATTTTCTGATCTGACACCAGTTAAGTTTAGTTAGCTTTAGGCACAAAAATTACTTCGCCAGAGTTCAAGGAAGATCGTGTGGTTTCAAGTTAAAATAACTACTGCAGCAAGCTCCAGGATCTTTCGCTGTAACGGTTAAAAGAAGTCAAGATTCGGTAGGAACGGAGAAACAAACGGCTGTTCCCCTCAGTCCTCCCTGTTTGTCGTTCTGTGGCTGTAAAACTTCACACTACGGTTGAACGGAAGCTGTTTTTAGGCTTTTTCTCCTAAAAGATGTGCTCAGTGCTGCTGTAGAAACTCAGCAGACTCCATGGAAGGTGACCCGTGGTGTCTGTAGATAAAAACCTGTTCTAAGGTAACAAAAACACAATGATTCTTATATTCAGGTGATTACACTCTAATGAAAACATACCTATGAATATTGTATTCCATTCATGCCAATAGATCCTCTTAAATGTTCCACACTGGACCTTAAAATGAAAGTAGCAGGTGGATTTGGGGATTTCTCAGCGGCTGTGGCCGGTGGCCTAAAACATTATAACTCCCTGCTCTGATTAACATACACACACACACACACACACACACACACAGTGGGCTGAGAGACGAGCTGCTTCAAAGCCTGAGTGATCAGATTACCTGTTAGCATTAGCATATTAGCCTGGAGCGCAGAGTAGGACAGCTTCAGAAGCCTACCTAATATCATTTAGCTTTTAGCATTAGCATATTAGCGAGGCGCTAAGAGGTGTGTGGCGCTGATACCGAGATGACATTGAAGTTTGACATTGAGAATGTGTATGGAGCTGTACACACACACACACACACACACACACACACACACAGGCTCGGGTTGATGAGACTTGATCTGATCAAAGAGTCTTTGTAATAATGATGATCAAATTGTCTCTGTTCAGAAACTATAGTGCTACAGCTGTAGTCCCAGAGGTATGTGTGTGTGTGTGTGTGTGTGTGTGTGGTGTGTCTCCACCCGGGCTCTCTCTCTCTTTCTATTTTCCTGCAGCCTTTATATTAAGCAATAAAACACACAATTCTCTCGCTCACTCTTTCACCCTCTTTTCCTCTCGTCCCTCAACTGACTTCAACTCTCTGTTTCTTTTTCTCTTTTTTATCCACCCTCCTTTTATCCCTTTCTCCTCTCACTCTTCTGTCCTTCTTCTGTCTCTTTCAATCCCCTTTCCTCTTTCTTCATGACACTCCATCTCCTACTCTTCTTCCTCTCCGCCCCTCATGAGGCTGAGTTTATAAATGCATCTTATTCTTTCTCTCTGTTTTGGTCTTTTGTCCACATCTGGCCAGCAGTTTTCATGCCTAGAAAGGCTAAATGTGTCCAAAGTGGATAAATCTAAAAACGCTGCCTTTGCATTTAGACCTGAGGCGGCTCAGACACAGCTGGGGACTGTGTGGCGGTAAAGTTAAGAAGACAACCTTCATCATTTTAAATGTTGATACAGCCGACCACACAATACAGATGTATGTAGGCTTATTTAGTCAGATTATAAAGTAGTATAAAGTAATTTCATTTACACAGTGCAGCAGCATAATCCGCAATAACATTTCTGTTTTCTACTTTTCTACTTTCCTGAATCGATTCATCGTCACTTAAAATTACTAGTAAAAGCTCAAAAATCTTCTTTAACTTTTGGATGTTTTTCAGCATTAAAGCAGTTATTGTTCAGCAATTATTTGATGACTTTTATTGTCTACCCCTCAGAAACAATACAGAGGTCCAGACCTCGGTGACCTCGGTGGAGGGTACGACGATGCTCAGCAGTCAGAAAGAAGTAAGGGTACTCATGTGGACAAAAGTACTCTGGTGAGTACCGGCCCATTTCAGGCACTGTTTTTTTTTTTTTTTTTGCAGCCAAGATTATTTTAAACAAATATATATGTCCTACTAGGTAATCGACCTCAGTATAGTACAAATTTTCTATATTCAACATGTCAAGAAATTCAATAAAGACGTTGAAGAAGCATTCAGCTTTCGTTACTGACCATCAACCACGAGCTTAACGAAGTGCTAGTGTAATCTGCATTTTCAGTTTCGTGTGGAGGTAGTCTTAGACCTCTCTCCCTCCCTCTCACACCTCTTTATCTCTTCCTCTCTCTCTCTCTCTCCCCCTCATGTTGCCACCAATAGTGTGTTGATGCTGGTAATGGGATTCAAAGGCCTGGATCGCCCATCAGACCCAATCAATAGGCCTTTCATTGGCCGCCATCTCTCAGCGCCTTACAAAGAGCAGCCTGTGTGTGTGTGTGTGTGTGTTAGCGTCCTCTCGCCTCACTGATCTCCCCGGGGTTCCGGAAAGACCTGTGCTTATTCGCTCCACGCGCCCTAAAACACACATATAGAAACACAAACACACACACACACACACACACACACACACACACACACACACACACACACACACACACACACGCCAGCTGGACCAAATATTCAATTGGGAGAGCAGCTCCACTCCACCCACTGCTGCCCTGGAGCTGTGTGTGTTTGTGTGTTTATGTGTGTAAGAGAAAGCAATATAGGGAAAGAGAGAGAGAGTAACAGAGTGTGCGAGTATGTGTGCTTGTGTGTGTGTGTGTGTGTGAGAGAGAGAGAGAGAGAAAGAGAGATAGAAAACCAAAAACAAAGAGATAAAAAAGAGAGATAAGAGGAAGAATAAAACAAAGAGCAACTCTGTCTCCAAACGTTCATATAAAGTACTTTGCATAACTAAAGCATGATTAAATGATAAGTCTGGAGATGTTGTATATTTTTCTTATTGTCAACAAATCCCATAAAAAAAAAAAGACCAAAATCCACAATGAATTGATCCTCCAAATAAGTATTGTGTGTTCCTCTGTGCCATAGCGCTCCACTGTATTAAAAACACTCCACTGACCCACACTGTGGCACTGGGAGACGTGTTCCTCCATTACCACGAACACATACATACTGTAGTTTATTGACTCAATCCCACATACACCGTCCTGCTGCCACAAATACTCTCCAGAGTGTGGATTAATCCGCCGCTGCAAATAGTCCCTAACAGATGCACTATTTAGTCCTGTCAGAAAATGTATTTTTTTAAACAAATGTTTAACATTTTATAGGCTAAATGCTGAATTGATCATAAATAAATAAATCTGCAGATTAAGCAATAATGAAAATAATCATTAGGCTTACATTTGCGACCCCTTTCTAAAGATCTACATCTTAAGTAGGAACCAATAGCTTTGGGGCTGAGTGCCACAAATCTGGATAATGACGTCTGATTGAAAGCTTATGAATAAGCATTCTCGTTATCTTGATTCTGCGCTCTAATTGGATCTCAAGAGCTGTCAACAAACGTGGCAGCCAAAGGAATCAAAGCGGGATGCTCTCCGAGGATGAGACACGCAGGGTGAGAGACACAGCCGAAGACATTTGTAGGCTACGTCTCTGTAGTCTTGCCAACGTTAGTTATATTATAAGAGGGTAATTAGAGTCAATGGAGAAGAATGGTAGCACTAATGCTAGCTCGATTACCCGTGTGTGTCACATGACACTTGCACGTTGAAGAGGTATTTTTCCTTTGCAGAGGAAGGAGTCGTCTGCAAATGGGCACGAAGAGGCAGAGATAAGAAATCTTTCAATTTGTCAGGGGAATATTTTTAAAATACGTTGACCAAACTGCTCTTTGCCTCTGATTGAG
The DNA here is from genome assembly GCF_905237075.1 of Dicentrarchus labrax. Classification (NCBI taxonomy): domain Eukaryota; kingdom Metazoa; phylum Chordata; class Actinopteri; family Moronidae; genus Dicentrarchus; species Dicentrarchus labrax. Next base: position 34,501,701 of record NW_026136721.1, on the reverse strand, counting down.
TCATCTTTATCCAGATTAGGGAAGTCACGAGAATCGATATTCGGTACCAAGTCGATGCCAAAGTTCTAAAAAAGGTGACAGTACTCGTTTTTCTACACTACTGTAGGTGAAGACACTATTGAGAGACAAACTAATGCACTGTTAGAGTTATAGACTTTTCATTTACGTAAAGGAAAAAATATCCATTTATTATACTTTATAATATAGACTAACAACTGCCTAATTCATGCTTTGGTATTGTTGTCTGACGTGAAGCATGGGAAAGGACGTGTTGGCCATATAGGACTGCAACTAAAGATTCATTTCATTATCTGTCAATCATTTCTTCAAATAATGGACCAGCTGGTTGGTCCAAAAAATGGTGATCACTGTTCCCTCCTCCTCAGATGTCTTGTTTTGTCCACAACCCAAAGCTATTCGGTTTACTGTCACAGAGGACGAAAGAAATGAGAAAATATTAAACGGGAGAATATGGACATACATTTTCTTAAAAAATGACTCAAAGAAACTTTTTGAGTATCTCTAGTCAGCTGTTCCATGTCTTTAAAAATGTCTTTGGCAAAGCAAATTGGTTGGAGAGGAAAGTATAAAAAGAAAGAAAACTCAGAAGAAACAGAAGAAAAGAGAGATGGACACTGAGACAAAGAGAAGAGAAAGAGAACCTGTCTCTCTGCTGTAATCAACCAAACACACACTCACAATTATGCACCCAAACACACACTAATAACTACAAAGTGCAAGTGTGACTATCGACACAGACACACACACTCAAACACAGAGTCAGTTAGCTAACACGCTATCAACAGCGTGGCAGTTCAAAGTCCTATTAGCGATGCTTTTTCATCCTCTTTTGCTTTATTTAACGAGACACGCCAATTAAGAGCCCGGAATTCTAATTGAAGCTAACCGCCGCTAACGTTAGCACTGCTGGCAACCACAACAAAGTCGACACGTGTAAACAAACCAAAAACAAACACACAAACACACACACACACACACACACACACACACACACACACACACACACACACAGAGTTGTCTTATCTAGATATTTATTTCTGCTGTGTGTGTGTGTGTGTGTGTGTGTGTGTGTGTGTGGATCGGTGTGTGTGATGCTGTTCTGCGGGGACGGATATGGAGATGCTGATTTGGAAATCTGTCTAGGAACATGCAAATGTATGCAAATAGCACCTCTGGGTGTGTGTGTGTGTGTGTGTGCAGCTAAAACACATGCCTACTGTTGTGCATATACGTTTGCATTTGTTCGCTTATATGCAAATACTGTCTGTTTGTTTGTCTAGTGTGTGTGTGTGTGTGTGTGTGCGTGCGTACACACTCTTGTACATCAGTTGTTTTTTACATTCATATGCAACGTGTGTGTGTGTGTGTGTGTGTGTGTGTGTGTGTGTGTGTGTGTGTTCATGTCTCATTTCCTTGTACTCTTGAATGCAGTTTTGATGAGTGCTGCTGCTGTGTGTGTGTGTGTGTGTGTGTGTGTGTGTGTGTGGCACGTGTGAAGCCCATATGTTTGCCATAAAGAGTGTGAGTAATTGCCAAAGTGCTTCTCATCTGTCTCTCTCTCTCTCTCTCTCTCTCTCTCTCTCTTGTGTGTGTGTGTGAGTGTGTACAGTGATGCAGCACTCTGATCTATAGGCACTCTGCTGTTTTAGGGGATGTGTGTGTGTAAATTAGAGAAACACAGAGAGTTTCTATTTAGTAGAACAAACAAAGGTGGAACGATAACGGAGGAAGACGGAGGAAGACGGAGGAAGACGGAGGAAGACGAAAGGAAGCAGGAGAGCAAGTGAGGGCCAGATGGTGAGAAAACAAACAGATAAAATGAAAAGAGAAAGGAAGACAGAGATGCAGATGAAAACAAATTGGAACAAAAAAAAAGAGAAATGAGGATAAAAGCGGCGAAGATGAAATGGGAAACAGTCTGTGTTCATCCCTCAGCTCATTGTTATTTTCCCCTCATCCCTCTCACCATCGCTCTTTTGTTGCAGGATGCAGTAACAACTGACCTTTGACTCCTGCAGGTAATATCTGAACCCTCCTCCAGTGTGAATCTGCTACTGCTCACTGACTGACAGCTGACTGAGAGCTTAGTTTATCTGAAGTGCTCATCCTTAAAATAACATGTTGTCTTATTGCATTAACTGTAACAGTAATATCGTTTTACACTGGTCTGCTGCCCCCACATAATCTGGAGGTGTTGACAGTATTTTGACATGTGAGAATTTACTGTATTTATTTGGACTATTTCTTTTGTTTCAAATGCTGTCACTTTTATATTTGGAGTCATGGTTTGAAACCTTTCTCCAAAGAACAGAAACCCTCAATCAGACTGTTCAAACTATTAAAGTAGGCTGACTGGTGAGTCAGAGCTTCACCCAGCGTCCTGAAGCTGAAGCCATCACTCAACCGTCTAACATTTGTTCCCAGCCACGAGGAGAGGAGCCTCTTCATTCTCTCTTTTGTTACATCATGACTTTATTTCTTCCTGTGAACTTGAAGGCCGCTGAAAACGGACAAATTCCTTGATTGTGTCAACTTGTTGGCCAATAGTAAGAACAGTGCAGTCCATCAGGAACACCCTCCCCCACATGGCAATATACACCTGGCTCAAATCTGGCTGCCACACATGGCGTTCCAACAGTAACTAGTAGTGTAACTAATTACTAATACATTTCTATAATTATATCACAGTAACCCCCCCCCCCCCAAACAAGAATTAGTTACAACATTACTTTTGCTATTAATTTGAAATCCAACAATCCAATCACATCCTTAGATTCCTTTCTGTAACCGTGGAGGAAACTAAAACAATTTCCAATTTGATCAAGAGTAGTAGAAAAGTAATATAACTCGCAGTGTAACTTCTGTTGGAGTGATTAATAAAGTATGTTTGGGTGTTTACTGGATGGATTTACTCATTTCATTAATACATCTTTTGTCCTGGAACTCAAACACTTATAAGGGACCAAATCTTGTTTAATTCTGTGTTTTATGAATCTTTTTACTCTTTCACCTTCCTGTTTTAACCTCTTATTTTCACAAAAGCCCTTCTGGGGACGGGTGTTGGATGGGAATTAGCATCTGCTATAAACACTGACACTCGTGTCAGATAGCTGTTTTTACTGTGTCGGTCCAAATAAACTATAAATAGATATACTACTACACATTACTACACATACAGAGCTGTCTGGGAGGAGAGGAAGATAGACTGTCTGACTGTTTGATAAGATGTGAAAAATCAATAAATATTTGTTCATAATTTTTCATCTGGGCCAAATATGGCGAGAGGCTTGGTTAAGGTTTGTTTGAAGCTGACATCTGGAACCACTGCTGAAACTAGTCTGATCCAACATAGGACCAGAATAGAGCCAGCTATGGTCATACAGTAGGCTGAGATATGGCTATGTCATGAGCTATACTGTGAGTGGCTACCAGATCCACAGCCCACACTGTACTGGAATTGATTGCTGTATCTGGGCCGAGTGGAAGTGCGCTGTGTTTGCCGTCAGCACCGTGCCCAACGTGCAGGAACACATGTGAAACGTGGTTTTGGAACATTTTTGTGGTGTAATGTGTGAAGCCCATGTAAACTCCCATGTGATTGTGTTGCAACATGCAGTGCCATGATTTCCACATGTGCTCCACATGTTGCAGCCTGTGGTAGCATATTTCCCACATGTGGGAAACACAAACAGGAAATGAATGTGTTTTTTTAAGCTGCCGACGGCGTATTTGTGCAATTAATTTTAATTTCCTTGTTGTGAGTGTACTACGTCTTGTGTTTAGAATGAAATCTGGACACATACTTTAGTGGAGTGTTAGCCACTTGCTACAACCGCTATTTTTCTACACAACTTCTGAATTATCTTCTAAAATAAACTCATGCTGCCTGCTTAAGAGATGAGCTTAAACAAATAATTTTATCTTCATAAATTACAGGCGGGTAACTGCATGGTTAAATCCCAATGTCAGAAGCAGTTTCAGGGCTTCCTCGTGGTCTTCTTTATGCACACAAGTCCATAATCCTGCAGACTCTGCTGTAGAAAACGTACGCACAACTCATAGTAATGTTAAAATAAGGATGATACAGTAAACCTGGAGGCGTCTGAGAAGAACTAAAGCATGACTGAAGCTGACAAGAACAAATTTAGTTGTACATACAGTAACTCATCAGTAGCCACTGTGTGTGTGTATGTGTGTGTGTGTGTGTGTGTGTGTGTGTGTGTGTGTGTGTGTGTGTGTGTGTGTGTGTGTGTGTGCACGTAGCCTATGTGTAGATTTTTGCCCTGTGATTTCTATCATATGATTTGAACTCAACATTTGCATATAAAAGGGAGTGATTAACAGCAATTCAACCACATGTGACAGACGAGGCCACAGAGTCTGTCCCAGTCGTCACTCATCACATTCTTCATAGAAGATTCAAAGCTTTTCCATCGTCTAACACGCACTCGTTTACGCTTTGATCATACGGCATCATGTGGTACAGAAGACCACTAAGATTAGAGTCCCCACACCTTCTTAAACATCAAATTACAGGACTTTTCAAAGACTTTTCAGGCCTAATTCCCTCAAATTCAAGGACCCAACACGGCATAGTTTGAGACACGGATCAAGGTTAAGCTCACAGACAACCAATTAAAAGAGGGAGTAAAACAAATCAATAATAATTTAAAAAAATATCAAAAGAACTTTTCTTGCACAAACTATATAAATTCAAGCACTGTCAATGACCCGTGTCTATTCATGTATACTTTTTATTTTGCTTGACCTTTATTATACCAGGAATATTCCCACTGAGATTCAACATCTCTTTTACAATGGGAGTCCTGACCAAGACAGCAACATAAAGTTTCAGATAAAAGAAAAATATTTCAAGGACTTGTGGGAACCGTGCCAGAAAATCAAACTAAATTTGGCTAAAAAAAGAGAGGGATCGCAGTACTTTATATTCTACTCGGTTCCTGCCTCGTGGCGGTGTTTGTCATTATTGTATGGTGTTGTTTGTTCTACATACTATATACAACCTGAGTTCATAAATCTGACTCTGAATCTGGCTCATTGTTACTGTTGTTGCTTTGAGTGTAGAATCTGCTTTAAACAGAGAGTCAGCGTTCAAACAGGTAGCAGTGACAGGTGAAATTATTCAGCTGTTAAAACTGGCAGGTGTGTGTGTGTGTGTGTGTGTGTGTGTGTGTGTATGTGTGTGTGTGTGTGTGTGTGGCACACGGGCTAATACATATGCATGTATGCAAATATGTGTTCATACAAGCGTGTGTGCAATATGCGTATAGACATGAGATTGGACACAGCACTCATGTACACTTAAAGGTACATGGGATTTGTGTGTGTGTGTGTGTGTGTGTGTGTGTGTGTGTGTGTGCTATTGTATCTTTGTGAGAACCATTTTTAGTCCTAACTTCTTTAAACGGCTGCTTGAGGGTTAAGACTTGGTTTTAAGGTTAGAATTAGGTAAAGGTTGGGGGATGTATTATGTTAATGTGGGTCCTTAAAGTGTGTGTGTGTCTGCGTGTGTGTGTTCTCACCAGGTGTGTGTCCAGGTACACCCGCAGGCTGTCCAGATCCTGTCTGGGCTGCGTCCAGTTTTCTGTGCTGTCCAGCGCGTCCTGCAGCCACAAGATGAACCCGTCCAACTGCTGCACGAAACACTGGGGACGAGAGAGGCAGAGGGACAGAGAGAGAGAGAGAGAGAGAGAGAGAGAGACAGAGAATTTAGTCAGATGATTTAAAAATAATAATAATAATAACATGAATAAACACTGCTGTCCAGAGCCTGCTGGAGTCACATCAAAACATGAAACAGAGGATGGAGAGAATGAGAGGAAGAGTACAAAAAAAGTGAGAAAGAGAAAAATGGGAACAGAAAATGGAGCAAAATAAAGGGGTAGTCAAAATGTAAAATGCTGGAGAGTCAAAAGAAAGAAATCCAACAGGTAATGGAATGCAACAGGGAGGGAGAGGGAGGAAAGAGCAACAGATTGGAAGGAGGAGAAGAGGATAAAAGAGTGGAGAGAAGAGGAGTGGGGGAGCGGCCGAACGGTGTTTCAGAGCTGATTCCAGAGGAATTAATTCAAGGACAGAGAGAGAACAAAAACGAGACCCGCAGGACGTAACAGGTAAACACGCATTAGGATAAATACAGAGAGACGGGGGGGGAGAGAGAAAGATAGAGCCGCAGATACGGGGAGGGAAATAAAGGAGGATGGCAAAAAGTTAAAAAAAGATGCACTGAGAGAAAGAGAGAGTGGAGACACAGAAAGGGAGGGAAAGGGTTGGACTGAGATAAATCCAGAAAAGAAATGGAGAAATAAAACTACTGAAGGAAAAGAGGAGGAGAAGAAGGGTGGCAGGAATGTGAGAAAAAGAACAACAAATAGAGGAAAAGATTGAAAGAGAAATAAACTAAAGAAAAGAGATGAAAGAAAGAAAACACAACAAGGCGGAGAGATAACAAGAGACAGAGACAGGAAGGATCTAAAGCAGGAGAAAGAGAGACACAGATGAAGACAGACTGAGAGAGGGATGAAAGAGAAGGATACAGAAAGAGACAGAGCGGTATAAATGACACCAGAGAGTTGAACATGTATGTCTCCATCGCTGGCAGGTTGCCCTTCATGAGAGCACGCAGACAGACGGACGGAGGAGAAGAGGAGAGGAAAAACAACAGAGGGAGAGAAGATGGCTCGTTGCTTGGTGGATGGCTACTGCCATCTACTGGCTGAGGGAGGAGATGGAGCTCAGAACTTACACATCGCCACCTGAAACTCTCTTAAGGGACCTAAAGAGAATCTTAAATCACATTTAATGGCATAAGAGCAACATATGGGCTCATTTTCAGATTTATTTGGTGTAAAATGTAGGAGGAATCACAAGAAGATCAGGAGAATCCACGAGAAATAGTGTCTGATCCAGTATTGATTTCTCAAGTTAAGTCCCCCCCCTTCACTCCTGAAGAGGAGCTGAGGAGACAGCTTAAAGGAGGAGTTTAAACCTTCAGCCATGAAGGAGAGGTGGAGGTGAAGGAGAAGAAAGAAATGAGAGTTTAAACCGTCATTCTTGAAAGGGAGGTGGATGAGTTAACACTTAAAGCGAAGATCAGAGAAAGAGGAGAAAAAGCTTTAAAGTGTTTCATTTATTTTAGAGATGAAACAAAAAAGGAGAGAACGATTAAAGATGTTTCGAGGGAGCGGGAGTTGATGTGTCTGTACAGCATGTTCAATACTTTACGTACAATCCACTAAAGTACAATCAATCCCATATATTCACTCTATCTTTCTTATAAACACCAAACATGGAAAAACAAGACATTGTAGTTAGCATTGGAGCCAACTGCTGGGGACAGTGACTGCACGCAGCATCGCGTCCTGTCCTCGTAGTCGGGTTTGAAGATACAACATGGACGGAAAGCTTTACAGTTACTGAGTTTTAGGTTGATATATTGGTCTGGAACATCTGCAGTAACTGTGGTTAGACTGCAAGTTAAAGAGGTTAGTGTAGCTGCTGTTAGCATCAGTTCTATCAGAGCTGGAGAGTATTTGTTCACTGAAAGACGAGCAAAGAACGACACTGAAGAACTGAAACAACACCGTAAAACGTTTGACTCTCTTATATTGTTCATTGATCTGATTGGTTGAAGTTCGCCTGTGATAGATGGAGATAGACAGATGGTTCATCCAATCACCTGCCAAATATTTTTTGAAAGTGCCTTTCCAAACTGTTACCAAAGTTTTCCCTAAAACATACGTAGAAACTAATTCATGGATGAAGTTTTATGTTATGCTCTACAACAGGACTATTCAGTTGGGCCAGACTTTAAAAACCAGGAAATGGGGGTGGGACAGACATTTTCAGAAGCAAAAAATCGTTTAACTTTTGAAAGTTTGCAAAGACTATCTGGGAAGTTTGTTGTTTCTGAATGTGGTGTTTCCAAAGGTTTTCTTCTTATTGCAAATTGAACACATTGGTTTTTGCATTTCAAGATGGCGGCCAAATAAACAAGTGCTTGTCAGTCCAGGTAGAGCTACACAGGTTTCTTTGCCAATTCAGGACTGGCAGAGTCACATCCTGTCTTGTGACTGTCAATAGCCAGATGTTTGGAAAAGCTACTTACTGTGGTCGAAAAGCACTGATTTATGAGAGCCGATTGGCAGTGTTGCTGTATCCGTAAACATCCTGCCACGCGGTTGAAGGGGAGATGTCTATATATGTAGTTTACTTATTTTGTCATATGTCAGATTTATGTATGCTGGGCCACTCCAAGGTTGCCGGCTCTATAACAACAGCTTCCATCTTTGCTCTGAGAGAAAGGAGTCATAATTCACGCAGCTGCTAAAGGTCTTTCTCAGATAAACGTTGTTTCTTTCCTGTCTCTCATGTTAACTGCAAATAATGGAGAAATGACAATAACACTAGCTCCAAAAACATCTACACATTTAAAATAAAGGGCTAAATTGAATATGTTGAGCAAATAATCTAAAATAAAAGGTAACTTTCAAGGTTCCCACTCTTTAGTTTTCCTGGCAATACATGACAGCATTTGCCGGTAGGCCTAATTTATACATCCTTCCAAGTTATATTCCTCCTTTTTTAAAGATTCAGGGTTCCCGATGAAGTGACGCAGGTTCTTTACAGGTCAGCATTCACTCCATGTTTTCAGCTTTCTGTCTCTGGTTATTTGACCGCAGTTTACTCCAGTTTTCCTCAAACATAGGTTTATGTAGGCGATATATACGTACAATAGTTTTTTCCAGGATATTTGATCATTTTAATCAATTTACAGGCAAAACAAGTCTCTAAATATCCAGGTTTTACAGGACGTGTGGGAAACCCTGATGACTGAATTATATTAAAACATTGCTTAATGACGACCTGTCTACTACTAACTCTGAGCTAAAACACTACTTGTTTATTTTTACTCTTTAAATTAAATCTATTTTACATCTTGTTCAATCTTCTACGAGTGGTTTCACACACTTTTAAAAGACAATAAGGTAAAAATATAGAATATATTCCTGTATATTCCTCCAGTCGGTGGTTTCAGTTGGAGCACTGCAGGCAGAGATGCTTCCACAGAGAGAAGCACTACCAACACAACCACACAAAGGTCAGCGTGGAGCTGCACCCTGAATTTTATGTAGTCTGGATACAATCCAGCTCCAAAGAGCGCACGAGCAACACAAAGACACACAGAGAGAGAAAGAGAGAGCAGGAAAGTCATTTACATACAGCAACGTGAGCTCTGAAATTCATTCTCTCCACTCAGACCTCAAACATCCCGTCTGAATAACAAGTGTAACCGTGACTGCAGATCATCAACAAGACAATTCTAATATTTTATACACAAGTGTTGTTTTCACATCTTTCACTGAGAGCTATCTAGAGAACTAATGGCAGAGCGAAGGAGGCTGCGGCGAGAAGGTAAATCTGATGGAAATGACTTGCCACATGTGTGCATCCATGCTTACACCTCGCCTACAAATCGCTGCATCCAATCTGTACGTGTGTGTCTTCATATGGGGATAGGTGTGTCTGCTCGCCTGTAATGATCAAATGTGTGTGTTTGTGTGTGTGCACAACTTATAGCTCCAGCAGTGTGTGTGTGTGTGTGTGTGTGTGTGTGTGTGTGTGTGTGTGTGTGTGCGAGATGCAAACCTTGACCGATTGAGCGGCAGTATGTTAATTACAACCATGAACCTTAAAAAAAAAAAAAAGAAAACACATCAATACGATTCCGTCCATCTCTCCGCCGCTCGTTATGGAGGAGAGATGGAAATCAAAAGTATTGATGAGAGGAGAGGAAGAGAAGAGCAGGAAACGAGGGAGGGGGAGCGTAGGAGGAAGAGGATGAGAGGGGAGGAAAGGAAAGGAGATTAAAGGAGGGGATGGAAAGAAGGGAGGAGATGGGGCTAGAGGAAGGAGAGAAGAAAGATGAGAAATTTAAAAGAAGAAAATGAAAGAAGATTAGAGAGAAGGAATGATTGGAAAGAATTAAAGAAGATTGAGAGGTATAGAAAGAAAATTAAAGGGGCAGAGGAAAGGAAAGAAGAGATGGGACTAGGTGAAAGGAGAGAATAGTGAGGAAAAGAAAGGAAAGGAGAAAGACAAAATGAATGAAAGGAAAGAAAGTTAGAGGACAGGAAAGTACAGAAGATTAGAGGAAATTAAAGAAAGAAAGGCAAGGAAAGAATATTAAAGGAGAAGAAGAGGAGGAAAAGAAAGGAAAGGAAAAATAAATTGAAATAGAAGGCTGGAGGAAAGGGAACCAAAGAGATGAGTGATGGAATGAAAAGAAAGGAGAGCAAAAAGGACGAAGGAAGAAGAGGAACCGATTGGGAGAAAACGAAGAAGAGTACGAACACATGAGGTCCGACATGAGAAGGAGGAAGAGGATGCAGGCGTGGACAGCAGCAGAGGGAGCGGCGTTGGTTTGGATATCGACCAGCATGCACTGGGCTGCTTACGGCTGCTTTGATGTCTCTAAACCAGTGAGGCTCCTGAGGGGCAGAAAGGCCTGCTGGGAGCTGAAACGCCTGATCTGATCCTCTGCCGCCTGGATAACCGCTCTGATATCTGCTTCATCTCTTCCTCCTGTGGCTCAGCTCTTCACCGCTGGATAATTACCGCTCAGCTGACGAGGCTTTCTGAAGGACGACGCTGATAGATTTGGACTCAAACTCCCGACGGACGATGTTTGGCTTCGATGATTAATATGTTACAGTTTTTTTTACGCAAGCGCAGATTGCACAACACGAGGACGGACGGGAACTGCTGTCGGACAGCAGAAAGTGAGAGAGGCTACGCTCGCTCAAACTTTCATAATCTTACAACTTAATTATTTAATTAACATAAATTCTCAAATAGATTAAATAATCATCCAAGGCTGAGTAAAAACATTGAGGAGGTGGAAATACCTTTACTTGTAAAGGATAATGCCCGACAAGGCGTGCATTATTGGAGCCAGAACCTTTGACATGCAGCTTCTATAATGTCCACTTCACACCTAAGGTCCTTCCTAATACCTGGAAGAATCATTACCATCCCATAATGTTCTATTGTAATGGAAACATTCACTACTCCAGGAAATAGGACGAACTACAGATACGACTTGGCAGTGTGAGATATTTCTAGTTCCCTTCTGCTCAGAGAGCTAACGTTATGTTAGGCAGTTATGACATATTCACTGCAGATATATCGGTGTTATATGTGTCGGCCGAGAAGTAACAAGAAATATCAGTACAAAAATGTCTGAAGCTGCAAAACGTCCCACTCAGCGTCAGCGCTGCACAATTAATCGATTAAATGAACGTAATCGTCCACAATACTGACGTTTAAAATGCTCGGCTCACAGAAAACTCTGCTGCTTATCAAATCAATCCAGATGTTCAAGTCTGCTGTAATCTATCCAAATCATCACAACCTTCAGCTTGCACTGGATAAACAGACATGCTAGCTGTTAGCTGTGAGCTAATAATTGCTTGAGGCTAACAAAATCTGTTGCTTTTGATGGGAAAAGGGGAGGGGAAACAGCTTTTAGATGATTGGTTCAACAACAGTACAGCACCTGGCGAAGGTAAAGACCAGAAAAAAAAATTAAAAGGATGAATTTTCTGTGCCGGGTTCCACAAACATTTTGGGGGGGATTGAGGTGAGACAGCTAATTTCCACAGCAGGCAAAGTTATTAGTTTGACTACGTGAACATGTCACACCGAACACTGTGCACTGCTGGACCGAAATGAAAGAACTGGAGGGGACGAAAGTTTGATTAGAAATTCATTAAAATCATTTTTAATAGAAAACATGGAACCTGTGCAGCTGGGTTTTGGGTAAAATCTGAACAAGACCGGGACTGCCGCTTCCTCCATGGTTCATTAGTACATACACATTTATATTTTCTTTTTATTTATTTATTATTTTTAAACTTTAACTCGCTTCTGATGAAAATCCATTGTAGCACTGAGAGAAAAAAAGAGTGAGGTATAAAGACTGAGATAAAAAGATGAAAGGAGAGAAAGAGAGAGAGGGAGCGACACAAGGCCGTCTGTCACACCTGACTACACCTGACTGCGTCCCTGAGATCGTCCCTGGAAGACCCCTCCACTACCAGCTGTCTGTTGCCGTGGGGATAGAGTCATCTTCAAAGCCCCACAATGTAACTGTAATCAATCACACACACACACACACACACACACACACACACACACACAGCTTCTGATATTGTTTCATTTTACTGTAAAACTTCGTCCGTTTGATTAGAAATTATTATTCTAACCTTTTTGCTTGTCTTCTTTGGACTGAACGCTGTTAAATAATTATTGTTGAATCTCTGACTAATCACATGGTGTCTCTCTCCCTCTGCCTGTGTTGTATCGCAGCCTCTCTGTGGTTTGTTTCCATAGCCGGTCTGCTCCGACTGAAACTGCTGTTTTTATCATCTACGTCGGTGAATTAAGGATTTATTTCCACCAAACCAGAGTTGGTGATTGTTGGAAACACTAACAGAGACGGTTCTGGTGAGTTTTATTCTGTTTCTGTCCACTTTGAATGAAGTTACGATGATCTGAAGGTAAAATGAGTGTTTGTGTCTCTGGAGTCTGGTGGAGAGTGATAGTGATATTACGGCTGTTTGTGGTTAAACTAAAGGTCTCTCTCTGTAGGGATCCTTTCCATAATGCTGTCAGACACTGACAATGACAATCTGACTTTTAGTGGACTTTCTTTTTACAGGCACATTGGTGCCCAAGGATTAACGTTAGCATACGCTGCAGCCACAAATGTTTTCAAATCTAATTCAGTAATTTTATTTTGTCCAAACCAGCGTTGGTGATTGTTGGAAACATTAACGAAGTCGGTTTTGGTGAGTTTTATTTTTTGTCCCATTATTTTGGTCTGAGATGCTGTGCTCTATAGTGTGAACATCCAGTGACAGGTCAATGTCATAAAACCTTTAAAGAGCTGAAAGAATTTCAACAGTCTGGATCCTGTTCAGGATTTTGGTGACCTTTTTGCTCCGTGGATGAAATGCTCTTATTGCAGTTATCGCAATGTTTTACAGTTACAAGTTTTAATAAAAAAATATCTTTATTTGCCTTCTAAACCCTTCTCAGTAGACCTCAGTTATCAGTATAATCATGGAGAAATATTTACCTATTTAGGAAAGTTTTTTAAAAATGTGTGTAGTGTAGGTGGTGAAGATTTTTTGCTAGAATCGGACTTTGGGACTGTGTATAAGTCTGCAAACAAACGTACTCTGTCAGCTTTACCGTCTCCTTAACTTGTTTATCTATAGAAACACAAAAGAAAAGAATAACACCCCTCTTCCTCCTCCTCCTCCATCTCTCTCTTATTTTCCTATCTCCTCTGCTGTCGGTGGGCGTCCCTGCCCCCCCACCGGGCCAATCAGACGAGTGTTGATCTGAGTCTGTTGTCTGTCTGTCTCCCACTGCTCGCAGATAGGCCGACGTGCCGCAGAGCCGCCAAACACACAGACACCTCACACTGAGGACGCCGACGCCGGCCCAGACAGCACATACAATGTGATCACATGACGTGTAGGACACTTATCTAACCGACGGACTGTTTCTCTGTCTGCCTTTCTTTAGTTTTGTTTCAGTGCACTTCGGGAGCCGTATGCCATACAGCGCCAATTAGGAACTTCTGCGTATGTATATTTTCCTGCGTCTGCCTCATAAACTTTCATGAAACAAGCCGCAGATTTACGTGACGTGGACGCAAATTATGTCAGAGTTGGTTCCAACGTTACAAACGATGCGGAGGTCAAGGTCGAGAGAGCAGCGTCTAGACGGTCAAAAGGGGAAGAAAAAGTCTCGGATAAAATATTCGTGTCCAACAGCAAAGGCAGCGAGAAGAACTGAGAGACAGAAACAAGTGAACGTCTAATGGGGTGGAAGGTTAAAACTAGAAATACTTTAATAATGTTGCTGATTATGTTTAAAAACAAATAAGAGTCGGACACAAAGTTATTTCGCTCTAACCAAACAGCTGTGGCAGTTTACAAGGAGAAATAAACTTGATTTAAGAGTTTTTTTCCTCTGTAAGTCGCCAGTTTTTTGTCTGTGGCACAAGAAAAGGACGTCCATATAATTAAATCTGAAACATTTTCAGCAGTAGTTCCAACTAAACCTGTTCAGAACAAGGTCTACACTGTAAAACATGCCTGTAGATTTTAAGGTGTAAACCTGTCAAACAATAACAGTAAAACACTGTGATATCTCATGGCAAAGCCTTTTTTTATACGACATTTTAAAGGAATTTTTACGGAATAAAGTCCTTTTATTTCATATTACAGATTGTAAATTACACAGAAAATCACCGTTATAGCATCATATGGTATTTTAATATAGGTAAACAGTTTCTGTTGATGGTAAAAACTTGTATTTATATGGTAAAATATGGATTTAAACTGGACAATAATATGCTTTTAATGTAATAGTAATATAAATAGAAAAAGTTCTACCATGTATTACGGTAAAGTTCTGACAAACCACAGCTGCCAGTTTTTTACCGTAAAAATAACTTCATCTTTTTTACAGTGCAAATCGAGTCCTGTTTGAGTTTTTCTCCCAGTAGAAAACATTGGTGTGAAAATGAACCTGGATGTTGGAGATGAAAATAAATGTCTGCAGCTGTCCTGATTTATCCTACTGACAACGAGCGGAACAGATTTTCTCTCCCATAAAGTTCAGATATGAGATTCTATTCAATTCTACTCAGTTCTTCTCCACTCTAATCACATCTACTCGCCTCCGACAACAAACACCTCCGACTCTTCCCTGAGGAGACTTCCTGGACGGATTGTATTCTGTCCTGCTCCTGGATTTGATTCATTTCTGCTCCGACAGTGATCTTTCCACAGTTTCTCCTCCCCGGACGGATGATTTCTGCTTTCTATTTTATTCTACTCTGTTGTATTCAGTGGAGACTCTCTGCGGAGAGACAGAATGTCATCCTCCACACTGAGACTCTCCTTCTCCTCTCTTCACTTCCTCAATTAGGCAGCTCATCCATCGCCATGATTACATGCTGCTAATTAAGCAGCTAATCAGCTAATTACCCAGGAGCAGAGAGGAACGAGGAGTGTGTGTGAGTATGTGTGTGTGTGTGTGTGTGTGTGGTTAGCACAAGGTGACATGTGTGACACAGCAGAGTAGTTGGTAGCTGGTAGTTTTCATTCATTTTGCTTTATATTTCAGGATTTTTTAGGGGTAATGTTAATGCTAATTTATGAATGTGTGTATATTGTAATTCTCTGGGGTTAAACATTTCACAAAATTGCAATTATTAACAAATTTAACCAGCTCAGATGTTCAGTATAAATGGATTTGCTTCCATTTATATCAACTCCAAATTGCATACTTTACACTGTGACTACTGGGGCTCACATGAACACAGTTTTTTACATTTGAACACAGAACGGAGTGCCAGAGGGGGTCTGAATGATTCAGGGGAAGCTGCACAGGGCCCTGAACGTGCCACGGATTATAGATACTTATTGTGTCTGAGACGTTCAGGGCATGCCGTGAGGGCGGCTGCAAGATTTGTACAGGAATCCGACTAATCAGAGTGGCTTCCTTTACAAGGGAAACCAAATTGTTACTGTTTCTGCTGCTGGTGATGCCTCACACTGGTTTTACTGCCAGATATAATGATTATAAATGACAAATGACTGTCAACATGATTTTATTGAAATATCAGAAGAAAAGTAATAAAAAATTCTCATTCTCAAATAGGAATAAGTGTGTTTCAGCTTTAAGGGTTAGGGTTACATTAATAATAATCGTTAATAAGAAGGTGAAGCAGAGAGATGGTTCAAACACATAAAAGGATAATTATGAATAATGCTCAATGTGTTAGACATGAATACAACAGTAAGGTGGGAAGTTAAGATGCTCATGATCCACAGCTACATTTTGTCGCTTTCATCACTTTTATGACGTTCTTTAAATTTGAATGTGACAGGCTGAACCATAATATCAAGACTTTCTTTTAATTTGTTAACTCTTTCCCCTGGTTCTTCATCAGAAACACAAACCCACAGCCCTTTCTTTCTAATTCTAGTGCAGATCCCCAAGATCAAAACGATATTCCCCACATGGCCCGCTGTTTGTCAGGCCGCTTTAAATAGGGATCAAAATATTTCCACAACACGAGAGGACGGAGAGAGAGAACGAGCAGGGGACAGCTTTGACATTTCATCAGTCAAATCATCATTAATTCTGAATATTAATGTGGCCGATCTGATTTGAATCTGGGAATACGGAGGACGTGGTTTGATCAAACTCACGACCTTCTGGGTCACTGATCCGCAGATCCAAGGACGTCCCCTTGCAGATTGATCCTGGCGTATCCGGTCCGTCCTCTCTGATAATCTTATTACAGCTGGTCTGATTCTGTCTGTGGGCTCCTGACCCCGCTAACACCAGATAAGACAGATATGCTGAACTTCATTGATCCCCGAGGGGAAACCGGGATGTTACGGCAGCAAAGTAAAATGTTGCTGGTGGAGTAAAAGGTGTTCGGAATTAGAATATTAAGGCAATAAAGGAGAGAGAGCGAAATAAACGTGAATAAAATAAAACAATAAAAAATATCAGAGGTGGCGGCGGAGCTTCTTTATAGCACTAATTAAACGAGCAGCCGTGAGGAGAACGAATCCCCAGAGCTATTGACATTTCGCCATATTCGATATGACAGATATGACTGATTAGTTCACCGGGCAGACTCATCAATAATCTGCCTGCCAATCAAACGTGACCTTTAGAAGTGAGGTGATGAATTAACGGGGCCACGGGACGATCCGATACCAGCCCTCCAATCCATCAAGGAGGCTGCAGTGAAGGGAGAAAAGCGCTGGTGTTGTGGTGGTTTTGGTTTCGTACTTTGTCGTTATAAAAAGTACAGGGATTGATGCAGATACATGCTAATGCTACAGCTAAAACACATATCCGGTTACAGAGGTTTTAAGTGATGTAATACCCCCTCCGGCAGCCATATTGGAGGTTCAGTGCACTTGCTGTAGGTGGAAGTAGCGTGACAGCAGTAACTGAGGTATCAGTGTGTTTTTGCAGCCAATGGAGCAGCCCCCTTCTGGCAGTTACATAGACTGCCGGTTTAAGAGACTTCCTCGTTGACTTCACTTCATAGACCTGGAAACTCTGTCCATTATATATACTGTCAATGGTAGGAACTAAACCCCGGTCTCAGCCAAACAAGCAGAGTCAGAGAAGCTTGCGTGACCATAAATGACAGTAAAATGTGAAATCTCTCTCGCATGGTTTTTTTCTTTTCATTTGTTTGTTTTCTGTCTCTGTTGACGATAATTTATGTGTGAAATATTCTAAAGCTCAGGATAGACAGAGCAATAACAAGATTGTCCTCTATTTTCTTGGGTACCCAAGTGAAAAGTCCCCTCATCTAATACATGATTGGTTACCTTGGGGACAGAAATACGCCAAAAATTCACAACGTAGAGGAAGAGACATATCAAAGCAAGGACACAGACAGACAGAAAGGAAGACCATCCATACCTCTATCTTCTTCCAGACATCAGGGTCTCTGTCCTGACTCTGAATGTCCTCCAGCAGCTGCTGCACCAGAGACGCACCTCCCCGCCTGTCCATCAGGGGCACTGTCAGCTGCAGGCGGCGGTCCGCAGACCTCCGTCCCTCCTCGTCTTCAGACTGCAGGTCACTTAACAGCCCAGACTCGATGCTTTCGTCCAATGAGGGGGCGATATCGCTGGAGGAGGTGGAGCTAAAGCGGCTGACCAGGTTTCGTCTGTAAGGAAGCTGAGGGGACAGGCGACGTCATGAGAATACAGTAAATTGTGGATCAAGCAGAAACATGAAAAGATAAAATATGCTGTGATATACCAGCGGTGGTGGAGGAGAAGGAACGTCGTCCCCACGCTCCCCCATGCTGCTCACGTTGTCCCCGCTCTCCCCTATGTCCCAGTCTGGGTTGAGCTCCGTTAAATCCCAGTCATCCACATCCTGCAAAGCCTCCTGGGTAGAGTCACAGCCACCGGGCCTCTGTAGGATAAAGTTAAGGTTTCAACAAAATCATCAGTGCTGGTGGTCTCGCTTTGGACATTTGATATGAATATAAAGCTTATGAACAGATGCAGGAATAACAAAGTTTGATGACTAACCAGCGGGATGGACTGAGCCAGACTTTCAAGTTTCATAGCAAGCATCTCCGTCTTACGGAGCTGAGCGGGGAGGGCCAGGAACTCTTCTGACCCATACCAGTGCTCCCTGTCTGGGCTGGCTTTTGACGAAACCTGAGCCCCCTGTCAAAATGAGCATCAGTTCTGTTACACAGTAAACACATTGATTTTGCCTGTAATGTGGAATTATCCATGAAGAATTTTGTTACTTGAGCAGTATGGAAATGTGGCATCAATCGCTCAGTCAGATTACTTTTTCTTTGATCAGATATTCATGTTGATTGTGATTTATAAAGGGAAATTTGGCTGCATGCACGTCCCGTAATCTGTCCATACTGGAAAAAGCATTTTCCATGAATGCACTTCTATCTGCTGTGCACATGCAAACTGTTGTAATAGGTCCTACACATAGTTTTTCTAAATGAGGCACCTGATTTACTTTTTAAAATGTTGGTTCAAATTCAGAATGAGTTTGTGCATCCTTGTCCATCGGCAACCTGTATCTGTTTTACATTCATTCACACCCTTTTAAAAACTCACAAACTCAACTCTCCAAACTTTCCTTCTCAACAAGCTGGATAAACCCTCACCTTCTGCCCCTGGCGCTTCACGATCCAGACCGCCGCCTTGCCAGGAGGAGGTCGGGGGTCTGACTCCTCTCCGGATGCCTCCAGGTCTGAAGAGAGGAACTGCTCTCTCATGGGGGATGGCAACGAGGAGTCAGAGTCCCCCTCACTGTGCGCATGTGCCTCCTTCTGCGTCCTCTTCATTTGTTTTGATATTTCATCCTGAGATGCTGAGTCTTGGAGAGGTAGGGGGGCGTTGCCGGTCGGTCTGGCCCTGGATGAGCTCCTTGGGTCTGTTGGTAGTCTGTGTACACTCCCCTGTGAGCGTCCTCCCTGTCGGGACCTCACATGGTTTTTCTGGTGGTTGCGCCCATTCATGACCTGTTTAGATGAAGAGAAGTCAGGCTAAAGGTCACATTTCTGAAGTTGTTCTGGTTTATTGGGCAAATTCAGTAGAGGGTACCAATGCATTAAAAACATCCTCCGTTAAGACTGGGCAAGTGTTGGAAGAATAACACATGGAGGCTGACAAAATCTTGGCTTGACTTCTAAATTTAAAAGAACTTAAAGCACTGCAGCTGAACTGAGGAGCTTCTAACCGCTGGTTTTATACAGGCTGAGACAGGCTCTGCCCGGGGGGTTGTGAGCTCGGGGACAGTCTGTGCCAAGCCTGCTCAGATTTGTTCCAGAGCATCACATGAGCGGAGCCAAACTGGCAAACTAAAACGCATATTGCTGCAATAAATGGTAAAAACCTTGAGGTGAGTGTACTGACTGAAGTGAAATCACTGTCACTGGTGATCCACACTCAGTATCATAATGTCATTTGTACAAAATATCAGCGGTTTCAAAGTGGGAAACAAGGACGCTTGTTGCAGCTAGCAAGTTGCACCCAGTTTATGATTTAGTCTGATAAAACATTTAAATATATTAAAGGCCTCAGCTGCGTTAAAAAAGAAAATAAGTATTTAAAAAAAGGAACAAACCTGTAGACTCTCATAGGACTGTGAAACATTTTCTGGATAAACCGAGTCCAGCTCCAACCAGAACTTGGAGCGGTCTGGAGGATCCATGAGAGAAGGGGTGCTCCGACTCAGCTCGGCCTGGAACTGGAGCCCAGAGACCAGGCTAACCTTCCCAAGACCTCCCCTTGAGTCCTCCTCCCTGGTTCCTCTATCTGAGAAGAGAGCAGCTCTCTTGGGAAGCGACGGCTGTGTGGGCGACACTTCAGTGCTGTGGCTCACGCCCTGCAGAGGGCGCTTTGCACTTTCACTGTGGTTGGGCATGCCACATTGCATTGTGGGTAATATTGGCGGAGAATGGTTGTGGTTTGTTGAGTCGCCGGGTGTGGTGAGTTCAGGTAAACTATTATGGTGTTCGTGGTTTGAGAGGTTTGATCTTTCGCTCTCCTCTGCCACCGGGTCTTGATTTGAGTCTTGGGCTTGATGGAGCTCCTGGGAGGGGTCCTCGCCGTCTGGCTCAGTCCCCCGGGCCTCGGGCTCGTCACTGGGGCTGTAGTCGCTCAACTCAAAGGCAGTGATACCACAGTCTAAAGAGAAGTAATCCTGGCTGCAGCGAATGGTCAGCTTACCGCAGTCGTCTACCTCAGTTAGAGCGTCTAGACGAGTCTGGAGAGGGAGAATATATCATGTTAATATCTATGGTCCTATAGCTGTATGCTGTGTGTGTGTGTGTGTGTGTGTGTGTGTGTCATACCTGGTGCTGGTCCTCGCTGAAGGCCTGCAATATGTCGGTCTGGCGTGTGAAGTTTCCGTTGGAGTCCTGCAGGCCCTGCAGCAGACGCTCCTTCAGGACCAGGACTGAGACTCTGAGCTGGTGCCACAGCAGCTGCACCGTCCTGAACCACACGAGACACGACACCATGAAGTTATTTAATAGTCATAAATCAGTTAGATATCAATGTCAAATTACAATAAAGGAACCATTTCACAGTGTGCAGGTTTATAAAGAGTTTCAAAACTTTATAATTGGTAGGTTTATGTATTCATACATTTCATTACTTGCTTTTATAGCAGACATATTATTTGGTTCCCCTATTTCTTAACTTATCAGCGAGCATTATTAAAAACTTTATTGACTTGCATTCACAGTCCTAGTTTTTTCCTTCTTCCTTCTACTGAAGTCAAGGATTCATCCATATTAGACCAGAAAACATTAACAATAAACCCACAAGAAACAAGCAAATAAACAGCACTCATACCTGAAAGTATGTCTAATCTTGTCCTGTGAAGACTCACCTGATGTCGACGATGATGTTGACGGAGTAGGACAGCAGTTTCAGAGAGAACTCTGTCTCCAGAAGGGCGTGAATCTGCTCCACATGGTCCGAGATGTCCTCACAGATGTCCTAAAATCACACACACAAAGACAAAGAGACAGACACACAAACAAAGATTAGCAAAATGTCACAGAAATATGTCAAACACACACATAAAAGCCCAACCGGACCACCCTTACAGCAGTGTGTATTACAGTGTGAATCCAGCACAGAACAAAAGCATCCTCAGCAGCAAAAGCAGAACTGATGAAGACCTGTGACGTCACATTTCCAGTTTTAAACATGAGTCAGCATCATGTGGGACCAGTTCCAGGTTTATATGTAAAAACATGGAGAACACGTCCTGTCTGTCTGTCGGGGATCAACACCGTCTCAATAACATACTTATTACTGCCTGATGTTAAATTGAGATGCTGTAAAAGCACACAGACAGACAGACGGACTCCAGCAGGCAACCACAGAGCACAAACCCCCCCACAACTTCAACCTTTACCAGGCTTATAATGTACAACACTGCATTAATACTGACAGATGTTTTCTCCACTCCAGTTACATGAATGAGAAGGGCTACAACTCACAGTCAACATTTAATTTGAAGTGCTGATCATAAGAAACATTATAAACTCACAATAGACCACTGACAGTATATGTAGTTTATATAATGGAAAGAACTCCAGGGTCTTTGAAGTGAAGCCAACTTGGAAGTGTCTTAAATCTGCATTCTATGTAACGGCCAGCAGGGGGAGCTCCATTGGCTGCAGTGACAACTGATAATATATTTGAAGGTCTAGTGTGCATTATTTGGCGGCATCTAACTGTGTACTTGCAGATTGCAACTTCACCTTCCCTTTCAGTTAGCTACGGCAGCCTTTGAATATTATAATATTTGATTTCTGCAAATAGATACACTAAAATGTTACATACTGGACCTTTAAACAAACAAAGATACACTGCTACTGAGCATTAGCGTTGGTTGGCTAGCTGTATCAGGTCTTTATGCTAAGCTAGGCTAACCATGTCCTGACTCCAGCTCTGTACTTAATTTACTACTCCTAATGCATCTTTTCTGGAATGTGGTCACATTTCATTACATTAAGTTTAAATGTAAATGTAAACTTTTCTTTTTTTACAATTGTTCAATGTTGGAAAATGTTTATTAATGATTTTGTTATCATTCACAAATCAGCTGTAACATATTTAGTATTCAACCCTCAACCTGCATTACATCCGGATCTAAATGTGAGTATTATCTTGCTCTCAAATTGTGTCTGTAAGTCCCTTTAGTGCCTTTACAAACAAAAACATTTTTTGTTTTGTTGTTGTTTGTCATAATTTTGTTGAAAAAGTCACACAAACAAAATGGGGCAAATAAATATCAAAATTAAATTATAACTGGGTCCTACTGGCAATAATTAATCAGCAAAACATTAATACTAATCTTCTATCTGTGTCTTTAATTAATTTTTATTACCTCACTCACATTGAAAATGAACTAAACTAATCCAGAGTAAAATTAGATGACCTTTAAAAAAGCAGATGACCTGGCTTCGAACCCTCGTCAGATACTTTACATCCCCCCACCCCCCGGGTCGCTGAGTCACTGTGCTGCTCCATGGTGACCTGCCCGAACAACACAACACCTCCTGCTCCGCTGCGGCCTGGATTCAAACACCGCCCGGCATGTGAGAATGTAGGTCACACACGCTGCCAGCTTGGCTCATGCTAGCTTGGCTAACAGTGTGACCTGCTGAGCACTGTTCCAAAATAAATTTGTCACTACTGTAAGTGGGGCTGCAGCCCTGCTGGAGCATGCGGCCTGCATGCGGTCGCTGTAAGCAGGTAATCGCTGTGACCGATGTCACCTGTATGACCGCAGCGTTCACTATACAGGTGTCACGCTGAGTCTGAACCACCGTCGGCGCACTTTGGCTCTGTTCTGGCTCTGGATGACCAAATATGAGCCGACTGGCCCGTATGTGTCTGACAGATTTAGCTAGGAGTTTGGAGGTTCAGACTTGGTGCAGATTTTTTTGAGAAACAGCTCCGGTCAGCAGCACACGGGCCAGTTTACATCATTCATCAAGAGTCTGGCGTGAGTCTGAAAACCAAGCTTGCTGTAATTAGGATGCTGACCAAAACTGGATATCTGGCACCCAACTAGCAAACTAACTTCATCCTATGACTTGATTTGGAATTTTTGTATGTCAGCAAATGAAGTAAAACTCCACTAATCAGGCCTCCTGGTGACCTGGAGGCTGACCGTGCAACATCTGTGGTTGGATCCGCCTCATTACCTCACATCTTCATTTTATTTACAGTCCTCTTCCACTCAAAAACACGGTTGAGGTTTTGTTCTTGTTCCTACAGTGTGCTGTTTGAATGATGTATGTGCAGAGTGTGACAGTCACATCCATCTGCTGAAAGTGGAAAGTTTCTCTGTGCTCACTGAAAATCTGATCTAAAAGGACGTGGCCTACCAGCATGATCAGTCAATCCTGCTCCAATTAGCAACTTCTACAAGTGTGATGTAGAAACTTGAAGTCGACTATACTAGCAAGCAAACTAATTGTATATATGTCTTTATACATGTCAGAAGGGAATCGTTAATAGAACCAGTATCTTTCAAAATTGAATGGCAGCAACATGTTGAATGTTCTCTTAAGTCATGATAAAATACTACATGATATATCATTAATAACAACACTTTCAGTAGCATTAGCTCAGAGTTGAGCCACAGATTATAGAAAATGGCAGCTTGAGTTTATCCACAATCAGTACATTAGTCTGACCGGTGGTGAGATGTCTGTATTATCAAAGGCGTCATATCTCCACAGTTTAAATCAACTACCAGTTGTTTACCCGGAAGTGACTGACTCTCTTACAACCTTAGCAGTTCAGCATCTTTTAGCTCATTGTTTTGGTTTTTCTGTGTATGATTCAGATTAATTGAAACTCAGTGCACGTTGCTTTGAATTTTAAACTTTACTTTTTGAGAAAGTGACAGCCCCAACAGCCACAGTATGAAATTAAATGCAAAAACATGCAACTATTATGCATTCTTTTTTCATCTGGCCACAAGCTGAACAGTAGATACTCATTTAACAGTAACTCCTCCTGATCCTGCCTCAAGCAAATAGGAGTGAAAAGGGCACATTTTAATAAACCCCGAAAGCAATAAAAAAAAGGGGGGACTGTGGTCAGCTGAGCTGCCAATCAACAGCGTAAACAAGAAGACATGTTGGCTTAATTCTTTATCTGAGGCTCCCAGACAAGAATTGTTCTCATTGAAAGATGTGGTGGCTGTGTTTCTGTACTTGTGCAGCATCCACGTCCCTGAAGACATTATTGAGAGTTCAGCACATCTTTCTCAATTAGGATATCTGGAGTAAAGCATGTTTCCTCCAACGCTTTTATCTCACAACCGAACCCTCATCAAAAACGCCCCGCCGGGAGATCAAGAACGGCCTCAAGAGGAAGGAGAGCAGATAGAAGAATTCACAGTTAACACACTGTCCAGGAAACACACACACACACACACACACACACACACACACACAGAAAGCCTGCAATTAACTGACACAGACTGTACACACAAAGTTAAACATACACAGTATGTACACATAACCTCAAAACATACACAGTCCCTCAACCCATATGAAATGTACTTGAACTCAACACACACATACACACACACTCAGTTTCGTCATCAAAGCGCTGTCATGTCGACCTAAAACAGTGGTGAAAATGTCACCCGTGTCTTTCAGATGCTTCAATAATTCACAAACAGCTTTAATATGCTAATACAGACACACACTCTCTCTCTCTCTCTCTCTCTCTCTCACACACACACACACACACACCACTCAACAGAGGGCCCTGTCTGATTGAATTAACACCAAGTCTGTCGTTTCCATCTGAAGTCATTTGTTAGAAAATCTTCAGTCCAGTCAGACTGCTGAGAGCTAATGAGAGCCTGCTGTTTGTGTGTGTGTGTGTGTGTGTGTGTGTGTGTGTGTGTGTGTGTGTGTGTGTGTGTGTGTGGCGTGTACACACATATATCAGGGTGTATATATCTGTATGTGTAAAATGTATTTTTTCCTGAAGGACATTTTCTGTCCCAGTGACCTTGTTTTCTGCAGTATATGTTGGTTGTCAACTTTCAGAGATGTTGTTTTTGGCTAATGTGCTACGGGCATTACATTCACAATGCTTCACATTTGGTTATTTTATCCATAAAAAGCTGCTGAAAGAATTATCTCAAACTTATATTGCAACTAGGGGTGTCACAAGAACTGATACTTCAGTACCAAGTCGATGCCAAAACTCTGAAAACCTGATGGGGCTCAAAATTATATATTTATATATTTAAATATACAAATATTCTAGTCTGCCGTTAAATGCATTAAAAGTGCAGCTGTTCAGGAGTTTTACGCTTGAAGCTGATGTGCAGAGTGCTCCGTCGTCAACTCTCTCCGCTGTCTGTCTCTCCAGTCCACTGTAAGCAGTGAAACATTAAAGTTAAATCATTAAGGAAAATAAATACGAAGGAAGATATTCATCCAAGTATTGGATCAGGACTCGGCATCAGCAGAAAAAAAATGTCGTATCGAAGTGGTATCGAGAATCACGCAATTCCACTGGTGTTGGTATCGACTACTATATTTTGGGTATCCTGACATCCCTAATTACAACATATATTGATATCACAATATAGAAGTCAAAGCTTGTACAAGGAACTTTCATTTTCTGTTGATTCTGGCGGCCCCTGTGGACAATGGTGGTAGTGTTTCTACCGCCTCATTCATTGATTTCAAGGGGAATCTGACCAAATCTGACCCGGTGGCAGGCATTAAGAATAATCAATCGAAGAAATGTATTTATTAATAACACATGGTTGTATAACGAAAAGAAAGTCTACAGTTCCTTCATTTTACATTCATAGAATAATATATACAGTTATATGTACACGTGTACACCCAGGAAATAACTATATGGAAACAGCCAATCTTGGGCTTGTTTGTCCAGAGCGTGTGTGTGTGTGTGTGTGTGTGTGTGTTTGATTTACAGTAATACATTTATACATGCCTGCTAACTCTGGATTTTTGTGTGCATGAAAGCACATTTACAACATAATTTACAAGAAACTTGTATTTAGAATCACACATTTCTATAATACACACACACACACACACACATTCTTGCAGCCCAGTCACGTAGAGTCAAGACATGACCTGTCAATCACAGAGTGCATACATCCAGCAGGGTTTCTAATTGCCTAAAATCAATCTGAAGCAAGTCGACTCAGGCTTCAGCTCCAATCCCAGCTCACCCTCATCACCACCAACATCAAGGGCTTCAGAGCGGCCTCGTTCAAACCGCCCGCGACAGCCCGCACCCATTCGATCTAATAACCTTCAACTCCTCCACCGCAGCCCATCAGCGTGCCGTGTTTTACCTTGGAGATCAAATACTCCGTGCTCCTTCTCCCCCTGGAGTATTCAAATTAAGCGGCTTCAAAGACGAGAGCGAGACCCGCTGCTGCGATACAAAGACTTGTTACAGTAATTTTTTCAAAGTGGTAGCTCCTGCAAAAAGACTCCAAACTTGGCCTCTTTGTCGAGAGGTTGCGCTCAGGGCCGGTGTGATCTGAACTCGGTGGTGGTTTCTCTGCTGCTGGACATTTAAACCTGAACTCTGTCGGGACCAAAGAGCAGCTCGTGCTGCGTTCACACATACAGACACAGATCAGCAGGCAGTCCCTGGCCTCTAATGCCTCTGTGTGTGAGTTCTGCAAATGTGTGTCTTTGCACATGAAGGTCTCATGTCTCAATCTCTACAAAATCTCTAAATCTGACATGTTTTAGTAAATACTCATTTGTTGAGCAGGAAAGGAAGTTCTGCAGCTTTGATTAACACTAAAACAAATGGCTGATTTTATACATTTTATTCTGTTTAGAACCGACTGGTTCCCATCCTGGTGAAACTGGAGGGAAATTATCAGGAAGGAGGAGCTGGTAGTGTTCCTGTCTGGTCTTCTTTGGTTATTCACTACATTCTGTGACAGTACAGTCCTCAGTTTAAACTCACACTAAAACTAAACATTAAAACCGATTACTGTTGTGTTGTTTTACAGAAAACATCCTAACGTCCTTCAACCCTACACAAAAAGATCATTATAGACTTTAAACACAGCTCCCAAGGTGAGTGTGAACATGGTACAGCTTTTTAAAAAACTACCTACCTACACGTCCACGCTGCTATTGAAAGTCAAACTACAGAAGCAAAACACAAAACAGTTTTTAGTGACTTCAGCATCAAAAAGCCCTTTAAAATTCTGATTTCTCTCATCCAATATCCAGATCATTTAATTGTGTAATAAACATCATTTGGTTTTTTAGCACTTTAAAACTTGAATCTTCCTGCATGGTCCCGCCACAAACTTTGTGTTTGTACTGGACTGACGTCAACTGCAGCATCAAAACATTCAACTGTCCATGTGATTTCAACAGCAGGAAGCTTTCTGAATTCTTAGATATTTCTGTATTAAAATCGAAAGAGTGATCCGGTTACAGCTTGAAAACAAAGATCATCAACCAAACTGCATTCAGAAACTGAACCAAAAAACAGAATCAACCAACCAGACTTTGGTTTTTGCGTTCCTTAAGGCGAAAGTGAACCAACAGGTCAGAGGTCAGAGAGAAAAGCAGCATTTCTTACCTTTTCACACCAGTTGAATGTCTTTTTCTCAGATCAATGTTTCTCAAGCAATAACAGTCTGAAAAAGTCTAAAAGTTAAAGTTTGTCTGCACTTAAAGCAGCGTTCAAAGCTCCAAACACACTGCGGCTCTCCCATGTGGGAAATGGTGACCGACTGACGCTCCAGCAGTGTTTGTGTGTGTGTGTGTGTGTGTGTGTGTGTGTGTGTGTGTGTGTGTGTGTGTGTGTGTGTGGGTGACCTGCTTCTTGAGTGGGGGTGTTGGTGTTGGGGAGAGGAGGGGTGACAACAGTTGGGGAGGTTATTTTAGGAACAACCTAACCCACCCCTCTGAACACACACCAGACACACTGTAGCTGGGTGTCATTCTTACCACTTAAAACACACACACACACACACACACACACACACACACACACACACACACACGTACTTTCCCTCTCCCAGGAACACAAACACACACATCCATAGCTTATTTTACACTGACTGTTAACTAGTAATCAGGTGTGATTTACATGTTGGTCTGTCACTGTAACAGAAATCTAACTGGGTCAGAGTGAATGCTGTTATGTCATTCATGTAAAGGTTCAGCAGCACAAGGTGAATCACTCACAGGACGTCTGGGCTTCCTCTGCTGGTGAGTAGAGTCGCCCTTTTTGGTTTAAAACGCCAACATTCAGGGGCGTGTCCCGACTTTTTTGACTGGGGGTGACATAAGTGGGGCACTGACTTATGCAGGGGTGGTATGAAGTATGTGTCTCAGCATTCCAGTCATTCTCAATTTGCAAAAACTGTATGGGATTAGCATAAAGGAGAGACTTGTGGGTTCTCATCCTGAGGTCAGAGGTCAAGGGATCCCTGTGCCAGTTTTTCCATCTCCAAAATTTTGTCTAACTTTAGCCTTCAGCTTTTAGCCCCCTTCCCAACATGCTAGCAGTATCTTCACTTTAAAATGAAGCCCAAGCAGAGTGGAAGAGGGAAGGATCATGTGGTGGCACTTTGGGTGGCTAATCAGGTTTCAGTGCCACCCCAAGCCCCCCCGGACAACCCCCCCGGACACACTGCTGCCGACATTGCTGTTTATGTAAAACGCATCAATAACAGTTCTCCCAGATTTAAACTGAATATATCAAGCAGTCAGCCAAGCTCTTGAATGCAACCGATGTTCATTTATATGTGAAAGTCCGGCACTCCAGCTTTAATGTCCTGTTATTCTGTCTTTCTGTAAATGTCCGGTCATGTCTGAATGAAGCTGTAAACAGCAGCTCTGTCTGTCATCACTTTCACAAATAGATGAAGCCAGCAATGTTATCAGTTTGAAGCCGGAAAGGGCCTAAAACTGGGATTTGATCCTGTTTTTTACTGGTGCGTCATCGTGACAACATCTTCTTCTTCTTCTATGAAAAGCAACTTGGTTTCATCGTGGATGATGAAGTTCCAGACAATTATGTTAAAACACTGACATGAACTGAAGACTTTCAACCTTGTCTCCAGTGTTTCCTGGCTGAATACTGACAACCACAGTTCATCTAAAGACAATGAAGTTGTACTGTAAACACACATATTTGTTCTTGAGTGGTATACTTTATTACTCCAATCTACACAGGTTCTCACTGTCTATGTGCTTTTTCCTTTCACACAGAGAAACCCACAGAGCACCAACTCTCTGTCTCACACACACACACACACACACACACACACACACACACACACACACACACAGTCTTCATCTGCAATGCAACAGCTGCCAATTGTGACAGCAGTGAGGAGGGGGAAGGACATAGAGAGGCGCGAGAAGTGAAGGTTAAAGCTATTTCCTGGAAAGAAAATGTGTTTCATCATTAAAATAATAATAAATGTCAAATACAGAGCCAAAGCCTGAAAACAGAGAGACGCTTCCTCGCTAAGTTCAGCTGTGTTATTCTGTTCACGGAGAGCGGGATCTGGCACGGGACTAAACTTCAACCCAAATAAAAAACCTTAAAGTTGGAGCTCTTAGTTCCAAAAGTGGCTGCTAACTAAAAAATAAAGGGGCCGTCAGTTCTAAGACTCCTAAATGAAGTTTTATAAATAGCTTCAGGAAGAAAGACCACGCCTCAAACTCGTTGTTCAAATACAGGGACCACAAGAGCATAGGAGAGACAGCTCCACCCGACTCTGAGTCTCAACGCCCACACAGGTCCCCCCCCATCCCTTCATCCCTCACCCTTCCTCCCCATACCCCTTCATCCCGCCTGCAGTTTATTATCTCTGTTCACCTTTATCCATTAAATGCAATAAACCATTCTAATGCCACATCCTCACTGGTGTGGTCTTGGTTAGGTGAAGTCAGTGAAGTTCAGAAGAGTTCAGAGAGAGAGAGAAGTTAGCTGTCTACAGGCCTCATAATTAAATGTGCAACATGTGTGAAAGCCCTGTCATATTTATTTTTCACTGTTCTGAGATATGAAACTTTTGCTTGACACTGTTTGCACTGAATGTTAATCACAGTTCGTGCCAGTCTAAGGTTTTGGAAATGCTCTCAGTCTGTGAGCGAGTTGACAAGGTCAGCTGAACTTAGTGAACCCTCTCTTCCTACTTTCCTTTCCTCCTCCATCCGTCCTTCCTTCCTTCCCCCCTCCTCTCGTTTACATGAATATCTGTCCCTCCATGTTCAGAGCCGTTCCCAGAATTCCTGGCGTATCGGCGGCGGTGACATCAGTAGACAGAAATATGAGGACAGCTGGGAGACAGCAGGCTGCTTCTGGACTGCTTTTAAATAAAGCTCCATGGGTTTGAATCAGGGACACACCGATCACATTTACTGTGGAAAATCGGATCATGTTGCAAAGCTGCACGATGTTAACAAACTGTCTTTACATTGTGATTCATAAGGTTGGATCTGGAGGGGAATCAGTTGGCCCGATGGCACAAATCAGAAGACGCTGTAATTCATTCTGAGGAAAATATTTACTGTCAGACAAAAAGAACAGGAGAACTTTTAGTGGAAGTAAACTAAAGATTTATTAGAACACTAATAATGTAACAGTTGTGTCGAGAGCTGGCTGATTCCCCTCTTGAAGAAAGCTGATATTTACAAAGCAGTCAGGTATTACTCTCTGCCAGAGGTCGAGACATAGCAACTTATTTAACAGCATTTCAAAATCAGCTCACTCACAATAAAACTTCAATATGATGCATTTATCAGGACGTGGAGAGAACGCAACCGATCCTCAGAAAGACCTTTTTAGTGGTTCCACAATCCTAAATCCTAAGACTAAAGGTGACTGCTCTTTCTCTATAAGCTGAATCTGTTTCATCTTCTAACTCCTTTCTAAAAACTAATACTTATAATCAGGAGTTTATGTGAATTTGTACAATATATCTATTGTATCCTTGTAATTCATTTTATTTTCTTATATATATATATATTGTCATTTCAGCACACACTGCTATGAATTATGTTTTTAATCTCTTTTTAATAGTATCTCTGATTGTTGGTGTGTTTTTGGTTGTTTCTATCTACCTCAGATATTGCTTTTGATCTCATTTCTTATTGCTGTCATTTCTGTGTGTGTGTGTGTGTGTGTGTGTGTGTGTGTGTGTGTGTGTGTGTGTGTGTGTGTGTGTGTGTGTGTGTGTGTGTGTGTGTGTGTGTGTGTGTGTGTGTATTATTATTGTCCTCCACCTCATCAATCACCCTTTTTTGACCGTGTCTATCGGCCACATCACAATTACTGGGCTTTCTAAAGACACTTGCTCATCGGGGCCAATGCAGAAGAAAAATGCTTGTGGTAATATATTGCAAACTTCATCCAGCTGAGGGCGCTGTGATTTTCAATACTGAGGCAAACAGCACAGATTCAGAGAGAAGAAGCAACTCTTAGCAGCATATACAGTGACACTGTATATGTTCATTATTTAACATGTTAAAGAAAATATAACTTAAATGAAGTTATTTGTTAAAGAAAGAACTCTTCAGAGTACTTCTGCGCAGTCACATCGGGGAAGAATCAACACTCTTGTTTATTTTTCGTTCATATCAGCAATCTGGGAATTTTCCCCTGCATAATCCATTTCAGCATTGACCTCAAAAATCTCATATCAGTCGACTCTAAAATGTCCACAGCAATTAGCCCTAGGCACAAACATTATAAACAGACAAATGAAGTGAGCTACATCCATAACAATGTACAATTTATGTATATTTTTACAGTTTTCATGAAAATCCCCAGTGCCTTTTTGTGCTTCCTTTTTGGATGACATTATAAAGTCGCTGTACTAACACTGCCTGAATCACTGCTACATGTGTGTCTACTGATCAAACATGTGATTGAGTGTGTGTGTGTGTGTGTGTGTGTGTGTGTGTGTGTGTGTGTGTGTGTGTGTGCACATACGTCTGCATGTGTGTAAATGTTCAGTGTGTTCACATCAGCAGCCTCTCCCTCTCAGAGCAGCCCAGGAAATTCTCCATGCAGCTGTTACACACCGCCTGCAGCCGGATACTAAGAATGGCTGAGAGGCTGGCATACCAACACACACACACACACACACACACACACACACACACACACACACACAGAAACAGTGGTTGCATCACTATAATCATGTCCAACAGTCGCTCCATGGCAAGGTCAGGTTATGGGAAAATGCCCTGCAGGCAAACGCATTATAAATATGACAGACAGAGGAAGAAAGAGTCACAGAGAGAAGAAAAGAAGGAGAGGATAAAAGAAAGAAACAAAGTCAGAAAAGAGCAGCGAGGACGGGATGAAGAAAGGAGAGAGATCACCGGAGGCGTGAATCCAATTTCAAACAGAAGTCTGCCGATCTGTCCGCTTCCACCTCTCGCTCTGTCACCGAGCATGACGCCAGCTGCCCGCCACGCCCGCGATGAAGTTGAATAAAGCTTGGCTGCCGCTTTGACCTGGATGCTCCGTGTCGAGATAACGTCCAGTCAGAGGTCTCTGTGCAGCTGTGAGGGTCAATCCAGGTCCGATGGGCCTGAAGGAGCTCATTATCTAAAGCTGCTGATGATGTGAGACTTTATTATGAAGCAGAATCACTTAGAAGCTGGTCTGCAGCCTTTAACGACAACACAAAGCTTCAGTTTAGACTTAAACCTGCATTCTTTCTAATGACCAGCAGGGGGCGACTCCAGCGGTTGCAAAAAGAAGCCTGAGAGTATTGAGATTTATGGAGAAATGAGCCGAGATCTCACTTGATTTATGAGCTGTTTGTAGTCTCTGGATTCTGTTACTGCGTTGACTATTTCTCTCCTTAAATGTTTGTGTTTATCTGTTTATCTGGAATACAACAAATAAACAAAATCCACATATCCTCCCCAGCTCCCCACTCTCGTCCAAATATAGTCACTTCTGGTTCCAAAAAACCAACACGACAACAGCCATGATGCCAAACGTCATCATGACAAAAGAACAGTTCAACACTTTCAGAAATAAACTGACTTCTTTCAGAGAGTGAGATAAGAAAGTGTTTGTTCTCTTTTGATTGTAGTTTCAGGCTGTCAGCCAATCAACAGCCAGTATCCTCCACAGTAAAGATATGTGGACACCTGTGCTGTAAACTGGGCACAACAGCTACTACTAACAACTTTTTAATCCTGTTAATGCTCGGACATTTCTTTCTGCATTCCTTCAGCTAGAGTACATTATTATAACACTATTCTAATGCCACATACACACATTATTAAATCATCTACTGTATATGTGCACTTCCAAACATCCAAATAAAACACTGGTCAAGTGTGTTTAAAGGACTATTCTTTATAGAATGATTCCCCACACCTTCAAACTTTCTGACCAAATATTTCTCCACTTTCTTGTAATACACACGATTGGCCACCAGATGGAGCTGTCAGCCAGAGAATGAGGAAGCTGCTCAGACAGGATCCACCTTTCCATCTTCATTATACACAGAAAAAAAGAAATAAAACGAAAAGAACACCAAAACGAATGACAATGAAAAATGGTTGTGTCGTTCAACAAACTGTAATGTTTAATGTGCAATATGTCAACCCAATACAGAGTCAGTTATAAGAGTGCCAACAGGAAAACGAGTCAATAACAGAAAGAATGGGATCCAAATTTAAGATACACTGCTTCATTGTGGAACAAACTTAAAGTTTTATTCTTTAATGTATATATTAAAGCCAAAATATCATATACTGTATGTAAGGGACAGTGCCCGACGAGGTGTCCACTGTCAGGAAGTAATGGACGGCGTCCTGCTTAAACCATTTTGTGTCTAGATTCAATTTGTAAAGTTCTTGTTTTTTTTTTTGTGCTTTTTAAATATCTTTCTCTGTTTTTAGTGAATGCAGTAATCTTATAGTGTTCTATTATATTTTATATAAATGTAAAATGCTGTATTTCAAGCTGTTACAACTTTAAATAAATATATTGTTGTAAATAAAGTTGTATTACTTTTTCTGCATATTTTCAACTTTCCATAACATTTTTAACACACTTACCTTTCCTGTAATGGATACAGAGAATCAGAAATGACGGTGTGTGTGTGTGTCAGTGTGTCATTCACAGAGAGCTGCTGCTCACTGACTGACTGGGATGGAGCTGTGTGAGGCTGCGGCTCCGATCTGACACCAACACGAGCCGACAGAGGTGTCTGAACAGAAGCAGCGTGAACAGGAGGTGTCACATCTGTTTCTGTTTGTGTCTTCCAGCTTTGATTGGAAGCTTTTATCTGTCCTTGCTTTGTCTGCTGACGCTCTGACAAGCTGCCAAATCTCAGAATCTGACAGATAGAAGAACACTGGCAGAGGCTGATTGATGGATAAAGTTTCACGTCATTTAAATGTCTAAGGGATCCAATATTATATCAGCGGTGGAAAGAAATGACTTAATGCAGCTTTTACAGTTCATACTGAGAGTTAAACCAGAGTTTGTACAGTTGAACATCCCTGCACTCATTAAAAGGAAATAAAAGTCTTATCTCTTTAATTTGGAGTCATTTTACAGCCTTTTTAGGTTTTAATCGTTGTTTTTCTCCCTGGTGTTTATTTTATTTTTCTCAATCTACTTTTGTCTTTCTTTTGTTTTTTTTTGGTGTTTAATTTTACTGTTTCTACTGTATTCATTTTTAACCTATTTATTGTTGTTTTCTTGTTGTTTTTGGGTTACACTTTGGGTTGCATGTTTGTATGAATGGGGCTATATAACAAAAGTTGAGTTGAGTTTGATTTATTTACTGTGTAAACTCAGCCTCAAGAAGTAAAGAATATGGATCATTTATAAATGTTCTGTGATTTGGTGGTGATTATCCTGAAAATAAAAACACATTTGTATACAAATGTTAAATATTAAATATTAAAAATAGTCATTTTTACTATTTACTTTTTTGTATAACCTTTTCTGACACGCTCTCGCCACCAGAGGGCGCTGCCAGGTGACTTAAGTAACTTAAAC
The DNA here is from genome assembly GCF_905237075.1 of Dicentrarchus labrax. Lineage (NCBI taxonomy): Eukaryota > Metazoa > Chordata > Actinopteri > Moronidae > Dicentrarchus > Dicentrarchus labrax. Next base: position 34,466,473 of record NW_026136721.1, on the reverse strand, counting down.
CATTGTAAAGGGACAATCAGTGGCTGATAAATACACACATGGACACACACACACACAGTCAGAATGACATCAGTCACCCACAATACAATGCTGCTGTTGTAACCCTGTCTAATGCACACACACACACACACACACACACACACACACACACACACACACACACACACACACACACACACACTGTCTGACCCAGTCACTTCCCAGAGCCAGGCAGTGATCCAGCACATCCCATGACTACTACTACACACACACAGATCATGCACACACACTTACATAAAACCCTGAAAACAAACAGAAGCTGATGCTGTGTGTGTGTGTGTGTGTGTGTGTGTGTGTGTGTGTGTGTGTGTGTGTGTTCTGTGCCGTCTATCTTTGTGAGGACCAGAGATACAGTAGAAGTAAGTTGTCGCAGCCTGAAATTTGTGTTTGATCAGTCGGCAACATTCAGGACCGTAAACTCCGCCCCGACAGAGCGGGGACAGTAAATACTGGTTCCTCCAGTTGGAGCACAGGTGAGGTTTCTGATTTCATAAGAAACTCTGTGGGGAAAAAAAAGGCAACATGGCTGCAGGCAAAGACAAAAACCTTCCTCACTTTCCCACCAGTGTGTTGAGCATCAGCGTGACTCCTGGTCTGAGTGTCTGGAGCTGTTACTGAATACACGACTGCTGCTGCCATGTTTTATTTAGACAGTGAGCACACACACAAACATACACATACACACACACACACACACACACACACACACACACTGAGCAAAGTGGTGCAGAGAAGACAGGAGAGCTAAAAACAGCAGAGAGAGAAGAAAAAAAAACAAAAAAGAGAAGGAGAGGAGAAATACCGACAGGGTAGAGAAAGACTGCGTGCAGCAGCAGCAGCAGCCTGATGAAGAGGAAACATCTGAGTCACTGTAGTTAAAAATACACACTCATCAATAAGAGATCCTCCATGTCGACTACATGAAGAGATTAAAACACCCTTTATGAATGAATCAGTGAATGGATGAATAAATGAATAAAATCATCCTGAAAATAAGAACTGTTGTGTTTTAGTGAACTAACGCTGGAACAAGAAGACCATTATTCTAAATTTTAAATACACTAAAGGAAATTTAAGTCAAATTTCAGAGGTTAATAGACTCAGATATTGTTGTGCAAACACTGTAAATAAATTAATAATTGATGAAATAGTAATGATCCACATTAGTATCAGTTTCAACCTGTCCAAACTGTAATATGTCAGTCAAAGAGGTATTAATGATACGGATGCACAATAATTATCGGGGCAGTTAAATCATCAGCCAATAATGGGAAATTTATATTATTAGCAAGCAAATTAAATTACAGCCAATAAATTATCGGTCGATGATAATAATTTATTTTGAATTCCTAAGTTAAACGATTGATAGGCTTTATGTTCTATGAAAGTCAAAGCATGTTAAAAGAGAAAGACTTTGTTGTTGTTGGTTTACCCTACTGGCAGATGTTTTTGCTCAATACAAGAAAATAAATGTGATTATATTGAAGAATTGGAGAATATTGAAGAAGAATATATTGGCTTGTTTTTGCCGTGGATGTCGATGATATCGGCCGTTAGAAGAACGTAATTTAAAATCCATACTGTGCATCCTTAGTTAATGGTGAATAACTGGAACAAGGGACACTTTAAATTCTTCACAGGAGAGAATCAAATAAGAACCAGACTGCGACAAACCAGAGAGGAAACTCCTCATTTATTCTATAAAATCCACTCGAGATGAAGAGGAGGAGTGAAGTTTGATGATGAAGGATGAACGTCGACTGCTCTGGGTCTGCACACTGACTGGAGTTACATAAATAACTGAACGGTCAACTGCGTGACCTGTGGAAGCCAGTTGTTATGTAACACCAAGGCCGTGGAGAGATGAAGGGCATTATGGGTAATTTGCTGTCTTAGGTCAGACAGTTGGGTCGACTGATGTTCAGTATTCATGAATTCAACAAGAAACTGCCTATCAATACAAGTCTGCATGTATGTAAGCAACACGGCCAGAGTCAACCTGCTGGCTCTGCTGCTTTTATTCTGAACTCTAATCCAGTTGATTAAGGTCCTCTTTAGATCCCGAAGAACGTTGAGAAGCTTCGACTCGGAGCTCACCCTTCCATGGTATCTTTTTCAGGTATTTGGAGATTTAAAAAGATCCAAATCTTGGGCTCTTTTGTCAACTGAAGCTCTTAAATAATAAGTAATAATAAGCTCTGAAGGTTACTCAAACAGGGTCCAGTTCAATAATGTCAGCAGCTGTGGTACAGGATAATCAATCAGTATTTGCACAGAGAGGTGTCCAGGATTTGGATTTAAAATAAAATCCCAATTATGAAGACAGCAGGGAGAGCCAGAGCACACTCTGCATTACACACAAAGGTTCCAGTGTTTCACCTGCCTCAACACACTTCAACCAAAATTAAAACAACGTAAAACTCAAGCCAAACATCAACAGACAAGCTCGTAGGTGATGGTTTGCTTTCTTTGAGTCCATTTCATCCACAGCACAGTCCTCAGAATCACTGAAAAATGCTACTGAGCCAACAGTGACTTTCTATCAACTCTATCTGTTCAACATTGTTCGAGTTTAGATTTAGATGCACTAGTTTAATGAGCAGAAGTAACAACCAGCTCTATTATCAACCAGGAAGTGTCCATGTTTTACCTTGAGCTGCACCAGGTGGACGTCCACGTGTCTATTGATGCTGTCTTGTCCCACAGAGTGTGTGAGCTGTGTGACTCTGTCACTGGTCGCTCTCAGCCATGTCTCGATCTCCGGTAGGTGGAGGACGACCTTCCAGTCGGCTCCAGTGTGGAGGGGCGGAGGTTTCTTTGACCTGAAACAACACATATTGCACGTAAAATAGATTAAACCTAACCACTGTCTTAGACTATTTGATTAATTATAGTCTGAATCAGCTGCTATAACACTATAATTTCTCTTCGGGGATAAATAAAGTATTCTATCTATCTATCTATATATCTATCTATCTATCTTAACTGAAAAACACAGAACTATAAGTTGTCGTCATTATTGGATGATTTGTTACCTCCGGGAGGGGTCTCGACCCAGGTGAGATCCTCCCCCAGTGAGGTCACCTTGGCTGGGGCCAGGGCCAGGTGAGGAAGCCCCGTCCTGGGACTGATGCTCCGAGTCCAGGCTGAGAGGAGCGGTGGTGACAGCAACAGAGGACGTGCAGGCGTCGGGGTCGAGGGTCGGGGTGACGGGAGTGATGGAGGTGATCATCGGGGACGTAGGTTCAGGGGCCACGGGTGAGAGAGCTACGATGCTCATGGTGAGAGACCGGGAGAGAGACCTACAGGGTTCTTAATGCGGGTGGACGAGCCTCATCGGAGTAAACTGGAGAGAGAAAGAGCAAAGGAGAGAGAGACATATTGTAAGAAATACAAAATACGATTCTGATAAGGAGTATCAATATCGAATCAAAACGATATTTCATCCGATAAGAATGCACACAACACTGATTTCACACTTTTCTTAACACTTGCTATGTGTACATTTTCATATGTACTTCTTTATTTGTGAGGACCAGTTGATGGAATTGTGAGGACCAGTTGATGGAATTGGGAGGACATTTGAGGAGAAAAGCATTCACACTCACTCACTGTAACACGACCACGAAAGGAACATCAAGGAGAAATTTGGGTTTCAGTGTCTTGCTCAAGGACACTGGGACGTGCAGACAGGAGGATCCGGGAATCAAACCATGAACTCTGCGATTAATGGTTTTAGGGTAAAAGTCAGAATTAGGTTTAGACAAAGTTTAGAGAGTTTTCCCCCCCAGGGATTGATAAAGTATTTCTGATTAGGGTGAGGATTTCTATAAAGTAAGATAAAGCAGACATGCCCTTTTTGGCATTATTTTTTTATTCAGTTACATAAACTTGATTGGTGTACAGTCACAAGATTAGGTACTGATTAAGACACTGGTCATGAGACAATTTTTTTAATGGTCAACTGTAAAAATCTGTGTATAATCCCCAAGCCTTGAACCCTACAAGGAAACATAGGCGTAATCAGCCAAACCACTGATCAGAAAGTTCACTGAACACTAGATTTATCGCACAGCAGTTGTATACCTTCGTCAACCAGTCGCAGTTTACATCCATGTCTGTCCAGAATCATATAATATACGTGTGGAAGACTTTGAAGGAATATTGGCAGAACATAGTCGAGTATAGCTCAGAATACATGTCCATTCATACAGTAATGGCTCAGTAATCATCTCGTGGGGCCACAAACACAATCCATTTTCCCCAGTATTGCAAGAATTTATCAACCCATTTATAGTAAGTAAGTAAAAGTAATTCTCTCCATACTTTGAACAGTTGTCACAATATCTATCCAGTCAGGGATTTGTTGTTTGTTGGAGGCTCAGTGTGTAACCATTTCTGTGTCATAGCTTTCTTGCTAGCTGCTAATAGTATTTTTAGTAGATATTTTTCTTGCACTAGTAAATGAGCTGCAATATTGCCCAAATTGATTGTAGAGCAAAGACAATCCCTAAAGATGTTTATTTCTCGTATTACCTCCAGTATGACCGAACGGCCAGGCAGCTCTAGAATATATGGAAAAGATCTGCCGGCTGTTCTCCACACCTCCAACATGGACCCCTTTCTCATCTGACCTGTCTGTACATATTCACTAGATTCATTCATAAATCATGACCTTGACCGTTGGCCACCAAAAAAAGTGGACATTTGTGCCAAGTTTAATTCCCTCGATTGGTTTCTGAGATATTGTGTTCACAAGAATGGGACAGACAACCTGAAAACACAATGCGTCCAGCCACGGCTATCGTAAGTGCAGACACTTACAATAATGAAGAGCCTTGCCAGGTCATTTGTGTGGTGGCCAGGGATGGACAGTGCTCTAGAAGAAAAGGTAAAGGCATGTGCACAATGTCAAAGTAACCAAAAGATGCCAGCACCTGCCCCGCTCCACCCATGGGAGTGGCCCGGTCATCCGTGGTCGAGGCTCCACCTGGATTTTGCTGGTCCATTTATTGGTCACCTGTTCCTAGAGCTGATAGATGCACATTCTAAGTCGCTTGATGCACACATCATGTCAAACATTACTGCCTCAGTCACCACGGAAAAGCTCAGGATCATCTTTGATACTCACAGGTTGCCAGATACTGTTGTGACAGACAACAGTCCCACTTTCACCAGTGAGTTGTTTCAGGAGTTCATGGAGAAAAATGGTATCCGACATATCCGCACGGCTCCCTATCATCCATCCTCCAATGGCTTAGCAGAACGAGCTGTTGAGACCCTGAAAGATGGTCTACGAAAGATGTCAGGACATACACTGGAAACTAAGCTTTCCCACTTCTTGTTTCAATATCGGATCACTCCCCACACAACCACAGGCATATCCCCAGCAGAAATGTTAATGGGGAGGAAGCCCAAATCTCATCTGGATCTGCTCCACACAGACGTACTTCATGGTGGACTTGTGGGACAGACGGCAGATCGGCAGGCACCAGGATCACCTGCATGCTCTCCGTGGGGCTGGAGGGGAGAGGCCTCAGAGTGTTACACACAAGGACAGTGTGGACAGCTCTGCGGCTGATTTTGAGGTGCCAGTAGCACAACAGCAAACTGATGGACTGTCTGTGCAAAGTGAGGCTGTACAGGTTGCCCAGCCTGTCTGTACCCCAAACTTGGCTGGGAGTACACAACCTGCTACAGGAACTGTTGGTCCCACAGTGGGACAGAGGAGATCTAAGAAAATTAAATTTAAGTCTTAAAGCACAAAGCATTTAGGGGATTGTCAAAGACACATTTCTGTAAGTTAGGACAGAAAACATTTTAGTTACATGAGTTTACATGAGTTTACAAAGGGGACCTGAATTGCACAGTTGTATTTCTTTACATTATGTTTTCACTTAAAGGCAGAGAAGTGTTACAGACTGGGACTGTGTCACTGTGTTATAAGGGTACTGCACCCCGGACCCTTTATTAATTAACCCAGGTACCCCCAGGGACGTTTAGAGGTGTACCCCGCCCTGTTGACATGTGCTGCTACCTGCGATATTCTATGTGTGTATGAGTGCTGTTGCAGACGTTAAGTAAAATCTGTTAACCGTCCAAAGTGTGCGTGCATTATTAGCCTCCAGTTCATCTCTTGCCATGAAACACACCCAAGCTCTATGACAGTTCATGGTTCAGTGTTTATGGCTCGGCAATGATCTCTTACCAGAACTGCATGAAACAAACAAGGAAATAATCTCTTTAGTCCCTATAAAAAGGATGCCAACAGACAGAACAGCTACAGAAGGAAGCAGTGTATATACTTGGAACACTGAAATACTGCAACTAGTGCATTTAAGACTTTTTCAGAAAACCTTTTTGAGGAGTGGAAGCGTGAGGGATTTTTCTGATTAATTTTAGAAATCCACAAAATTTGTAGCTTCTCTTTAAGAGAATGGATCTCTACATGGCTTGTCGGTCAGAGCATAATTTCTACTGTCCAGTCTGCCACTGACTCTTTAACGATCCTGTCATCCTACCATGCAGCCACAGTTACTGGAAAGCCTGTCTTCAGAAATGGTGGACAGAGGTAGCAGTTCCTGAGTGTCCAGTCTGTAAGAGACAAACTACAACATATCCAATTCAAAACATAGTTCTGAAGGACAAAATTAATTTTGTGATTCTCCGATATATGGCATGTTTAGATGTCAGCTCAATAATTATTAGTATGGGTGGAACATAGGAAAGAAGATACAGAGTATTTAAATGTACTGAATGTTAGTTACTATCTCTTGCCATGAAACACACCCCAGCTCTATAACAGTTCATGGTTCAGTGTTTATGACTCGGCAGTGGTCTCTTACCAGTACTGCATGAAACAAATAAAGAAATACTCTTCTTCTTCCCTTTGAAAAATTGCCCAAACATACAAGAGCAGACTGTAAAAGACCTTCCACACCAAGAACAACAAATAGAATGATAAAGATATGAGCATCCACACTGATGAACAATAAGGTTGTATAAATAGTGGACCCAAGCACGCACTGTGTGTTACTGCTCTATGTTGCACAGAAAAATCTGAAGGATCTGGGTTCACAAAGTTTTTCAAACACAAGAGGAGTTAGCAGAATCTAACATTTTCTTTCACTCATCAAATCACTCTGAAAGTGATTCTGATGATATCATTCACCACTGTCATTGTGGCCTCTGCAAATTTGCAAAGGTTTTTAAAACAATATTTTCATAGTTATTGTTATGGTAACAACATGGTATTGTTCTTGGTGTGTGGACGTCCTTTACAAGTTATGTCCTGAGAAAGTGAGAAGTGGAAATGCTGCAAAACTGCAATACTGCGACTCCTCAATGTATTTAGGACTTCCAGTGGAAGGGAGTGCTTTAGAGAGGTGGCTCTCTGCTTGCCATAGTTTTTGTAAAGCCTGTTGGCAGCACTGGAGGACAGAGAAAGCATTTCTGTACACAAGTAATGCAAACTGTTTTGATTGGAGTGGTCAGAAGCAATGTTGACTGTCAACATTTCATGCATAGCTCAGGTGGTTGCGTCATCTACATCATGCAGGAACTTGCTGTCATTACTGTAACTAGCCTGGCCTGCCTGCTAGCTTGACCCACTTCATATATATCATGTGCTGCCAGTGAATCCAACAAAGATAACATACTGACCACCAGTGCAATCACAACAAATGATTAGAACATTATAAATACTAAAATTATAAAATTCTGATTAAAATGGGCAAAATGCAGCCAAGAGCATCATGTTCAAGTGGGACATATGAGGAAGTAAAGCTTATCTAAATGTGGTATATGAATGTGAAGCTCTTAGAGTGTAATGAGAGAACAACGCTTGGAATGAAATTCATAGTTCCACTCATTACCTCAACCAAAAACCAGAAAACCCAGTTGCATTTGTCCTGATAACATGTACCGACTAACAAAAGCCTCATAACTGCGAGGACGGCAACCAGAGCGAACAGCAGAAATCCAGGAAACTTCAACGAGCTGCTGATTCCAGGATTAAACATTTTGAGAAGTTTCTCGAGGAGCAGAAATTGGATTTTCTGTCCCAAACCTGTCAAGGTATTTTTTCTTCTACACGCTGAGATTCTTCTTTAGGATTTTTTCTCATCTCCATCAAGAGCCCAGTCTGTGTTAGTAACTGTTTCTGTTGAGCTTGTTGAGACATTATATGCCATACTGGGCTGTATACAGATATCTGACTGCGAGTGGAGGCCTCATTGACAGTTTCGACTTGTTTAAGCTGTTTGCTGTAGCTGCTAGGACAACTGTGAAATAATGGCTTCTCGGCCAGAGGAGAATCTCTACTGTCCTATCTGCCTTAAGATTTTTCAAAATCCTGTCCTCCTGTCATGCAGCCACAGTTTCTGCAAAGCCTGTCTTCAGACATGGTGGACAGAAAAAACGATTCTTGAGTGTCCACTTTGTAAGAGAAGATCTTTAGATAAGGATCCACCTCAAAACTTGGCACTAAAGAACCTGTGTGAAGCCCTTTTACTGGAGGGAACTGAGAGACTTTCAATACGGTCTGAGGCTCTCTGCAGTCTGCACTCGGAGAATCTCAGACTCTTCTGTCTGGACCATCAGCAGCTACTGTGTGTCATCTGTCTGCACTCAGAAACACACAACACCCACACCATCAGACCCATCGAGGAAGCAGCTCGGGATTGCAAAGAGGGACTTCAGGAATTCCTGCAGGTCTTACGAGAGAAATTGGAGCACTTCAAAGACACTAAAGGAAACCTTGATCAAACAGCTCAAGACATCGAAGTTCAGGCTCAAGACACTAAGAGGCAAATTAAGGATGTGTTCTTGACGTTTCAGAAGTTTCTCAAAGAGGAAGAGGAGGCAAGGATTGGTGCAGTGAGGGAGGAAAAGAATCAGAAGAGCGAGATGATGAAAACAGAGAGTGAAGCTTTGAGAACAGAGATAACAGATCTTTCTGACACAATCAGAGTCGCAGACGAGGTGCTGCAAGCTGAAGATATCTCATTCCTGCAGAGCTACAAGACCACAGCTGAACTAGTCCAAAATTTCCAGTTGGATGTCCCGCAGCAGACACCAGAAGCTCTAGATGTGGACAAACATCTGCACAACCTGTCCTTTAAAATCTTGGACAGTATAAAGAAGAAGGTTTCCCCGACCCAGCCCCCAAAACCCCCACCCCACCACAAACCACTACAACCATACTCCAAACCATCACCACAATCACCACCAGCACCACCAGCACCAAAAATTTCAGAAGCCACTTTGAGAAGACTGAGGAGACAAAATGTTGAACTAATGAACAAGAACCGTTATGAGGAGACTGGAGTCTGTAGTACATCCAAGGGTGGAGCTGTGTCCAGGAGGCCATTAAAACTTGGGGCACCGAGTTGGAATACAAAAGTAATCAGCAAGAAAAATCCTGTTCCACACAGCTATGATCCAAATTATCAAGGATTTGCCTATCCCCCACGGCCAGCTCTTATTATTTTGGTTACCCATATGATATACCCCCACTTCCCCAACTTCCCACTCTGCCCACTCTGCCAACATCATATTACTCCACCAATACTGCCTACTCACCACGGAGATAAGCTGTTTTTATGGATGTAGCATTGGCCAATATCACTGTAGTGATAACCGAGGACGAATAGCTGCTGCAGTGCTGTAGCTAATAAACTAAACATCACATGAATTTGTAAATGAATCTTTCTGTGGGAAACAGACTGTGTTCTGACAGCACAACACAAACATCTCAGACCACCTTTTCCAGGTGAGCTCCGGTATAGTTTCTTGGTCTGAAATAGGGTTCGGGGGGAAAAGCATTCACAACGGTAATGCTAATGGTAATTAGTCTTGGATTCAGACTGAACTTCCAGTGTGAAAACCAACAAGACCTGGACTGAAGCAGCTTTGTTAGAAGTAGGAAAAAAAAGAACACCAAAAGCAAAAATACATTGAAGTCAAAAATGAAATGTGTTTATATTGACTCATATCTTTTCTTATTCAGTGTTTTTTTCAGCTAAAGAGGTAAAATAATTCATATTTCTTTCCAAATGACTCCTTTATTCATTCTGTTCTGTTGGTCATTTTTGTGAACGTGTGTGGACAAAGGTGGAGATCTGACATTCAGACTTTAGATATTTTTGCTGAATTAAATGTTTCTGTACTGTTTTGTATTGATGGCACACAGCTGTTCTTTAGAGAGGCTTATTATTTTTATTATTATTATTATCATTATTATTATTATCATTATTATTATTATTATCATCATCATCATCATCATCATCATCATCATTATTATTATTTTTATTATTATTATTATCATTATTATTATTATTATTATTATCATCATCATCATTATTATTATTATTATTATTATTATTATTATTATGCTTACTGGGGGTGGACAAAATAATAAAACCAGCTGATAACAACAATGCAAAAATCAATAAAAAATAAAGTGAAATTTACTTAAGATTTATTGACTGTATCATCATCATCATCACCATTATCATCATCATCACAGGGCTTGTGTGACTATATGTAAGTGTAAGGCATGAAGGTGTACACACACACACACACACACACACACACACACACACACACACACACACACACACACACACACACACACACACACACACACACTTTAGAATAGAGCAAGATAATAGGAAGTATCTCTGAGTCAAACAGGCCTTTCTGTTCTTCCAAAAGAAAATTTGTTATCAACCGTGTTTTTTATGAGGTTTTAATAGACTTGATTTTACACAAACTTATACAAGAGAATTATCAAAATCCTACCAGAAAATGACAGGATTTATCTCCCTGAGCTTTTATTGTGAAACATCTGAGCGAGAAGTGTAGAGTAGAACCGGTTCTGCAGGAGTAGCAAAACATAAAGTGTGTTTACAACACATAAACAAGTGCCAAGTTCTGAGTTAACAGCAAACAGCTGCAACTGATGAAATGAGAGCAGATCAGAAAAAAACAATCAGAAAACAAGCAGGTAGAAGTTGAGGTGTCCTGGTGTTTTATGGCCTAAACCATTACCTCTTAGGACAATGTTTAAAGGATCCCCACGATCCATGCATGACTGTAGACTTTTAGAGGGAAGTCACAAAAAGTGCTCTCAATTCTGAAACTCATAGTGGTTTTCACTAAACAACAAAGCAACAGAATTTATAACGTATATATATAACAGAATATAAAGGAAAACTAGAGAGAAAAACCCCACACACATCCACACTGCACCTCTCCATCTGCCCCGACATTTAAAGACCTAATAATCCCTTATTTTAAAACCAGATGGAGTCATCCAGACTGATCCATATGTGAGACAGAAAATCAAACAAGTGGTCAGATGACAACAAACTCTCTCTCCCTCCCTCTCTCTCTCTCTCTCTCTCTCTCTCTCTGTCAGTTACTGTTTATCTCCTCCGCTCTTCCTCCTATCGGCATGAAGGAGACAAAGCCTCTCACGTCTTTTTTGTCACACTTTCTCTCTCTCTCTCTCTCTCTCTCTCTCTCTCTCTCTCTCTCTCCCCCTCTGCCGTTGTCCTCTCTGTCCCTCTCTCTCTTTCTCTCTCTCTATGTCTCTCTCTCTGTCTCAGACATGCAGACTGTCACAGCATGGCGCTGCACGCACACACACACACACACACACATACACACACACACACACAGTCCATGTGTGTGTGCCTCCTCCCTTTTATCTCAGCTGTAGCTTTAAATCCTTTTAAGCACCACGAGGAGACGCAGCGAACAGACAAATAAAATGTTTTATTCATGTTCTCTTTTCTCTGAATAAGTATGCATCCAGCGCAGTCTGCATTCATTCCACACAACATAAAAACGTTCCAGGGAAAATATCTGTCTATTAATATATATTTGGCTCACGAACAGCAGTGGTGGAGTGTCAGTTTATCTATTAATGTCATTGAATTATTCAACAGAAATAAACTAATGAATAAAATGTAAATAGAGACTAAATAGCTAAATAAGTACTGACAAAGTCCTTTAATACTCCAATTTCATTCATTTAACTAAAATCATTAATTGTAAGATTGATTATTTCCAGGATATTCTGACATTTTTATCAATTTCCAGGTGTTTCCATGACTGGAAATCTAAATTTCCAGGTTTTCCAGGTTTTCCAGAATGTGTGGGAATCCAGGGTATTCTGGAAGCAGAGCACTTTTTTATTTACATAATAAAAGTTGGAGATATTTCTCAGTATGTCTCAGGCTGTCATGCCACAATATAAATCAAATTAAAAAATATAGTATATACTCAAAGTGCATATGCAGTCCAACCTCATTTTACATGAACAAAAATAAATAAATTAAAAACTGTTAATAAGTAATTACAAATAACCAGAAACATACTAGAGCTGCATGTCCTTTAATGATGAGAAACATGTGTTTTACAGCCAAATATGAATCTACCTTCACGATCAGTGTGTGAAATCTCTTCCTGTCTCTGTTACACACACACAGAGTGACCCAGTAACCAGCAGCAGTGTGTTGCAGTGCGGGGGGGGGTGACTCAGGCTCTGTATTGATCAGCATTAGCAGCAGAGGCAGCAGTGAGGCAGAAATGATGTCAGTAGAGCAGCAGAACAGAATCCGGTCAGTGATAGACTCAACCTGCCTGACGGGATTCATGACGGTAACCCAGTTCAGCCCCGTTCGACTGAGGACGGAGGCGAGGAGGAGGGTGAAACTTCATGTTCACTGGTTTGAATGAGTGAACATGCTGTCCAGGATCAAAACAGTAAAGATCAAGGTGGCCACTCACATCCAGCGACTCAGGCTACGTACTGACACCGGACCAGATAAACAAACGAGTATTTTCAATATCAATTTGGCAATTATTTTCTAGATTAATTGATTCATCAAACTCATCAAACGCCCTCAACTCTTCATTCAGAGTGTCACACACTGAGTCATTATCATTAAACTGGGCCCTGAAATGTTCTCTGGTTAATGTTCAATACTTTTATTAATGTCCCAGTTTCTAAGGTCATTTCTTTAAATGTGTTGTTTTGTCGAGAAAGTTTTATTTTTTTTTGTCTTGGTTTAATCTTGTCAAGCATGTTTTGCGCAACAAAAGTAATCTCATTTTAAGAAAATCCATCTAACTGTGTCTTAATAATAAATATTGCTAATATTGAGGTGGATTTAACCAATAACAACAATGGTTGTATAATATCCCAGCAGAGGAACAAGATTATTGTCCTTATTTTCAAAGTAAGAGCACAACTTCTCATTTGAACAGAAAGTTGTCTGAAATATTATTAAAATACAATAGTTTCTGATGCCTTCATTTAAGACAAAGTAACTTATTTTTATTATGCTGTTTGAAGAAATTGTATCTAATTGTAAGATTTCTGCTAATTATTAATCTTAGATTAAATAAATTCAGCTCAATAAAGTGACCAAAATACTTAATTTCTGAAAGTCTGTCTGAAATAACTGAGTCTTCATTGCTTGTATTAAACACACCTTCCCAAAATGTTTGGCATTTCTTTCTAGTTTTAAGACTTATTACACTCTTTCAGTGGCCAGATATATATGCTAGTATAACCAACAGTGGCTTTTTGGGGGGTTTTGGGGGGTTTTTGTTTAATAAAAGATAATGTGATTATATTTAAAAATATTTGGCTTGTTTCTAGAAGGGCTGTTTTTGCAATGCATGTTGGAAATAATCATTTGATCAGCTGTATTTTAGCCGGTACCGATCCATTAAAGACCCTTAGGATTGGCTCGGGACGACTCAACTTGTAAGAGAATTTCTGAGTTTTAATAAGTCTATAATAAGTCTGAAAGCACTCACTGTGAGCTGTGAGACCCTGAGCCATAATGAGACTCCTCTGCTGCTCAGACACCGTCATTAATGTTCATAAACTCTGGGCCGAGCTGCTCATTGATGTTGAATGTCTGCAAACTGCTCGGGCTTAAAACATCATCAATATCACTCAGAATCGCAGTAGATTGATTCTCGTTCAGTCAAACTCTCACAGAGAATCTGGAGCTGGCTGATAAAACTTCCACAGAACAGACTGGAATTCTGTCTTCAGTTTAACTTCAGGGGGGGAAACTTAATCATGTTCAGTTATATAAGATAAAGGGAATTCACCCTTTAAACATTTATATTGTAAATCAGGATGTTATTTATTTCAATGGTTCCTCCAAACCTTTTTGTAACCCCTTAAAACCAGCACAGTTTATCAGCTGTGAGTAAGTAAAGAAAAATCTGACAAATATAAACAGAAATTTGTGCAGCGGGAATGTTTTACCTTCTGTCTTTTCCACTGAATCGTGTTCTGACTGGACAGATTTGTTCTGAGAACCTTTGGTTGATCCCGAAACCACAAGTTGGGAACCACTGATTTACTTTCTTACTTATCTAATTTAATATTTATCAAATGTATTCAGTTTATGTTTTCTTTTGTGTACCTGATGTTACTTTTTATTTAACCTTTTTTACTAAAAACTTGCCCCAGCTGTGTGTAAAGCTCAGTAACTACTAGATAGTTTTTAACTAAATCAGCAACTAAAATTGAACCACGACTACTTGGGCTTCTCTAGTTTATACATAAAGTCATAGCGAAGGCAAGAGACCAATCAGCATGTCGCAAATTGACTCTGATTAATGAAAAATGATGCTGTGTGGCAGAAGAGCTGCTGTTTTACCATCAGTGAGTATAATTCTGTGACATTGTATGATTTACATCACACTCTCTGTGGTGATCTCATATATCGCGCTTTTATTTTAATGCATAAATCAAAATTTAATGTGTAATTTACGTTATAACTAGGCTGAGTTGGAACTCACACACACAGCTGGTGCAACAGGCTGCTCTTAAATAATAAGATAATAATAAGATAAAGATAATAATAAACTCTCTTTCCCTGAAACACCAGACTCTGTGTGAGAGAAGCACTTCCTGTCTGTGAGGCGTGTCAGGATGAGGTCAGCGGGCAGAAACAGACATGACATCATCAGCAACACCGTGACTTCATCAGCCACATGACCACAGAGAGGAGGAGGAGGAGGAGGAGGAGGAGGAGGAGCGACTGACAGAGCGGAGAGAGAGGAGGAAAGAAATGATAACCAAGAATTATGACAGCAGATATGATGATCACATGACTCAGATCAATAATTCTCCTCATTAGTTCCAATTAGATGATGATGACGCCCATAAAGAGCCTGTCACATTTAACCTCTCTCCTTCCTGTAACGATCCAGGATCATTACTGTAACCCAACAGTAGTTTAAATTCTCTGTGAGTTGAACATAATGGAATAAATCTGTACAGTATCATTAAAATCAGGTCTTTAAAAAAAAAACTCAATTATACAAAGACTTTAAATAGTTTTGTTTCTTTATTCTACTGCACCCGTTCTACCTCAACCATTGCTACTGATCTATTAATTAATGATTTATTTAAAGTACTCTGTATGCTTGTTATTGTGGGAAAAAGTGCTTGTTAAATATTTCCATGTCAATAGAGAATGATCTTTCAACAGAGCTGAAACTATGTCGTCGGATGTTTTCTCTGGACACATTTTATATTTCTGTATGTTCAGCTGAGCTGCTGGGCACCAAACAGAAGACTTCATTTGAATTAATTTACAGGAAGTGTTCATCCTTTTATTTATCACTTCTTTGCGAGGAGATTCTAGGGATCTCTGGTAGCGTTACCAACATATTAAGACTTAAAGTGAGAGAGTTTTGGGGGTTTGATTGACAGGTGGCTCAGCTTGTCACACACAGTAGGATGATGTTACTTTAAAAAATCTCTGCTCTGACAAGGTTCCTCTCATCTTCTTCCAATTTCTGTGCAAACTGATCAGTAACAATGAACAGTCTGTTCAGGGGTCTTCCAGCCCCCCTTTCAGTTCAGATTTAAACATGCTCTTAACTGGTGGAGCTGTAAGTGATCTGGGTTTAGATTGATGATTGATGATGACTTTTTATGGCTCTCAAAGGCGAGAGGAGGGGAAAAAGCAAAGGTATGACCCCCCCGAACTCCCTCCTGATCCAACAGAGCTGTGTGTTCAGGACTTAATTAGACAGCGTACAGTAAATAGGTCATTTCCCTTCAGAGATGCCGACAGGGACGCAGGCTGGACACGTGAGTGCACCACACACGCATACACACACACACATGCAGTAGATACACACACAAACACACACACACACACACACACACACACACACACAGAGTAAACAGCTCTCTGTGTTTGATGTCCTCACGCTCACATTGGGGTGCCATTTAAAAAAAAACTTCAGCCAAGCTTACAAAGCAGAAAGCAACCAATGACTGCAGCTGTACCGTCACACAGAGTCAGTGGAGCTTTGAACCGGCATCCATAGATCAACCTCACCAGGCTGTTCACCAAAAACATTACAGGATAATCCAAAGACACAACAAGCTGCTGTTTCCAACATTATCAGTTCAGATCAGATAGAGCTGCAGCCGGCCGCCGCTAAACAGGCTGCAACGTAATCCGTCAGGACAACTGTGCACTGTCAATGTACGTCCAGTAACAGTGCTTATTACGCTACTGACCGGCTCAGATTCTTAATTATACAACATTATAGGAAGGATCCTACAGAGATAGACCCTTATGTTAAAGAAGAAGATCCTTTCAGTAATTGTACGTATATCGCTGTGTTCAACGCCACCAGACTCCACCATAAACATGATGTCTACCGCTGCCTCAGTTAATTTAATGTTATAGTGTGAGTTTGATGTTAAAACACAAAAGTCAGACACTTCTGATAACAATGTGAACACTTTTAGTGGCCGTACTCTATAAGGATTACACATTGCAACCCATGTTTTGGCAGTCTCATTCATACTGGACCAATTTCAAGTCTCCATTAGACAACAATGTTATGATTGTTCTATGTTAGAAAACATAGAACAATAAGGTCCTATGTTTCCCTTTCCTGTTGGCTTCTTTTGTTGAATGAGGGAGAGGGTTGTCTAAAAAACAATGCTTATGTCTCAAAGTATTATAATAATAAAATACCATTTGGGTATCAGAGACCTGAAGATCCCTATCTAAACCCTAAAGTCAGAGCTTTTACTGTCTGACCTTTTTATGTGATCTTATGCTTCAGTCTGTCACGAACATACACACATACACATACATTATAACAACACACAGTCCTTTAATCTGTGTGAGCTCAGCTGAGCATTTTTAAACAACTCTCACTTTCACAACATGCTCACGTTACAGGAATCATCTTGTTTAACATCCACTGTGACGTCTAATCCGCACTGATCTCACGCCTCAAAGCTCGGCGGCTGTTTGTGAATCAGCAGTCTGGAGTCTGACAGGAGAGAGTTTACACGGGACCTGATTCATCTGTCTTTTGTGAGATTAAAGCCCAGATTACAGCCAATACTGGGAAAGATTTTTATGTAACACAGCAGCTGTTTTATCAGCTGAAATCACAGAGTGAGGCTGAAGCACAGAAACAGACTGCTTGCACTTCAATCGGGATCCTATACATTCTACAAATACTCCTAAACTCACATTTTGTGGCAAATTTGTAATTTGATAATAAAAAGGTCTGCACATTATTAATATAATTTATATTATTCAGGTGAAATGTGGTCAAAAAATTATTCAGTTGGCCGAATTTAGAAAGCTACAGATGCCTTTTTAATGTGTCAGATACATATTTAATCAACTGTTAGGTGACTAGCATCAGATCGGACTCAGTATTCGATATTAAAGCGAAAAGTGAAAATATTAAAGGACTGTTGATCAGGAAATCCAAAACATTTACCAGCAATGATAGGAAATCAGAAAGTTGAGAGTACACACACAGTACACACACAGCACATACACACAGTACACACACAGTACATACACACAGTACTCACACACAGTACACACACAGTCATTTTTACTGTTGGGTCAACCAGGGTCCAAAGTTAACTTTTTAACTGGAAAATGTACAATCCAGAATATTTTTTTTTACTACATTTTTGCATTATTTGACTAAAAATAATTACCTATTTCAGTCAGGATCTGGAGGCGACCTCTGTGACTTCTCTTCATCTTCATGTTTTCTTTTTTGTGGCTTTACATCGGGAATGTTTCTGCACATTTCTAACACAGATGTTTCTTACAGGAGTCTGAGATATGTTCAGTGGACAGTGAAGGTCACATTACTCTCAGCTGGTGCACATTAAACTCAGCGATATAAACCTGGCCTTATGCTCTCATAACTGATATACAAGTCCACCAAACTCAAAATGTGCCTGCATTTGGACTATAATCATATCACAGGGATTGAAACAGACGTGTCCTAACAAACAAGAGACGTTTTGTTGTCATACAACAAATTGTTATCAATGGCGTTTATCAGCACTTCTTCCACGACATTATATTCACTCTTGTTCTCTTTCTGCTGCCAGCTTCACCTTCACAGCCACAGCCAGCTCTCCACTGGCCACACCCACAGCACATGGTGCCCCCGCAGACTGGATTCAGGGGGAATCAGCCGACTTTATGTTATAAATCATTTACAGCAAACCAAACGCTGCGTGTTACCGTTAATGTCAGAAGGAGAGGGCGTCGCTGTGATGCTGGGACTTAAAATAAACGGAGGAGAGGTCGATGTGGAGAAAGAAAATACAGCCACAGACAGACTGCAGTCACAGAGGAACAACAGGGTGTGTGTGTGTCTGTCTGTGTGTGTGTGTGTGTGTGTGTGTGTGTGTGTGTGTGTGTGTGTGTGTGTGTGTCTCTGTGTGTGGGTCCCAGGAGTCTCCCGGCCCAGCCCTTGTATAAATAATGTATCATAGGGGAGGAAAATGTGTTGGAGGATCTTCTGGTTGTTAATCTGTCCTTCTCTCTCTCTGTATCATGTTTCTGAGGAAGAGGATGGAGAACAGCAGCAGCAGAGGTAAAAGTCTCGAGGTGTGGCCGTGTGGCAGCGTGAATCTCCGCTGCTCCACAAAGATTGATGCAAAAACATAAAAATGTAACTGAAGAAAGGAAGCAGGTGGAACACAAAGAGTTATCTAATATGAAATGAAATCAGAGCACTGGAGTCTGATTCAAAGGGCTCAAGATCAGAAATGTTCTAATTAAGTGGATTCAAACAACTGAAGGACTCCTTTCAGCTAAAGTACAAGGTCATAAATCCCCCTCACGATACAAAATCCGATATTTTCCACCAAAATCCAGATTAGAGAAGAGAGGAGTTAATGATGTTTTTGTGTGTCATTGAAGTAAAGGGGGCGCACATTTCTTAGTGTCTGTTCTCGCCGCCATCCAAGCAACTACTTTACATTTAGAAATCCCCAAATGATGATCGGTCGGCACTGAGCTCTCCTGGTTTTTATTTCACCATATTACAGGCTCACTCTTTCTACCTTAGTATCAACTTGTCAGTCATCTGTGACGGACTTTAAACTGCACTAACCTGTATTAAAGGTGCTCTACAAAATAAAAAATTGATGGATTAATACAATTTACAGTCTGTAATATAAAACAACAACTTTATTCTGTATACATTCCTTTTAGGTGTCGTATAAATAAAGGTTTTGCCATCAGATATCACAGTGTTTTACTGTTACAGAAACTTTAACCTGTTTACAGTTTACAGTCTTTTACTGTCATTGTTGGACAGTTTTTCACTGTAAAATCTACAGACATTTCACACACAGTACTTCCATTCCTCTGCAGTGCCTGCACATTACATTACACTGTATTAATGCTCTTCACTCTCCAATCTGGATTCCCACTGGGACCAGACCAAACCATTAGTGTGTGGAGGCCATGTTTTTTTTCCCGTGTAATTATGGGTAATATGACAGCACGGTATTTCCTTACAGACTGCTGGTGTTCACAGAGCTGCACTTGTCTGCAGAACAGTTTCAAACGGGCGTGATAAATGTCCCACGTCCCTCCATCACAGCCGATAACTGTGTGCTCTAGAAACCGGCTGAGAGCTGGCTGAGCTGATAAAAGGTGTTAGAGAGAGAGAGAGAGAGAGAGGTCAAACCAAAGGACGTTCTCCCATTAACATTATTTATTAGTTAAATCTTACACTCTGTCTGCGGCTGCATTTGTATGCAGTCACTCCAGTAACAACATGTGACAACAGTTGGCTCATTTGTTTGATCCGCTCCCAACCCGATCAATGACGCGAGAACAGAGATGGTTTTGTAATGTGACAGTTAGTTTTATACACGGATGGCCTTTGTTTCTGCTCAACTGTGCAGCTGCAGCTTTATTAATACAGTGGATTTACGTCATCCACCATCAATGGCATTATAATAACTTTTAGAATAGAATATGCAGGATGTCTATGGTAAATGCTTGTTTCCATCCTCTACTGTTATGCGAATATTAGGAGTTCACTAGATTAGCCGTAGGTGGTTCCAATTCAACCAACTGGGAAACCAGAAGATGATGGCACAACAAGATGATGTAATTAAAAGAGCAGCAGTCGAAGCTCAAGCGGTAAACACTGACACTGTTTTAATGCTAAATCTTTACAGTGTTTAAATTGTGATACATTTTGACTGTTTTCTGAACTTTTTCTTAATTTTTTAAAGTCAACTAGTCAAAATTTTAATTTCTGTTTAAATCGACAGAGGAATTAGTTGCCTGGAACGTCCTTCATGCGTATTTACTCCAGTTTTATAACTAATACAGCATAAACAACAACAACAACAACAACAACACACATCAGATACTGACTGAACTACTGAATTCTGGTTGTCTTCGTCTCAGAAACACAGATGCAGCCGGTACAAAAACAGCAGGGTCTCATTTCATTTCATATCTCAGATGTCAGAGCGTCTTTGAACACACCGAGGGGAACAGTTCTCAAAGTGCTGGAAATTATTCCGAGCTCGACTGCGTGTCAACAAACAGCTCTCATCTGCAGGAGATGAAATGTAAAGCTGATGTGTTAACTGTCAAACAAGTTAAGCAAGAGCGAGATGTTTAACCTCCTCAGAGAAAAGAAAGAACAGGGCAGGAAGTGACTGGGCTGATGGGAAATGGCAGGTTGAAATATACATACACAATAAACATCAGGAAAATCCAGTGTGTCCGTAGGAAATGTACCACCACTGCTAACACGTATAAACACTGTAATTTAGCCTGAATGTTATCTGTAACTTAACTAGTCCAGATGCTTTAGAGTGAATACATTTATTTGCGGGTTCATTTTGATGAATTATCCCTCGAGGGATTATTCAGACACATTAACTAACAAACGTTCTGACCCTTTTAACCCTCTAACAGCAAAACACATAAACAACAGAAAAACATAAACCTTTCACCAATATCACTCTGAAAGATATAAAACACAAACATACAAACACAGCCCCTCTAAGCATAAACGACAATACACAAATCTATCTGCCATCCACCGTTCATTTGATCCAGTTCATAAACCAATAGTCAAAAACAGTAACCCTAACCCAAACAGCAAATAGAACAATAAGAAAACACAGAATTTGTCATAAATGA
This sequence comes from Dicentrarchus labrax, assembly GCF_905237075.1. Classification (NCBI taxonomy): domain Eukaryota; kingdom Metazoa; phylum Chordata; class Actinopteri; family Moronidae; genus Dicentrarchus; species Dicentrarchus labrax. Next base: position 34,444,913 of record NW_026136721.1, on the reverse strand, counting down.
AGTCTATTATATGACTGTATTGTGTTTTTTAATGAACAGACAGAGAATTGTATAAAAAGTTCATAAAAACATCAGGAAAACTCATCTCAGATCAATATTCATCTAAATCACTCCATATCCATAAAATGTGTCCCTGAGTTGGGGGTCGTCACTCAATGATAGAAAAGGAAAAAGGGTTGGGAACCGTGTGTGTGTGTGTGTGTGTGTGTGTGTGTGCTCTGAATACTAATGCCCACATTTCTCTATATAATCATATAGTATCAATAATAATAAATTATATTAGAATCAATAATATGATTGATAAAAGTACAGCAATCATCAACAACAGTGAGCAACTAATTTAGCTGTCAATTAAACAAAAGTTTAAATGGAAGAAAATGCTCTAAACAGTCAAAATTGAGCAAAATTGAAAGAACAAACAGCAGAGAACAGCTGATAACAGTGAACTCAGTAACCGCAGGATGTTTGTGTAAAACCAGAGAGTTGGATGAATTTTGAGCAGATTATTTCCTGTGAATATTGATCAGAGATGAGTCTCACTTATATTTTCTGCAATATGTACATTTTTGAATTTCTAACAATCAAACATACTTAAGCTTTTTTTTTGACAAATTCAGTGTTTTATTGTCATGGTTGTTTTCTAATGCAGGACGAGGCAGTATATCAGAGAGTGAAGGCTCTGTGAACATACACTGTGTTCAGGTCTTCACAGTTCAAATCTAAACTTTAACATAATAATTTAGTTTTTAATAAATGAATGAAATACTGAGGTTTAGGCCTACTGTGGGTCCCGACCACCTGTTTGGTTTCACCGACTAGTCGACTGATTGCACACATTGCTAGTCTGGAGTCATTGCTCAGAGTCTGTGTGTGTGTGTGTGTGTGTGTGTTCAATAATTTATCTATAGATTATGGCCTCCCTGCCTCTCAGAGACTGACTGACTGAACCAGTCTGGCTGCCTGCCGAGTGTAAAAATGTAAAATATTCTCAGTATCATACAGATGAGATAGCATTGGGGTTTGGATGAGGGTTCACACACTGTCTGTGACATCAGTTTGATCACCTGATCACAACAACTGGAGCCAGAAAACAGAAACAAGAGTACGAGTAAAAGATTACGTTACAGAAAGAAACTTATTTCTGGATCGACCCAAACAGCAACATGATTTTATACACACTGTAAATCCTAACGTTAACTCAACTTAATCCTCGTCAACATTAATTAAACCCAACTAAAAAATGAACTGTTGAAGTAATAACTCAGTAGTTTTGAGTAAACTGTGCAGTATTTTAATTATTGATGATTTAATTCCAGTTTGTTCCACTGACTCATTTTCTTTAAGTTGACTTTAGATCATTGAACGGACGCTGCGCTTCGTTGCTGTCGACTGTCGGTTGGGATGAAAGTAACAGCAGTTTAAACTTGAATTGTTTATAATGTTTTTATTAAAAATATCCTTGTTTATATGTAATTAAACACATTAGGCTCGTTTATCTTAGCAACAAATTACATTTCATCATCATCCAACATTTTACAACAGCAGTGTGAGAAAACGGTTTTAACACTATAAAAGTATAAAAATAACAAATTGCAAATCATTTGCTGTATTACTGACTTAAACTTTTTTCTAATTAATTTTATGTATTTAGTTAGCTCACTTTTGATGCAGTCTTGGCTGTTCGGTTTTCTCCTGCACCCTCGGTGGAGCATAAATAAACACATCAAATCAAGTTTATTTTATCTTACAGAAAATTTATCTTTCTAATTGTCCTATTAAAATACATTTAGAAAGTGCTTGTTGCACAATGAACGATTATCAACCACAACAACAAATGCAATCTGAGTGAGAGGCTCAAATACAACAACAATGCTCCAGGATAACACAGTTCATTTCCAGGATATTTGGTCATTTTAATCCATTTCCAGGTCTCTCCATGACTGGAAAACTAGTCTCTAAATTTCCAGGTTTTCCAGATATTCCATGAACCGTGATTCTGTTTTCTACTGAGCGACAGAAACAGAGTGTTCACTGCCACGCCCGAGGTCTCAGCAGATGTTATCGATACGGAGAGAGAGAGGAGGAGAGCTGGCAGGCTGAAACGAGAAAACTGCCAGGACAGAAAGATGGAAGAAAAAGGCCGGACAGAGCAGAAGGAGGAGAGGAAGAAATACAGACGAACAACGAAAGGGGATAAGAACAGGAAATTAGGGGATGGAAAAATAGAAATATGGGAGCAGTGGAGGAGAAAGGGAAGATGCAAGGTGAAAAGAGAGGATGTTAGGATACGAGAGGACAGTCACATGAGTCTGGAGGAAAAAATGAAGGAGAGAGATCAGGAAGGGAGGAGAAAAGAGGAGGGAGAACAAGGTTGAAGGATGGATTTAAGAAGACAGGAACAAAATTTGCAAAGAAGGAACAACTCAATCAAAAATTACCCGTCACAGTAATGAGAGCAGGAAGTGGGGAAGAAAATAAAAAGACACCTCCTTTATCTGCACGAACACAACCAGCACACCCACACTCACAGCACTCTTTAATAAGTCCTTCCAACAACAGCATCTACATCCGGAAACGCTAAGCTAAACTAACAACAGGCTCGATAAAAGCCATCCAATGACCAACCAGACCAAAGCAAGATTCTGTGACATCAAAGAAAAGCTCGGGACAAACCTGAAGACGAGCTGGAGCCAACAAATCCAGAACAAGCCAACATAAATGTGTTTTTAGTCTGTAGCTGTCAGGAAGGAGCGTCAACCTAACGACAGTTTGGACCACCGGTCAGGAACCGCTGGAGTTCTGGTGGTAGGCGACGCTGTAAATCCTGCGAGAACAACAACTGTTGCATGTTCTTGTGTAAAAAGAAAACAACCAGCAGTTCGACACGAAGATCAAACATGTTCAAATCTTCCTGAGAACGTCCGGGGTATGAAGCCGTGTGGAATCAAAGCACAAGTTCAGAGTCAAATAATCGAAGTCACAAGTCATCAAAAGTCAAGTGGGGTTCGAGTACAACAACATAAACAGGGAATTTAAGATTCTCTCATTCTGCATTAAAACTGAACACATCCCTACTGGCAGAAATGGAATATAATATATATATAAAATATTATGTATAATCATCTAATCATTGTGTTGTTGTTGCCTTAGAAACCGCCATTTTTCTACAGTAGCTGAGAACGGACAAACCAAACACTGTTTCTAGAAAAGGCCTTTCCCATTTTTTTGCGAGTTCTGCAGCTTCCGTAGTTTCTCCTTCACACTTCACAGGTTCTCATTCCCAGGTTGTCAGATACAGACGTCAGCAGTGTTCAGTTAACGCACTGGACCTTTAATGCAGCAGATACATTATGAGTGTGAGTTATAAATATGTTTGTATGATCACCTGCTGCAGATTGGAACACAAACCTCCCACCATCCCCCATGTTCAAGTGTTTAGGTACAGCGGTCTGCTCTCCAGAGAGGAGCTGGATAACCCTGAACCTCCAACCTCATCATGCGCCCCCCCAACACACACACACACACACACACACACACACACACACACACACACACACACACTTTTGTTTGATTTAAATATGGGGGGATGGTGGGCGATCCCTCACACACACACACACACACACACACACACACACACACACACACACACACACACACACACTGAGTTCCCAGCAGCATTGTGTGATGGAGGAGGATGGGGGGGCCCTCTTGTTGAATCGGGGGTCTCTCTCTGAGCACTCACACAGAAAGCTTCATTAACACGTCACACTGGGTTTGAATGATGTGAACATATAACATGTATGACATATTGGATATGTGTCTGTGTGCACGCTGTAATTTGTGTTGGAGGACACACACACACACACACACACACACACACACACACACACACACACACACACCGTTCTCTCTCCACTGCTTCCTCATGTTATTATTTATTATAATATTCAGGTTGCTCTCCACCGAGTCTGACAACATATGTTTGTTTCTGACGTCTTTGTTTGACTCCGTCTCTCTCATTTGGACTCCGTCAAGGCTTCAAGGGGGGGTTGCGAGGCATTCTTGGTTTTAAGGATTGTAAGAAAACTTAAAGAAATACACAATAGATTTATATTTCTGTAAAGTAAATGTAAATGAAGTGTCTAATAGAATGAAGGGAGACACTGAATCTGTCAAAAACAAACCCTATTAACTCTGTATGATTGTTACAAATTATAAACAACGAGTAAATAATAATAATACAGACAGAGAATTGTATGCTCAGTCAATATTTGTATTATAATATTTATATAAGATTAAATACCACCTACAGTTAATTTAGGAAATAAGCTAATTCAAATGTTGCCATCCTTCACTACAGTTCACTCTCAGCAGTAATAGTTGTAGTCCCACAGAGGAAGTACATACATTTTATATTGATTATTGCTTCCAGAGTAATTAGATTACATTCATTTTTTTATACAGACTTTTGAACGGAGTCACTATAATTCATAATTAAGAAATCAATGTAACAAATGAATGACCTCGCTCCTACTTCAAACACTTTCACAACATTGTACTGATCAGTAAACTTTAGTACTGTTTGATTTAACTGTGCCATTACAGATGTTGCTGTATCATCCTAACACAGGTCCAGATGTTGCTGTATCATCCTAACACAGGTCCAGATGTTGCTGTATCATCCTATCACTACAGCAGTCTCCCTGCTCGCACTAACCCTGATGGGGATGCAGGGCGTCGGCTCTGCAGGGAGAAGCTGTGGAGACACTGAGGCTACAGTCAGCTCATCATGTCAGCTGTTAAAGAATCATTTCTGCTTTTAGTTCCTACATCACCGTCATTAAATCACTGTAACACAGACTATGAGCCCTGTTAGAAAGTGGCTGTAAGTTAACTTCATGCAAATGAACCCAAAATAAGACTTTGCTGTTATATTAATGGTTAGTCTAATCTATTAACTGTCTACTGGCTAGTAAACATTCACTATAAGAACACTTGCTCTGCAAAAACTGAGAAATCGGACGGAAAAAATTCAATTATGAAGCATTTTTGTCTTAAACACTTCCAGATGTGTTTAATAAGTGCTTTACAAATGAACTTGACCTGAGTCGAACTCAGTAAACACAAGTAGCTGCTGGCTAATTACAGAAGATCCTGAGGGAGTCTGTCCGTCCGTACTGGGAGATCCACTCATTATCCATCTCTAATGTATGACTGTGTTATTATATGGAAGCTGCAGGCAGGAGACCTGGGAATAAATGCTGGAAGCTGCAGATTAAGGTCAGGGGGCTAATGGATGGAGGGCGGCTAAAGGTAAATCAGCAAGGAAGCCTTTCTTTAAGGAGTGTAAACACTTACCGATACTACGCAGAACCCTGGATGGATTTCTATGTACCATGAACCGCTCGATGGTCCAGTTCTAAAGTTATACATCTGTTGACTGAAGCTTTTCAGGTAAAAGGTCAATGGCAGCAAGAGTAACGTTAGCGCAGCGTGGCTCACCGACAACACCGACACAATTTGTAAAGCATGGTGACACCTATGCAGGCGACAAGGAGTCTGTGGATGCTAATACAGCTAGCACAAGCAAGAAAACGAGCAAGAGCAACATGCAAGATATTAAACACTTTCTAGCGACAGGTCTAATGTAATCACAGCTGTGTCTGTTGGAAAAGCAATAAACTGTAATTGTAATGTAATTCTGAAATGAGAGATACGTATCAACCCTACTTTCTACATAGCAGCTGAGATTCATAGAAACAGAACAACATGACAAAAGAATAAAAACTCAGAGGATAAAATGCAGATTTATCCAGACTGGTTGTTCCAGGTGTCTGCAGTGGTAGAGGAACAGCTTTGGGGAACCCAGCTCGAGGTCTGGAGGTTAACAGCTTGAGAGCTTCTAACCAAGTGATGCATGGGAGTGCAGAGTGAATCTCCTGCATTAACGTCAGTCATCCTGTCCTAACAAAGTAGTGCACAACAAACAGTAGGTCACGTTCACTCTGCCACAATAACAGCCATCCTCTGAGTCTGTCATTGGCTGAAATAACAACGGCTCAAACTGCATTCAGATCAGTTTCTAAATCAACATGGACGAGGTCGTCTCATCAGGTCACAGACAGACAGCAGACAACATGAGACAAAATGTCTCTGAAGGGAGCAGAAAGGATGGTAATCGCACACTTCTGCTATCAATACCAACGTGATGGTAAATGCAAAAACACTGAATGTACTTTTCTACCTTTATTGGACAGCACAGCTCAGGTGAGACAGGAAACAGGAGACAACATACAGCAAAGGACCACACAAAAGCCCTTGTGGTGAGGACTGTAGTTCCTCCAAACCGCTCTGTTTTCAACTTCACTGCAGAAACACGTATCACCTATGACAGAAATAGCCCGCAGCCATCAGAAAAGGAAGCGCGGGGTTCAGATTAAAGAGACTTTGAGACGATCCACACGGCCACCGCGGCGGGTGCCGTCGCTCCAGGAGGAGAGGGATGGGAGCTGGACTTAAGGCTGTTCCTGGCTAATGTCCGATTGGACGAAACAACCAGAAATCAGAGTGTTGTGCCCACATCTTTACAGAGACCTGCTCCATCAACATCTAACTATTAACCAACCACCAAAAACTGCAGAGAAAAATAAGAAGAAATCTGACTAACCTGTACTAAAAAGGGTTTAGCCAGCTAGCTATCAACTAGCAACTAAAGCTAAAAACAGACCTGAAGTTTAGCTGAAAACTACAAAACTTCACAAACCTCACAAACAGATTAATTGATAATGAAAATAATCGGTTGTTGCAGCCCTAGCGACCTCCTTAGCCTCGACACTAAACATCGGATGAATCCCGTAAAGCTGAATTTGTGTTTAATCTTTGTTTACAGTCCAATATAGTAGATGTCTTATTCACTGTAAGTAAGAATATGGACAATAAAGCTCAATATCATCATGTTTAATCTTTTTATAATCAATGATACATTATCAGGAATCCTCTCTTTAAATGCTAAAATCATTTTCCAGGACCTTTTCCAGGAGTTGTCTGGACAGCACTCTGTCACAATTGGTCATATTATTAACCGGTAGGCCTATATTCCAGTTTTATCCCTCCTTGTTTAATGATACAGGTTCCTTCCAGGTAGGATGTCACTGTTTATGAGACACTTCCTGTTAATTTGCACATTTTCCTGCTGCGTAATCTTCAGTGAATTGACGACACTTTACTAGTTTTCCTGACAGTAACATTAATGTGGCCACAGCCCATAAGTAACAACAAGTTTAATTAAAGTTACATTTATTTGAAATGACAGAAAAGTCACCTCCTCACCTATTAGCCAATTAAAAGAAATTTAAAGTGTTTGTTGCTCAAAGCTCCAGAAAGAAAATAGACTCAACACCAAAAAGATCTGTGGCGTAGATCTGAGCGAAGGCTGAAACACAGTCAAGTTTTCAGGACAACACAGATTATTTCCAGGATACTTTGTCATTTTTAATCAATTTCCAGGTGTTTCCATGATTGGAGTATCTAAACTTCCAGGTTTTTCCAGGACCCAGATTATGAAGCTTAGCTTGATGTCTGTCTATCAGCATCATAATGCACTAAACCTGCTGCAACGCACTGAATGCCAGCATAAATGAAGTCTAATCAGGTTACCGTTCCTCGGTGTCGTCACCCTGCGAGCGAGCAGCACCCGGCCAGTTTTCTTCCCTCTTTGTGTCAGATTTAATCCCATCTGAAACAAGAGAAGCATCCACACCCACTTTAACCTTCCTCGCCTTTCCTCTGACATCTACGCTCCTCTGCAGCCGCTCGGCGCGGTTCAACAGCCCCGGAGATAGTTACATCATATCCTGTGGAGGGGAAAATGGCTGTACTGACCACTCATACTGCATAGTGGAACAACTTCCTGCTCTTAAAAAGCAACATGAAAATGATGTCAACATATTAAAACCTTTGTCCCCTTCCTCCCTACGTCCTTCTTTCCTCCCCTTCGTTCTCTTCTACTTCGTTAGGCTGTTTTTTGCTGCTGCAGTCGGTCAAATTTAAGCAACTTCCTTTTAGGGATCTTTCTTTGATGCCAGGTCCATTTAATGCCACATCACAGAGGCATTTATGAGGTCGAAACCTGCCCCACCCAGCCTGTGATCAGCAACAATAGGCCCAGTCAGAGAACACTAACTCATCTACGGCCTGCACATTTCCCTCGTATGAAAGGAAAATTCTGGTTTACTTCCCACAAATGTGTCTACTGTGGCTGTCGGTGTTTGCACTCCCCTCCTCCATCATATAGACTGAGGGTGAAGAGAAATCACACAAAACAACACACACAGCTTTCCAAATAAACATGTTCATATGAATTATTACACAGACAGTAGCTGCCTGGAAGGACATTAGAGCTAACGGCAGAGGGATCTATAAAATATCAGTCACCTCTTCCCTCACTTCCTTTCCTTTCTTTGCTTCCAACACAAACACGATCAACCCTCAGTCTGAAAATGGGACAGTCCACGTGGGAGACGTGATCAGAAATCATTTAAGAACAAACTCCTTCAAGAAACTTTGGTCAGAAACTTGTAAACACTGAGCAGAAACCTGCAAACGCAAAGCTTCTAAACCGTGGACAGAGATTTAAATTTATTATGAACATTATTAAAATGTATTTATTTCAATAGAAAGAGAGCAGATCTGCTGTGTGAACCTCTCGTGACTTCACCATACGACTTGAGGAAGACCTATACCAACGTGTGCTGAGTTTCAGCTTTACTCCCAAATAAAGTAGTTTAATCTGGATAAACTGTTTCTAAACTGTCTGATTGTCTGTCTGCTGATGTTCTTTTCCCCATAGGAGTTCTCTTTAGTGATGCCACTGTGTTCCTAGAGCTCAGTAATTATCAGGAATGAGTACGATGTAAAAAGGCGTCACTTTGCTTAAACCGAAGTCCGACTATTTTTGTAACTTTCTGAAACCGACAATCTAAAAAAGGCTGATGTACACTGCAAGAGACCTTTTTCACAGCGACATGTTTTGAACTGTCATAGAAAGAACAGCACAGGTGTAACTGATGACATTAAAAACATAGTTCCAGGGTCCTGGTATTGTGCGTTCTGGCTCTTTGGGTAAACTCTATATATAGTCCTACATATGGACACTGAGCCTTTCTGTCCGCCATGAGAAAGGTCTGTGTGTGGAGGCAGGGGCGTGTCCAACCTGGGGGGTGTCACAAGAGGGGCACGGACATATTCAGGGGTGGCATGAAGCATCTGTCTCAGCTTTCCAGTCATTCCCAATTTACCCAATTCCAACACTGTTTATGGACCCCAGAATGCAGAAATATTCAAATGCACTTTCCCTAAGGTGTATGGGATCAGCATAAAGTGGGCACGGCTGCAAAGAGGACACTCGTGGGTCTCCGCAGAGCCCATTTTCACTCAGAGGTCAAGGGACTGTTTAGCCTAACTTTGGAGTGTTATTTAGCTCTCTTCACAACATGCTAGCATGACACAGCTGGTACGGACAGATGCGTTAGGTCGTCCAGTTTCATATGATACCGTATCTTCACTCCAGCTTTAAACCGGAGCCCGCCACAGCCTCTGAAACACAGTGCAGAGTGGAAGATAATGGGGTGGCCAGTGAGATTTCAGGGGTGCCCAGAGCCACCCCAGCCCCCCCTCTGGAAGCACCCCTGTGTGGAGGTTGGAGAGTGAGCAGGATATGAACTATTCTCAGGCTCTTTTTTTGTTCGTGCTTCACACAACTGTTTCTGTCACAAACACCATTAATGCTTGGATGAAAGTGCGTTTGTACCGGCAGAGTTTGAGGCCTTTGGAGGTGAAACCATCACATGAAGCTGTTTGTTTCATCCCCGTTTCCTCACAATCTGAACTTTAAAAAGAGAAAACAAACACACTCATAAATACCTGCTAGTAAACACAGATGACACGTTAGAAAGCAGGATTCCCCCTCAGAGGCAGGAACAAAACGAGGTTTTTAACCCAGTGAAAGAGACTTAGAGCAGCCCAGTGAACCAGTGAGGCAGCCCAGTATGAAGCAGGGCAGCAGACTGGGGAACAGAGAGGTGTTGGCCTCTTTCTGTATGCAGCAGGCAGAGCGAGCTCCTTCTGCAGAGCAGGCCTCCACAACAAAAGCTCAGAGAGAGAGAGAGAGAGACACTGGGAGTCACCTCCCTCTGCCTCTGCCTCTCTCTTTATCTTTCTTGCATCATTCTGGTAGCGTTAGCATCCGACAGCTCATTAAAGCGGCATTCCATGAAGGATTAGGCCACACACACACACACACACACACACACACACACACACACACACACACACACACTTTCATATTTACCAAACAGGAGGGAGGTTACACAGAGCAGCTTCAGCAGTACGTACCACATCTCTTCTCCTTCTTCTCCTTTAGTCCATCTCCTTCTTCTCTTCCTGAGTGTCGGAGGATGCAGAGAGAGAGAGAGAGAGAGAGAGAGAGAGAGAGAGAGAGAGAGAGAGAGAGAGAGAGAGAGTGAGGGAGGTGCCTTTGATGTTGTGGCAATCCCACTGCAGAGAGAGAGAGAGAGAGAGAGAGAGAGAGAGAGTGGGAGATGCTAACAGAGAGGAGGCTAAAGCTAAACTAGCCAGCAGCTCAGAGTAGGACGGTGGGATGGACGGATGGGAGGGATGAGGATGATGATGCGGCACCTTTCAGTATAGAAACAGAGGGAGAGAGAGAGAGAGAGAGAGAGAGGGGTGCCCTGTTACCTTGGAAACTGAGATGATGTGATGGAGAAGGTGGAGCCGGGCTCTGATTGGCTGACAGGGTGTGGTGCTCCCCCTTCCTGAGGGAGGAGGAGGGAGGAGGGGGGGATGACAGAGCAAAGGCTGGGATGTGAGAAGCAGCTGCTCGCTCTTTTTCTGCGCTGGAGGAGAAAAACGCTGCGCAGGGGTGACGGGGAGCCGCCGACGCCCCCGAGTGGCGGCTCCTGGAAGAGCAGCAGAAAGAGAGAACTACAAACTGAGGTCATATGTTTACATCTTTACTTTCATACATTTTATTTACGAGGTTCCTGTGACAGCTTGGAATTATGTAAAACGGTGGATAAAATATCAGTTTACTCAAATGACCTGAATTTGACTCTTTAAGTCACAAACAAAATTTTAAATACTTTAAGTATAAATGTTTAATTTAGGCAAAATTAGCATAAAACATAAAGAACTCTACCAACATATCCACTGCTTCAACACACAAGTCAGCTCAGTTATTAAGTAAGCAAAGAAATAAATAACTAATATTCTGTTTGATCTTAACTCCACCAAATACTCCCATATCATCATTCTCTCTAAGACGCTCTAAAAGAACATTTATAACTCAGTTCTACTAAATAATTTAAAGGACTTATTTGGTGATAATCAAGGAGAGTGAAGACAGCTTTGATTTATAATTCGTACATTTCCAATTAACTCTAACTAAATTACTAAAGCACATTTTTATTTTACAGTTTTATTTCAATTTCTTTTTATTCTGTGTGACAATAACAGACTGTACAGTAACTGTACTGACTGATTGTTGTTTGTCCTCAATAAATGACTTTAATTTATCTTCTTTAGTTTCCTTTTGAGCAAATTCAATCTAAAGTAAATGTTCAAGACTAAATAAGCAGCAATCAAAGAAAAGAATCTACCTTCATATAGTGAAATAAACCTGAACCACAGCGCCATCTGCTGACAAAGGACAGACAATTCAACGTATTCATAAAGCTGTGAGGAACACTCACATTAAATCTTCACTGTCCATATTTGTGTCTTCAGCAGCAGACTGACGAGCTTCACCTCCACAGACACTGAGAGCACACACACACACACACACACACACACACACACGGTGTGGCTAATCACACTAATGATCCTCTGTTCCACTGAAACCGTGTGCAGCCGCCATGAAGGTCGTTTCTTTCTGAGACTTTCTCATTTCTCTAATTTGTGTCCTCGCCTCCTCTCTCTCCTCTGTCCTCCTGCCCGTGACCCAGAAATCAATCTCAGCGCGCCATCTTGAAGGACGTCTCGATTCCTAAATTACATCTGGAGGAGATTGGAGTGAGGACAGAGGACGGAGGAGCGAGGAGAGGAATGGAGGCTGTACAAACTGGGAATGAGAGAGGCCTCAGTGTGAAGGGTTCTACCTGTTAGGGGTGTTGTGGTTTAACTGTCTTTGGCTCATTGCACCTTGTTTGATGTCTGATTACAGTGAGGAACCACAAACTCCCTCAGAAGACTCCCAGAAGACGAAGATATGCCTTTTGTCCCCAAGCAGGTCTGCTGGTGTCTGCTGGTGTCTGGTAACACATCTGAAACATCTCTCTGACTCAGGTTGACGCACATCTTTCCTTTTCATCCTGATTCAACTGGGAGGTCACCACGTTTCACTTCATGGTTCAGGTCTGTGCCTGAGTCCGAACCTCTCTGGTCTCATCTACCGTACATCAGTCCATCACCCACAGACAGCTCGACTCTGTGAATAACAGTTCTCTAAACATGTGAGACAACGTTAGAGTGAATACAGAAACATGAACAGTATACTGTTTTCATATATTATATTATTACATAAAACAACATAATATTGTTTCACGTTCACAGAATCCCCGAATGCATCATCACATATAAAGGTTTATGGTGTTTTTATGATTTATCTTTTTTGTTATATTCCTGAAGGATCCACTCATCAGTATGTTGACAACCAGCTAGAAACTGTTCTCATGTTGATTTGAGTTGGGCTATGGTTTTATGAGCAGACACACTGACGGTGTATTATTGATTCATTTAGATCAGCAGTTTTCTATAAGAGGTGATATTGAAAGTCAATAAAAACTGCAGGAAGTTTGTGTAAAAAGATTTCCTGCCAATGTTGAATCACGGCTGAGTTTTTATGATGATGAGTCTTTCTGTATTTTATGTATTTGTAATATTTTTTTTAACAATCATACAAACTTAAAGTTTCTTTGTTTGACAAATTCAGTGTTTTCATCTCACCGACTCCTCTTCTATTATGAATCTTTGGCGACCCCTAGTGGGGTCCCGATCCCCGTGTTGGGAAACACTAATTAATTGCCTTCTACTCATGGCTGATATACCGATAAAATAACCAATAATTTCCAAAAATTTAGTATTTTAAAAAGAAGTTTATAACCTGTAGTTTTTATACACCTGATGGCAACAAAGGCTGAAATGTAGTGAGCATAAATATAATATAAGTTTCCCATTATCAATAATTATTAATAAGGAAAAAGTCGGAAATGACAACAATTTGAGTTACTTGTACTTCAGTATTTCCATTTGCTGCATTAAAGTGATGAACACATTAAAGCATCAATAATTGATATCCAATAAATATAAAAGATATAGATTATCAGAATTACTTTTATTGGCCAGGTATGCAAAAACAGCAAAGAATATCTTCTTAAATATAATACAGTGTTCTTGTATTGAGCAAAACAATCTAAACTATCATAAAGATTTAACCACTGAAAGACTGTAATGGGCCTTAAAACTAGAAAAGATGACAAATTTAAGCAAGTTGTACTCATTAAAACAATTAACTGTTATTTTAGATAGACTTTCTTTAAATAAGTATTTTGGTCACTTTATTGAGCTGATTTTAAGAATTTGTACCTTAATTTTAAGATTAATAATCAGCAAAAATCTTTAGCATAATAAAAATCTGTGACTTTATGTTAAATGAAAGCAACAGAAACATTCTTATTTTTATAATTTTTATTTAAAACAATGAAAAACTAAACAGCTGCTTCATTTCCAACACTGGGACAGACGACTTTCTCTTAAACTGAGAAGTTGAAGGACAATAATCGTGTTCCTCTGCTGGGATATTATGCAACCATTGTTTTTACTGGTTAAACCAAGCTCAATATTAACTGGAATATATTATTAAGACACAGTTAGATAGATTTTATTAAAATTATTTTATTTTTCTAATACAAAACATTCTTCACAAGATTATTTTCTTTTCCAACAAAAATGAATAGTCATTTTATTTTTGCAGTGTAGTGCTGTGTGCAGATATAAATACATACATATCTGTAGGCAGTAAGACAGGTTCAAAGGTTCAGAGTGCAATAAAATATTTATGCAGCAGTTTACTTTATATACATGAGGTAGATATACATACAGTAAATACAATAGAATATATCTTTAAACAATGAGAATGAATAATTAAAGGCACACTAGGTTATTGCTCCTCATACTGAGGGCCTGTGGGTAGAAACTGTTCCTGTGTCTGTTGGTTTGGGTGTTCGGTGCTCTGTAGCGCCCCCCAGAGGGGAGCAGTTGGAACAGGTTGTAGTCCAGGGTCTGATGGGTCTGATGGGTCTGTGGTGGGGTTTCCTGGCTGTGTCCTGACTCTGGACATGAATGGGGGGGCAGGTTGCAGTCCTATTTGGCAGATCTGACCCAGACCGTGATGGATGAGCAGATTAATGTGAGTGCAGAACTGGATCAGCAACTCCTGGGGCAGGTTGAGCTTCCTGAGCCAGCACAGGAAGTACATCCTTCTATCTTATTCTGAAAGGGACCATTCAGTATAATATATAATATATGGTCTTTACTTGAATTATAATGTGATGTTAATACTCCAGAACCTTCACTTTGCTCCTGCTGTGGTTTCTGTGCAGTTTGTCATTCTACCACAAGGTGATGCTCTTTACCTTCTCAACATCTGAATGTGTGCAGGGCTGAGCTGTTCTCAACAGCACAGGTCTATTCATCTAACTATTAATACTATAATTAATACTATAATAAATCTATAATACATATTAGAAAGATGCTAAACAGACAGATATTACACTGAACTGTAACTTATTATTATTAATAAACCTATAACTGCTGCTCCAGAGGTGGGAAGTAACTAACTACACATACTCAAGTACTGGACTTAAGTACTAGTACTAGTACTAGTTACTAGTTACTTGTTCTTTGCTTGAGTGTTTTAACTTCACTTCAGAGGGAAAGTTTTGCTTTACATACAAAATATATGGTCAGATGATAAAATATGTTGTTCTTTATAGATTAAATATCTTTTTTTGTAGCTAATATTTTGTACTTAAATTACATTTTGAATGCAGGAGCACAACTTGTACTTATGTAAAGGATCTGAATACCATTACTATCAATACAACTGGAAATAAAGATGCTGTTAGCAGAGGTGAAAACTATTATAAATGTATCAAAGTACTGTAACTTAAGTGTAATTTGTAGGTACTTACACTTTGAGTACTTTAATTTTATACCTCTACTTCACTTAATTCATGTACTTTTTATTCCAATGTATTTATTTGACAGATAACGTTACAAATTACTTTCCAGATCAAGAATCTGCTTATGACACAATATGACGCCTCTTTATAGATTATAAATCAGTTTAGTTTCAGTTCAACGAGCTAAAACCTTAAAGTGCTGCTTACACATGAACGCATTAATAATATCACACCACGACGGGTCAGTCTTCTGCTGTGAACAGTTTGAACTCATACAGATAGTTTAAGTATTTAGATCCTTTAAAAGTTCCATTACATTAATGCAAAAGTATCCTATTACAAGTCAAAGTCTAAATGAATTTAAAGTCATACCTGCAGTACTGAAACATTATTATCTGACGTTATCAGTGTTAATACTGATGCATCGATGCTACTGCTGCAGCTGCTCCAGGTGGAGACGATAAATCAGAAGATTGATAAATCAGAGGGGGCGTCAGATGATTAGTCAGAGAGAAAGGAAAACAAAGTTCTGATCCACAATCTGAGACCTTATCTTTGCTTTTTGTGTGAAATATTGGACAGTTTTATCTCTGTGGGTTATTTAAATGAAACCATGTGAGAAACATGAGAGAGGAAATCAATCTAAAACACTGCTAATGACTCAGGAACATCTGGAAACCACTCGCTTAACCTTCAACTAGGTTTTGATTTTATACGTTTTTTATGTATCTTAATCTGAAAAGTAAGCAGAAGCTCAGCAGCTGTAGCACAGTGCACAGTCCTTCAGTAAAGATCAGTGCTCTCTATCTAACCACTGACTGCTGCTGGTTCTGCTACTGACCTCTGACCGCTCTGTAGCATATTACAGTGCATGAGTTAAAAGGAGGACTCGAGACTCTCAGCAGCTTTGGAAAAAAAAGAAACTTTATTTTGGAAACATGATGGAGAGAAAACAGAAAGAAAAAAAAAACTGGTTTTAGAGTTTTTCATTTCTGAAAATCATTTTTATTTACTATAATACACAGCGGATGACGTTAGAAGTCAGTTGGTTTGTACACCGGAGTGACTGGATGAGAACAGATCTTATCAACAGAATGAGAACAAATAAAGGAGCTGATTGATTGATGGAAAACTACAGACGAACAGATTAATCTTTTATTATCTAGCAGCTGCTGAACCCCCCCCCCTCACCCTCCCACCCCAAAAGAGACTGGAGCTTGTAGACCAGGCTCCGTTCCACCGCGCCCTTCATCCTCCTCTTCAGTCCAGCATCATAAAACCTTTGAAAAGGGCTTTTGGCTGCGTTCCATTCTGAATATTTATCCCCTTTAACACACCCTTCACCCTCTCATTCACATCTCAAAGGAAAGTTATGTCTCTATTTGTCTGATACGTCCCGTTCCAGACACGTGTCCCCTTCATGGCGCCCTTTAAAAAGTTGGCTGAATCTGATTTGTGGCCGTTTTATTTCCTGCAGTGTGACCTTTCAAAGTAAAATGAAAAATGTAATCTATGTCGGGTCGTTGGCTTCATTCCTTCACCACCTTTTAGAGGATAAAGTGTCCTCTCATGTCCTAATAATGAAAGAATCCTACAGCTTCAGGTGAAAGTTCATTATTTTTTAAACTTTTTTTTGGATATAGCAAATTAAGTCGAGGGTGACGTCTTTAAATACCTTTTTTTCTCTACCAACAGCCCAAAAACTACTTTTAAGAGTTAGTAAAAGAACACCAAAAAGCAGATAAACCTCTTCCCTGGTGAGCCGATCAGTAAAATTTACTGAATAAATCACTTAAACGAACCAAATGTATAGATTTTCTGCTTATAAACAAATTGTTTTAGCGCAGGTGGGAAGATAAATTTGGTTTTCTGGGATGAAACGGTTCAATAAAATAAACAATAATGGCAGAATCTGAAAAAAGAAAAGTTTAAATTCCAGATAGAAATCAGTCGCACAGGAAACCTTCTCTTCCGGTTTGGACAAATTGAAGTGAGGACACAGAAGACACGCATCTAAAATGGGACAAACCTCTGTTGGATTCATCCCCCATCGCTGACACTCATCGAGACGCTCTACAGAACGCGAGTCATCGTTGGTGAGAACCATCCTGAAGTTAACCAGAATGATTCAGTTCGTCGAGCTGATAGAACGAGTTTAGAGGAGAATCTGGTTCAGTCTGGTCCTGGTCCTGCGAGGACTAATAAAAACCTGCTGACAGTTTCAGTGGAGAGCTGCCCCTCTTTCACTTCCCCCTACACCAAAAACATCACACAAGCAGAGCAGTGCATTCTGGGTACGACGATGCCCTGAAGGATACATCTGACAAGAGTTTAAGGGTTGATGGAACGAAGTGGCGCTGCAGAGCGGGCAGAGGGGACGCTAATGACAGCGATTATAAACGCTTTCAAAAAGGGCTTTTAATTTGGCAATCACACTTTACTGGATCACGATAACCAGACTGCAGATATTCTTACTGAAACCATCCGATCCGAAGAAAACCTCACATCAGGATTTAAAACTGAGAATCAGTGAAAAAGTGCAAGTTCATAATAATAGCTTTAAACTTTTCTTTAAGCTTTAAAGTTGCACAACGTGAACACTTTGTGCCTCTCAGAGTTCACTTTCTGTTTCCTTCTGAAAGATAAATCCCTGATGGTCTTTAAAAAAAAAACAGTTAAAACGCTGCACATTTTCAGACATCTGGACCGAATAATATTCACCCATTAAAACGACATTTAGCCCGAGATCTCCGAGCTGAGACCGTTCCTAAACAGTACCTCCTGTATAAATATCAGAAATTATTCAAAGTAACTTCAGTTCATAGACACTATAACTGAAAATCAAACAGTGTAAAGATATGTCGCTGTATTTCAGCACATTACTTGAAAAGAACTGCGTTATTTGGTACTAATTAAAGGGAAAAATCTCCAATTAAACTAAATAAATATGCACTCATTAATCATTTACTGGTGAAACTTTATTCTCTGTATGAATTGTGAGACATGTTGAGTCGTGTCCTGATTAAAAGGACACAAATTAATGATTAAGTGTGCTAATTGAACTGTTATCCCTATAATTAGTGCCAAATTACCAGTGTTGGAAGTATGTACTCAGGTAAAAGTGGCAATACCGTAATGTAAAAAAAAAAAATACTCCATTACTAATAAAATACCTGAAAGTATTGGCAACAAAATGTACTTAAATGAAGATAAATGTAGTGGAGTAAAAAGTACAGTATTTCCCTTTGAAATGTAGTGGAGTAAAAGTATAAAATATAAAAAAATGGAAAGTAAAAGTACCTCAAAATTGTACTTGAGTAATTTATTCCACCACTGCAGATTCTTTCCAGGAAACTGAACAGAAATCACTCGGACATAAAAACTACAGACCTGTGAAATAAACCAAACTAACATCTTTGTTCCAACGTGGAAAACAGGTTGCGGACCTATGTTATCGTGCAGCAGAAGGAATATTTCTATTCAGAATAAGGTCCGATAAATGACGAACATCCTCCCGCCAGAGATCGTCAGGGATTTATCGCTCAGGAAACGCGTGAAAGCAACGAGGCGGGGCGAAGGTGAACACGTTTTCGGCGCCGTTGTTCTGCCTCAAAGAGCCATCGGAGAAGAAAGCGATCAGGGATGTTTTTGTTTTTCAGACAAAGAGGAATTAAAACCTACCGATCTGTCGTCATACCCCCTCCCCTCCACACACACACACACACACACACACACACACACACACACACACACACACACACACACACACACACACACACACACACACACACACACACACACACACACACACACACACACACACACACACACACACACACACACACACACACCATCAGAGAAAAGAAAGATGGGTTTCAGTTACACCATCAGAACCACAAAGAAATATGATTATAGCTTCTGACAGATTATACAGTCCAGTACCCCGTGGTATTTCACTAACTCAGCAACCTCTGCTGCTGATAAATTTATATATATATATACTTATATATACTTCTTTCCTCTATTTAGGGAAAACTATTCGACATATAACCAAAAATATGATATTAAGAGTTGATTTCTTGCATGACACGAAAGAAAAATGCAAAAAATGAAACCCCTCTTTAGAGTATTTCTGTGGAAATGTTCCCCTTAAACCAAAAGAAGATTCAGATAAGACGCTGCGGATCTGAACGAGAGCTCCATTAGAGTTTCAAAGTGATTCATTTCATTTTTTTTAAACTTTAAATGTTCTTTTTTTTTTCACTAAGTGGCAAAACAGAGACATGCAAATTTTAGTTTCCAACAAACCAACAGAACAAAAAAAAAAAACAGAAATGACAAAGCAGGAAGCGGAAGACGCCTCCTCGAAACTGAACGGATCCAGAATGCATCGCGACGTAGTGGTTTCCTCGCTCGTGTGCCGTCGTCGAGGGGGTCGAGAGTGTGGGGGGGGGGTCGTCCCAGCGGGTGGAGGGACGTCGGTCGTTGCATTGAGAGTTAGAGGCTCTAAAGAGACGAGACGAGTTAGGCTGAAGGTTTGCAGTGAAGTCCGTAAAAGTCCGATTCTCTCGCGCAGAGAGTCCGTCAGTCCACGGTTTGAATTCCTTTTTCCCTCCTGAATCCCAGAACGAACCGGCTGCAGCACCGACCGCAGGTCAGTTCACACAGATCACACACATCATCGCCGTCACACACACACCAAACACTCAAACTGGGTAGAAATCAGACCATACAAAAACATAATAAAAAAAAAAAAAACAACATAAAAACATAAACTACGCAAACAGACATGAAATTGGCATGTGGGACCTTTGACACAAATCGTGCATGTGCTGTCCTTTAAGGGGGGGGTCAAAGTTCATGTAGTAGGTAGGGGTTGTTTCATTAAGTCTTTTAGTATTTAAAACCAGAGCTTTTCCCCCCAAAACCAAAAATAATCCACAATTTCTTATATTTCTTGCGAGGTGTCCAGCGTCTGTCTGGCGTTCCCTCGTCTCCTCCTACTGACCGGGTTCTGGGTCGAAGGGCAACAAAAGAAGAAGGAGAATAAATGTTTTCCTGTGCCGAAATGTGGAGATCTGCAGGAAGACTCTGTGAAATCCTGCAAACAGTCAGTCAAATATGGAATCAGTCAGTCAATATCGGGTGTTTTTCGTATTTGAGTTGCAGTCGTGGGGACTCGATAAGTGAGAACTTCCCCTGTTCTCCAGGATCGGAGCCGGAAGAAGGCGGTCAGGTTTTTAATCAGAGGGACTTGCTCAGGACCGCAGTGTGCTATTCCATCAGGGGGAAGTAGGAGGAGGGGAATCTTTATTTGCCCCAAACGTGGCCCAGAAGTCAGACCCTGCTAAGCAATTAGTGTTATGTGCCAAATCAAATCATTCATTCATCGACTGTTTTCAGTCTGCGTTTCATAAAAAGGGGGCAGTCAGATCCAAAAATTAGTTCCAAAAGGTGACGTTCGATTGTAATTCTCTAATCCAGGATTTACCTCGCAGGATGAGCCGATCTCACAGATTAGATTTAATCCAACAAACGGTCGATGTGTCTCTAACACGCAAAGCTCATTCACCTCAAAGTCGATAACAAACAGCAGCTGCTGATTCCTCAAAATTCACCTATTTTATGTTTTATTTGAACCGCCGACCGGCGTTTTGTAGAGCAGAAAGACGACCTCCGGGCGATTGCTGGTCGAGAGGGGCTCAATCGACACCAGGCTTCATTTCCCAGCATGCTCCTGTGGCTCTTAGATGAGCGGGTCGGGGTGCAGGGTGTGCTGGATCTGCTGCGGCTGCAGGGGCGGGGGCAGCTGCAGCGGGAGCAGAGCCTCCACCATGTTGTGGCAGTGCGGCGGCGGCGTGCCCTCGCTGCTGGAGCTCTCGGCCACCTCGCCACCGTGGAAGAAGTAGTCACTCTGCACGATGAAGGACTCGATGACGGCCTGGTTCAGCTTGGTGGTGGACAGCGTGTCCTTGTTCTCGAAGTCGGGCCGCATCAGCGTGGGCCAGAAGCAGATGGACAGGTTGTCGGCCGTCATCAGGGTGGTCTTACTGTGCTGACTCACCCTGAAGGAAGGAGACGCAGAGAAATGGTTAAAAAATTACAAAATCTGCCTTTAATTGTGATCAGTAACACTACTAACATATACTCTCCTAATATATGTGCCCTTATATTCTTTGTACATGTGCTCAAACACCTCTTTTTACAGGGTTAGGGTTAGGTTTCTGCAGGTTGGATTTGGGACTTTTGGAGACTATTATGAATCCAATTTAAGATCTATTTTACGTCCATACTGGCAAAAACCAAGGATATGAAGGAAAATCTGCATTGGTTGTGTAGAGTTGTTGTTTAACAGGTGAACTGTTTGGTATGGAAGCTGTATTTTATACGTTTATTGTCATATCGAGGTCTTCCTCTGCTCATTCACTGTACACAGTTAAATATGCAGACATACTGTATCAGGGCTCTCGGGCGGGTCTTTGCCTCTGATTGGCTGTGGTCCTGTTCACCGCGCTAAGTTGTGTGTGTTTAAAAATTGCGCGCAACCTGAGCGCCATAATAGCTGACTAACTGAAACGGAAAAATAAAATAAACACGACAAAACGAGGGAAAATGAAGAGAAGTTTTTTCATTAAGAAAACCAAGCCTACAACCAGCCCTACTACTATAATCCCATCCATCCCCACTACTGAGAGTTCATCCCGTCAAGACACGGAGCTCTCGTCCCTGGTGAGATGCCAAGCCCCGGTCCTTCGGCGACAGCATCAGACTCGGAACCAGATAGAGCCCGGCTCCGAGACCCAAATTAAAAAGGCCAAAATATATTCCTTCAGACAGGACTGGCTGAAACAATTTCCCTGGCTGAGGTACAACAAAGGACGTAACGCAATGCACTGCGTGTACTGTCAGGAGTGCGGTCAGAATATGGCCGGAAATAGTGCATTCGTGAGCGGGTCAACATCATTTCCTATTGAAACTTTAAAAAAACATAACATGTCTAAAAAACACACGATATACCGTGACAATTGTGTAGAGAAAGTGGCCCCTCTCCCAGCTGCATTTGGAAATGTTTTATTTTGCTTAATGTTTTAGTTTGAAATGTTCAATTTCAGCTCAGTGAAGCACTTTAAACACTTAATATATAGCACATAATTGTGCTTCAAATAAAGACAAGCATTTCTGTACACCTTATTCTTGTTTAAAAATCATTCACATTATATGAAAGTTATGGAGAGCGATAAAAAGGTGACCTTATGACGTTAAAGGCGACGCAATGAAAAATTTGGGTGCACCTACATTTTGTGCTGGTGCACGTAAAAAAAAAAATGTTGGGCGCACCAGTGCAACCAATGCAAAAAGTTAGTCTGGAGCCCTGTGTATGTACTGTCATTGTCCGAATTATGGGTAAAACCATGATGACATTAATTCATTCATCAGCATATACAGAATCATTGTATTTACTCCACCTACAAAACAACTATTTCACATCACAGGAGCTCAAACTCTTCACACAAAAACTGTTTCACTTCAATTAAAGTTTTCTTTATGCTTTTGGTCAGAAACAGAGATTTGTAGAGCAATAACATGATAAAAACCTATAATCACAAGTACTGAATTATCAGCCAGCCTTATCAAGATGCAGTGTATTAAAAATAAGACTATAAGCACTGTCAGCCTTCATTAATCGTCTCCTGGCTCAGTGAACAGCCTCAGGGTGTGGACAAACTAGATTTATCACTAAAATTAACACATAAAACTGAAATGATGTTCTCGCAAGTAAACACAATTTTTCAGCTGTTGTGAAGACGGAGCTGCAGCTAAGGAAAGGTGCTGATGTCGTCTTGTCTTACAGGACGCCGACCGGCAGCTCGCTGATGTTTTAAATCAATAACTGATGAAGTGTGACATCACGATTAGGGTGGTGGTTCATCAAATTCTCACAAAGCTAATTAGATTAACGGCAGCTGTCACTGAACATCGTCCAGCTTGTTGGCTGCTGTGTAGAACAGGATGAAGAGAGAGACAGGACTGTTGCTGCGTCATCGGGCTCCGTCCCAGATCTCATTATTTCATCAGTTCAGAAAATACAAACCACAGTCGGATCAGCAGAACCGCAGCTGGGAAACACTCAGCTACAACTCGTAGGAGGAGATTCAGCACAGAGAATTTGTGGCATTCATTGATTTTTTCTTGTATTTGGACATTTCTGTCAGGTACAAACAGATCCAGGACCTGTCGTACGAGTCAAGTACAGATTATCGGACTTTCTCAACGGGGAAAGAACTCACTCGTTTGACTTTTTATTGGCCTCTTTCAGCAGCTTCAGCACTTTCTCTCAGGGTCTTTCTGCAGGTTTGTGTCCAGTATCAACACCAACAGCATCACATCCCTTACACATCATCGCTGTAATATTCTCTCGTCTACAGTGAACATCATTGAAATATAAGATGAGTATATCGCGGTGAATCTGCATTATTAGGATAATTAGGACAATATAACATATTAAAAAGCTGTCTTGCTCGCTTCCGTACAGTCTTGATTTCCTGATTTATTTTTGAATTGTTACAGTTAGCAGCAAGTAGCTTTCCAAAATCCTAAGCCTGTCCCCTTGGCTGAAGGCTTAAACCTGGAAAAACTATGGATTTCAAACCAAAGGAGATGGGGTTACTATCTGTGCTGCAATAAAAAAGAAATGTTTCTCTACTAACTGTATAGTAAGGTGATTCCAGTATGTTTTTGATATCGTGAATCACAACGATTTTCTCCAGGATAACAGTGACATTAAATATACACATCAACCACTGTCTGGTGAATGTCGACGTCTTCTTGACCGCATATTAGCTGTGGACTGTTTTGCTTTACAAAGTTAAATTTACAGCGACTCTTCATATCTGTAACAGTACAGCTCTGAGGCTGAGGACACGTCATTAGCAGCTGTATTATTGATATTAATTTATTGTTTCAGGTCCTTTAATACGACTACTGACAGAACGTTCTTTTTATGTCTGCAGAACTTGAAGCTCTGCTGGGTCAACATCTTGTTTTTCGCCTCTGGTAAAGAAAGGTTGAGTCCTCTCCGCAGTGACCTGGGTCCAGTTGTAACCCACAGCCCTGTTGCTCTATAAATAAACTTGACTTAACAAGACAAACCTAACCAAAAAAAGAGAGAACTCTTTAGGATAAGAGTAGGAAAATGTTCCTGCATGAGGCTGAATGAGAGGATCGATACAACAGTCTCCACTTGTCACTGGTTCTTTAGGTTTAAACTATAACTAGATGGTCAATTTAAGAAGTAATCACTCTGGACGGGACAGAATCAACAACAAAACAAAGGAAAAAAATAAAAACAGAACTGTTTCCTGCACTGGTTAAACACCCAGCGCTGTAATTAGTCTGCTGGATGTTTTAGAGCAACTTAAGCTCACTGTAAATGTTCTCCCTGCTTATATTGTCTGTCAGTATATTTGATCTTCTGCAGGTTTACAAAAAAATAAAGGCACAGTTGAGCTGCCGATGCTCACAACGTGTCGGCTTTTTGTCAGAACTGCCTCGTTCACATGCTGCGACGTGTCAGACGACAGTTTTAAGTCTAAATGAAGCGACCTGCTGCGATGTGTTCACTGTCACCATGGGTATACGTACATTTGAACGTTGTGGCATTTAGCTGCTGCCGGAGCTTCATCCTGAGGATTTAACTCCAACACACACTGCACAGTCATTATGTGTGTTTATCAGTGTGTGTGAAGTGTGTGTGTGGAATGTGTACCTGAGTTGGAGTGTGTGTCTCTTACCTGTTGAGGTGTGTGATGATGTATTTGAAGACCTGGTAGTTGACAGAAGGAAACTTCTTCACAATCTCCCGCAAGACCTGCAGACGCTCCATGTAGTCCACGATTTCTGACACACACACACACACGGGGAGAGAAGACAGAAGGTGTTTTACATTTTACACACACTGTCTCCTGGGAACGGAAATTATACTCTGTGGAAAACAAAAGGATGAGATGCTGCCAGGAGCAACTCCCACGGTACACAGACACACACACACACACACACACACACACACACACACACACACACACACACACACACACACACACACACACACACACACACACACACACACACACAGACACAGACACAGACACAGACACACACACAGCCACAGAGCAGAGAGTAGATGTCTGACAGCATCCTGGAGCTTAAGAGTGTGTGAAACAGGTCATTTTTTGCCGACTAACAAAATAAACACATTTGTGTAGAAGCTGTATGATGAAGCCTCAGAGCCGAACAGACTGGAAATAACACACATAACTCCTCTGCTGAGCTTCTACCCCGATAATATTGATCTTTTTATGGGTTTTTTTCCTGCCGGTTCAGTTCAGTGCAGTCCTTTTAGTTTCCAAGACGGGAAACTGGATTTTCAATCTGGGGGTTTGATGTTCAACCATACCCGTTAGAGGCTACGTCACTTCCAAACCTTTCCCTGATGAAGAAGTCCCAACCTGCTGGACAGGCTGAGCTTGTGTGAAAATATGTTCGCTCTGGTTCTATTTTTGAGGTTAGGACACTTTCTCCATCTCCAAACTCCTAAAATGAGTTGTGTTTCGAGAGAAAGTCGAGACCCAACCCGACTGGAATCTCCAACAAATTCACTCATTAATTATATATAAAAATAAATATATACATGTTTGAAAATCTAATTCTGTCCGAGCCCGAAGTTCTGGGCTCAAACCCGGCAGGTCGTGTCAGGTAAAATCAGGTTGCTCTAGTGAATGGAGGTAAGTCTGGCTATGCACGTGGGAGAACGTACCTTCAGGGCTTTCTGCCAGAAATGACGAGAGAATAATTTATGAGGTTGAGAAGCAGAACATCTTTTATGATCCACAGCACACTTTTTATAAGGAAATCAGGGAGCTGTTGAGAGTTACAAGTAAAGGCTTAGTTCTCAGATCTGACTTTGTTTTTTGTTTGGCTAAAGTGAACAGTTCTTCCTTCCAGGTGTGTTGAATCTGTTAAGTTTTAGGGCCGTCAAGGGTGCAATGGTTGGCTTAATTTATTATCTATTGGTGCTTTTTGAACAGCTCATTACTGTTTTAATCACAAAACGCACAATACGAGCTCCCAGGACACAAATTCATGTCTTCAGATTACTTATTTCATAATGAGAATATATTTCTTTTTCAGTGATAATTAAACTGAGATAGTAATAAGCAAATATAGGGTGTTTTTACTTTATAAATACATTGTATTTATTTACACAGCGCTTTGCATGGTACTCAAATAAAATACATAGGTTAAAAAGGTAGTAAAATAATTCACAGAATTGTCAGATTCCTTTCATATTGACGAACTGAATGTGAATCCTGTGAAACAAATTGTGCCTCTCTCGTATCTCATCTGATTTATCTGATTTCTGGACTGTGTAAAACATGATTTTAGTGGAAAAAATAAGAAAATACAATTGCAACATGATTAGTGATCAGAATAAAATGCTCAAAAAGTCAGGGAGTGAAAACTGGGAATATTTAGTTTGAGAGAAATAAGAGAAACGGTACTGAGGCTGCGGTCCTGACAGTTGAAGCTGGTAGACATGAATACATAGTGGCAGCAAAACAAAAACAAAAACAAACAAACAACTGAAAACACATCCTGCCGTCTTCCTGAGGAAGTAAACCGTCTGTGAAGTTCCTCGATATTCCTCGTCCTCCCGAGAGATTCCCATCGCTTTCCCTCCGGCGAAAAGCTCGTTGGAGCTGAAACGCTGCGCTCAGTTATTAAATATTGAAAGAGCAGATGTGAAATACGAGCGTCTACCTTTGCATTGTCACAACACAGGTACTTTAACCTCCTGACCTCCCTCTCCCTCGCCTCCCTCGCCTCCCTCGCCTGCGTGGAATTCTCTCCAGGATATTCCAGACATTCCAGCAGCAGCGGGAAGCCTTTTATATTTTTAGAATAAAATTTACAGCCGCACATGTGACGGCGCTCAGATTTATTCATCCCCGCATGCAATCAATCATCTTAACGAGGAGCCAACGGGAGCCTTTGACCCTCTGATGGCTGGAAGAGGTCAAAGGTTGTTAATCAATGCCGCCGTATCGCCACATTAACTAGAAATATAACAGAGATAAACAGGTTAGTTTAGTCTGAAGGGAAAACAAAAAACCACAGTTTCTCCGTGTACCCACAATGCAAAGGGTTCAATGAAGTGATAAACTACAAAGGATGAGTTTAGATGAAAATTTAATGACCTCTGCGGCAGGAAAAGAGGCTGCCGCTGCACAAACATAAAATATAGATAAAAGAAAAATAACTGAAAGTAAAAATAGAAAAAGCTTCAATAGAAACTGAATGAACGTGTGAATGACTGAATGAATGACTGAATGAATGAATGAGTTCAAACTGTTCAACATTACACTTTACCAACACATTCATCTCTTTATTCTGTCCAACAACAAAACAACAACTATCATTCACACCTATTCATCCAAAACAACCCATTAAACTCATCCATCACACTACAGTAACTAAGGTAGGTCAAAGCTGAGCCAGGAAGTAGCTCTGCACAGTCTCAATGTCATTTTAAACTGTTTGTATAATACTGCGAACCCACAACCCTCTGTGACCGACTGCAGCTCAACCAGAGTGTTTGCATTGAACATAACGGAAAGATAACAGAACACCGAAGAAGGAAAATGAGTATCAATCTCGCACCCACACAGATTTATCCCCGTGGTCCGAGCGGCGCTCCTGAACCACCGGCTTACATTACAAATAGTTCTGTTTCCCACCATCTGCAGCAGATTCACAAGGTTATTTTTAATGATTCGTATCTGTTGTTTCGCCGTTCGTGTCATCCTCTGCATCACAAACAGGAAGACGGCTCCACCCCGGCAGAGCTTCAGGATAATACGATAATACGATCAAACTCACGGCGCTCTAAACTCTCTTTAAAAGGACCTCATGTACCCATAATCCTCCACTCTGCTCCAACGTGCACAAACACATGGCTTTGACTTTCTTTTGCTCTATTTATTGTTCTTGCTGGCAGGAGAAATGGAGCTTTGCCTACAGCTTCATACATTCCTATATTATTCCCATATGTACGACTAAATTACACAAATAGTAGCAGAAACTTACGGAGAAATTAAAGAGCGTTACCAGTGGAAGTGTACCTGTGCCTCCCTAATTTAAACCTGTGTTATGTTAAGTTATGTGTCCTAATAGAAAAATGGAATCATATTTATTAACAGAAGCCAAAACTAAGACAGTAGATCCTGAGTTGTAAACAGGTCAAATCGACATATTAACATTAGTCTGTGGAGCAAAGTCAGAATCCTCATTTCCTAGTTTACTGCTGCATGAAAACAGCGAGGGGGTCAAAGGTCAAACTGTCACTGTAGCCCCTCTGTAGTCTTGTGATTAGAGGGGAAATCACAGGGGAGAAAGAGAGAGAGAGAGAGAGAGAGAGAGAGAGAGAGAGAGAGAGAGAGAGAAAGGAGGGGATGTGGTGAGAGGAAGAGAGATGAAGAGGCAGAAATTGAAAGCCAGATGAAAAAAAGAAGAGTTCCTGCTATATGTGATTCTTTTTCAAGAGAAGAACCAGCACCACGTCTCTCTCTCTCTCTCTCACTCACTTATTATAAGACACTCATTAAAGTGTGTGTGCGCTCACGTATGAGGTCTTCCTACATTTCTTGTTGTGTAAGCGTGCGTATATATTTGGCTCATTAATCTGCTGTCATCAGCCCGGTGGTTTCAGCACTCAGCATCACTAATATTCACTCACACACACACACACACACACACACACACACACACACAGACAGACAGACACACAGACAGACACACAGACAGACACACAGACAGACACACAGACAGACACACAGACAGACACACAGACACAGAGCAGAGAGTAGATGTCTGACAGCATCCTGGAGCTTAAGAGTGTGTGATGTGACAGAAAGCTGTGTGTGTGCAAACTTAACAAGACTCCTGCAGCATTGAAGACAACAGCTACAACAGTCGAGAGGTTAAAAGTGTGTGTGTGTTTATCTGTAGCTCCCAGCTATTGTGTGTATATGCCTGCATGTTTCAGAATAAATTACTTCTAAGAACTTAAAAAGGTCTAATGAAATTTTAAAAAAAAGTGTGTTTCTCCTGGGCCCAGCAGGTATCGGGTATCTCAGGTGTTTCTGTGTATTCTTACTTGCGGCCTCCACCAGCTCCGGGTGCAGACTGTAGGGGATCAGAGGGTCGGGCAGGTCGGCAAAGAAAGCCTTCAGCGCTCCGGCAGCAGCGTTCACCGCCACGTCCATCACCACAAAGTCGATGCTGTGATCTACAAAGGGAGAGAGAGAGAGTTTGATTTTCAACCGGCGGTAGCAGCTTCACAGACTCCAGACACATATTTCATGTTTTCATATCTGTTGTTTCGCTGCAGCTTCAGCTCTAGTTTGTTTCATCCTCTGCATCACAAACAGAGCAAACAGGAAAACGGCTCCACCCAGGCAGGGCTTCGGGATGATATGATCAAACTCACAGTGCTCAGAAATCTCTCTACAGGACTTCATGTTCCCACAATCCTCCACTTTAACACTCAACATGCACAAACACATGGTAATGACTTTCTTTTGCTCTATTTATTGTTCTTGCTAGCAGGAGAAATGGAGCTTTTCTTTCAAGGAAATTCCTAAATTCCTATATTATTCCTATAATTAGTACCAAATGACATAATAACAGATCCTTGAAACAAAGCTTTAACAGTGTAAATACGGTATTTTACTGTATTTCCATTCCAAGTTATCTGGATTATGTGAAAGAAAAAGGAGCGAGAACAAGAAGAACTCTGCCACCCTTTCTCAAACTGAATAAATAACATGGGGATAGACATTTCCTACAAAATATGAGCACACAGAACAACACCACTAAACATAAATATTACTCTAACTATTCACTTCATATTGAGCAAATCCTAATTTTTTTAATACATTTTCATACATTAAATCAAATTTAAGAAGCGATATTCCCCAAACAAAGAGTTTGGTGCTCTACATGCTGAAATGGGCGGATGGATTAAACTCATGCTGACAGTAATTTAATAAAAAAATCATCAAAATCCAACAGAAACTTTTCAAAATACTGAAACTAACCAGCCTACACAGCCACTGTGGACCGGCTCAGTCTGATGATTAATAACAAAGTGTTTATCTGAAAAAGAGTGTTTAATATTTTCAGAACTGGAGCTTTCCATGGGGTTAACTCAGCTGACAACACAAAGCTTTTGTCAGAGGAAAAAACGTTTTACTTTATATCAAACCAAACCACGTCCCCACTGATTAATTAAACTAAATCAAAAAGTGGACTTTCTTTCAGCCTAGTGAGACGTGTCCATCCCAAAACACAACTTTAGACAGAGCCGAGTGACAGCTGGTACTGGAGGAGTCTGATGTCAGACGTTGGAAGGTCAGAACAGACGGAAGAAAGTCCTGCACATCTCTTTCATGAGACAGGTGCGTAGGAGTGGGATGAGTAGATGAAAACGTTGCAAAGATAAAGTCCTGCACACTGTTTAACTTGCAATGGAACATTTATTCTACCTCATCAGGCTCAAAGGTACCAACACGGAGAAAATACAAAAGAGGGAGGAGAACTTGTCACAAATACATTTTGTTCCAATGGCTTATAAATAAATAAACTTAAACAGGGCTCTGGCTTCAGCAATTAGACTGGCTCTTTTAGTTTTGGGGTCGATATGAACATCAAACAGCACAACCCTTGTGCTCATCATGGCACACTCTTGGGCCCTCCTCAAAGCACCACAACTGAACCCACTTTGGGAACCGCTGACAAAGACATCAACTCTATATAATTTATCTTAACAATAAACGTTTTAATTATTCAATAATAAATACATTTCAATAACAATTGTCCAATAATCACTGACAGTCGAAAGGCAGACGACCCAGTGTTCCCCTCTCTATAGGAAAGCCCTTTAGGATCAAGTTAAACTTGAGCAGCAGAGTCTCAGAGCTGCGTTTGATAACCCACGTTGATTCATTCAGATATGGGACTTTTCCCGGGTCAACGCTTCAGTCTGAAAGGATATCAAAGGAGCTTGTGAGTATTTGTGTTGCAGCAGCGAGGCTCACAGCTGAGCTTTGTGTCTGAGCAGCAGAACAGAGCTCCTCTCTGATCACAGCTAACAGAGGTTATCATCAGCCTGTCTGCAGGCACAGAGGCCTGAGTGTTTCTCTGATGGAGCAGCAGGGCTCCGGCAGAATACACGTCCAGTTCAAACATCCATTTTTCTGCTCTGTTGTTCCTGCAGAGAGAGGAGGGAAGCTCCAGAACCATCGCTCAAGTTTGACTTGACTTTTCTGTTTGGAAAAGTTTTCAAAGCGAGCAGGTCAGGTCATCTCCTAAGTCTGGAGCTGGAGATCAAACTGGTGTCAGCTTTCTCATTAACCTCCAGGAAAAATACTGCACAAGGACGGCTCAGAAAAAAAAAATCACCCGTCAGTTACCAGAGATACGGGCTGAAAAATAAATATATATCACTTCCTGTTTTGACATGCTGACGGCCAAATGACGACGGGAAGGAGGAGAAAGAGGGAGGAGAGAGGGGAAAGAGAAAGAGGACAGAGCCCTGAGGTAACACGACAGCTGTCACGCTGCATCTGAAAGACTGCCAACACACACACACACACACACACACACACACACACACACACACACACACACACACACACACACACACACACACACACACACACACACACACACACACCAGAAATACTCTCAAGGAAATAAAGAGGAGGGGAGGCAGTGAGGAGAGAGATATAAACAACAGGAAATGCAGAAATAAAAAGAGGACAGAAGGACGGAGGAGCATGGAGACAAAATGAGGATATTAGAGGAACGAGGGAAGTAAAAAGGAGGAGGAGGAGACAATCAAAGAGGAGGTGTTGTTTAATGGAGTGTAAACAACCAACAAATGCTGCTTCAGCCCAAAACTGTAAACGAAGCAAAACCGCAGCAACCTCTGAATCCCAGAGGAAAAACAGCGTAACTCCCCGAGCAGATTCATGTAAATCTTCAACTATTTCCATAAAAATGCATCCAGCTTATTTAGTGGAAGTAGCCGGTAGCTGGCAGCCCACCATCCCCTCCTACTGACAGAGGAGCTAATTGGCTGTAATGGTGCTTTTCACACACGAGCTGCAGCTGAGGAAGGAGGGCGGTGGGATAACTGTACAGAGTCTAAACAGAAATATACAACCTGACAAAGTCGCCTACGGCAAGTCATGAGGGGGAGGCCTACAGGGAGTAACACAGAGTTTATTTAAGATGTCCGGGAACAGCAGGTTGACACGGTGCACAACCTAAACCACAGCAACTCTAATCTCTCACAGTTACAGCAGCGTTTGACTTTGTTTTCTTATTAAAGAACTGACATTAGGTGACATTTAGTTGTCAACACTTAAAGATCCACAGGAAGAAGAAAAAGACACCAGAAGATTGAATGTAAAGCATTTTGCATGCATTAATCGCCTTATATTACCAATATGTAACGTAACTTAAAAACTGGAACCTGGGACTTTTCTGATTTCTGTCTAAAAGGATTCGGGACAAGTTTGCTGGGAAAATCTACAGCATGTGACATTTCTGCACACTCTTTGAGTACCAGTGTTGAGTTACAGTGTGCAACACTAGTTAACATTAGTGTGGAGTCAACATCAACGAACGACCAGCACCCGCCACAACACAACCTCAAAACATTACTGCAAAGCATGTAAAATAGAATGTGATATTGTGTTTCTAGCGTTTTAACTAACGCAGATATATTGCTAGCTAACTAAAATACAGTCTTGAAAGAATTCATCCAGACTTGCACGACTGATCCGAGTGGCTTTGCTGTTCGAACGTTGCTTTTCATACATTAGCTTGATTGCTCGGTAACATTATCACTAGCAAAATACTGTCCGAGTATCACTGGATTCCCTCTGATACTAAAGAACATCTAAACATGATGATTAGGCAAGATCAGATGATTTAAGGGGCTTAATATAATTTATAATATATAATTTATGGATTAATATGTTTAACTCCTGCTTGTGTATGACGTCTGCATGTTCCAGTATGACTGACACTGAGACTGAGGGTGTGTCATTTGTTTTTTTGGTGTATTTCTCATTATTAATAATAATTAGCCATTATTATGTAATGACTTCTGAGATGCCCTATTTATTTGAACAGTGTTGCCACAAACTGATTAACATTAGACTGACCAGCTCGTCTCAGTCCACAGTCACCACCTGGCTGTAAAATGAGCGACACTGCTGAGCGTGTGCGGGTGATTTCTGCCTGTGGCGACTTTATTTACACTAACAGCCGGTTTGGCTGCTCACCAGCGCTCGTGTGCAGGTTCCACTCGGCTCTGCAGGGCATGTGTTTCTCTTTAAGCACTTCTGCTGCGTGGTGAGATTTGGAATCGGTTTTCTCTGTGGGTTAAATTTATTGCACGCATCACACAAACGCCACTCGATTAGTAACATGTTTTCCGAGGAACTCCTGAGTTCTTCAAACGTTCATGGGAAAATAACTTAGAATCACGGCCTGTGAAAATAAGGAGAACCACCGGCCTCTGTGCTTTGAAAGTCCAGGGACACATGTGCTCCTTCTTCGGGTTTCTAGGTAGCTGAATATGTATTTATGTGTGCAAGTGTGGGTTTGATTAGTTTACCTTGATCAAACTGTTTCTGGATGTTGTCCTGGTCCGTCTTGTTCCCGCTGACGCGATACAGGCCTTCTGTCGTCAGACCTGCAAACACAAACGACATTCAGTTCAGTAACAGCTCTGATAGACTTCATTCATGTGGAATTGAATTTAAAGTGTGTTAAAGTGTTGAATTTAAACACATGGGCCAACAGGATGTGTAATTGGTTTCAGCTTATGTGGTTTTCTGTAACCACATTCTGAGATTTCATTTTGGCTTTCATGCCATATATTCCAGAAACATCTCAGAAGTTTCTCTTTCTAGGGATTAACAGCCTCTGAAACTCACTGTTTCATGAATAATTTGGGCCTTTTCTCAATAAAGTCTGGATCATTTCTGGTTTCCGGTGCACAGCGCAGTAGTCAAGACCACCTCTATCGAGTTTTAGACGAGACCGAGAACCAGGACTAAGATGAGTCCAAATGAGAGAAACAGATTCAAGACCAAGATAGTGGCGGCCACCCACACATCAACATCACAATCCATGTAGAGTAAAGAATGAGCTTCATAGCTACAAATAATAAGCTTTTAATCATGCATGAAAGGTAAAGAATACAGCAGAGAAAAGAAGAAAGTTATTAAATGAGAAGGCAAAGACAGAGGCAGCAAACCAGCTCCAATTTTCTTTTTCAAATTAATATAGTAGATATTGTTTTATTTCACAATCGTAGTATTAAAGTCTTTCCATCTCCCAGTTCTCTTGTGATAGTTTAGCCATTTACTTTGCAATTAAGTTACATTTGATATGTTTATCTTTTTTTATTCCATTTTAGCAAATTTTTGTTTTAATATCTATGTGCACCAAATCTACAACCATCTATGAGTAAGTATGAGCCTTTATGTTTGCTGCAGCCATAAATATCCATTGTTATTTGTTAGCTTGTTAACAAATATTGCATTGTGCGTCAGGTAGGCGTAATCATTTTCTGCCTACACCATTTTAGTCATTACTACAATCTGTTGTGTCTGACGTGTGCCTGTTTAAGCACTCTGTTACAGTTTCTGTTTGCAGTATTAAATGATTCTTCTCTGCAGGTCTCCACAAATAACATGATGGCATCTGGTCCAACACAGAGCAGTGGTTTGCCTCAACAACACGACAGTTTCTCCAGCATGTTCATTCATAATTCAACAGCAAAAAGGCTGTGAAACAATACCAACCATTACTCATTCAAAAGAGGAAACTCCAACCTGAAGCTGACACTTTGTCGACATCAACGTTAACAGATGAACAGTAAATAACAAACAATTTAGTTATTTTGTGTTTGAGCCTTCAGCTGGTCCGAGAGCAGCATTTGTTAGCGTCTCCGACCGTAAATATCGCAGCCAGCTGGCACCTGACAGCTGATCTCAAACCAGCACATATGGAGACAAGAGTGTCTTAATTACGACTATAATGTGTGTTCTGGCAGAAGGGATGAGCACAAAACACACACACCCTCACACACTCCATACAGGTTGCAGTTCTGCTCTGTCGCTGCTGCAAGGTCATCCACGCTGCAGTATACATGCCTGTGTGTGTGTGTGTGTGTGTGTGTGTGTGTGTGTGTGTGTGTGTGTGTGTGCAGATGCAGTTAAGCAGAGACAGTATTATGTAAATTCAGCTTTAATGGATTCAAGTAAATCGTGTCAAGTGTGAGCAACTGTGGGAGAGTGTGTGTTCATTGGTGTGTGTGTGTGTGTGTGTGTGTGTGTGTGTGTGTGTGTGTGGTGTGCGCGTGCGTGTTGACTCAGGTGTGTGAGAGAACACTTCGTCTTAGCTCTTAAGGTAACAGAACAGAAATCTGAGGAAAGCAGCGTCTTTTGTGTTTGCTTAATGACCTCAGTCTAATCAGCAACCCACTCGACCCAATTTGTTTAGGGGTGTGTGTGTGTGTGTGTGTGTGTGTGTGTGTGTGTGTGTGTGTGTGTGTGTGTGTGTGTGTGTGTGTGTGTGCAGTGCCTAACGCAGTCAGCAGAATACACAAGCACAGGAAACAGAGTGGGTGGAAAGCCTTAAATGTGTTCTGTTGCTGTATATTTAATATGTTTAGATGACTGTATTTGTGAGGACCGACTCCGCAGCGAACAACTCGAAGCTTCCACCGTCCGCCGCCCGATGACACACTGATATCAGATAAATTACATGGTAGAGAAAACGCCTTGTTCAAATGTCTGAACTCATCCGAAACCTCTGAGTCACAGTTGTGCAACTTAAACTCTGCTTGTTCCCGATCTGTTTTCTTCACACTGAGCACACAGTGAGTTCACAGTTTCACGTTTCATAGCAAACTGAACATGGTGACGTCGACCACAGGCCACAAAGGCAGACAGCGAGAAGCTCGATGGTGAGGAGGAATTTTAATGGTTGTGGTCACAAACTAAACTGAAAGTGGCTCAAAATGAAATACTGGCTGTGGTATTTACTAAGGTTAGAATACGGTTTATACTGACACTAATTGAGCTGATTCTGCCCGTTATAGACAATGCTCTTAACTGACAGAAGCCACGGCCCCACTCGCATCAAGCAGCACAGAGCAGATAGCACAGGCAGGATGTCAGACACAGAAACAGCATACAGAGTCAATTCTCAGACTCCAGATCGAATTTCACGCTACATCAACACTGTGGCACCGGACCAGAAGTCCATCAGTCAGAGGCAGGTTGGACGAGATTTTAAGCAGAGAAACAATCCTTTTTAAGGACTAAGTACACAGGTAGTGGTGGCAGGAAACACACTGAGAACTCTCTGCTTCTGAGACGCTATCGGTGGGATTGGAAGACGCACGTACCCAAGACCTTTTAAACCCACTATGAAAGAGCCCAACTGATACTATATTGGTGCTATTCCACTTCAAAGATTCACTATATTGGTCCCCATATTGGTAATAGGTGACTTTTTCCCCTCTAAAGTTTGTATAAGTAAACTGGAAGACCCTGCAGACATCCTGTTAATGTTGTCCATCATGAGGACAGTGTAAGCAGTAAAGACAATGAAGATATCAGTTCCATCTAATCTGATATTTGAATGCTGAATGTGCAGCTGTCCTCTGTAATACTGTGTTGTACTTGAATGTGTTTTTATGTGAGACACCGTGAAGTCTAATCTAATCTAATGAACTATTCTAAAGCATTATCTAAAACTAATCTTGGTACTTGGTAAACAGCTCATTTCCAGTGGGGTTACAAATAAAAGTCCAACTGATAAAGTCATCACAAACGGATATTTCTATCAAATTCCCTTTCTCTCCGGAGATAGCAGCCCATTATTTAATCGACCTTTCACTGACCAGCTTGGGAAACACATCACATTAAGGAAGTCATTTTATTTTTATTCTAACACACGTCGATCTATAACAATCGGCTGATAATTATTTTTCAATGTTTCCCAATTCATCCATTCATCGCTCATTCATCTCTGACCTTAAAATGACCCCGACTCTGACAAAAATGTCACCGCCCTGAACATCTCTGTGTCCTTGTGAGGACATTTGATTCTCAACAGGATGACACACACACACACACACACACACACACACACACACACACACACACACACACACACACACAAAAAAAAAAAAAAAAAAAAAAAAACACAGCAGACCTGAGGGGAAGGAAATTAACAGTGCAGCTCATGTTTGCATGTTGGGATCTGATAAGACTCGTCCTGCTGTGATGTGATCTAATATCCTGATGTACGCACACACCCACAGTTACAGTATCACAGTTCCTCTCATCACACTCTCTCACTATCTCTATCTGTCTATTTCTATCTTATCTCAAAGCTGTTTCACTGCCTCTGCCACTACCTGTCTGTCTGTCTGTCTGCCTGCCTGCCTATTGGACACTTGCCACAGATGTTTTATTGCCGTGACAACCATCTGCAGTGGGAGGAGACAGGAAGCTAGTTCAATAAGTGAAAGTCAGTCATTGGCTATTTTTAACTCTCTTTTTTTTTTTTTTACCAGGCAGGGACACACACACACACACGTATGAGTGTGTGTTATTTTCTTTCATCGTCAGCACTGACACTGATGAATGGTCCTCAGTTCGAGGCCTGTTTTTATCAAGCAACTCTAAACTCTACCTGCAGATGAAAGCTATATAAACTATATAATGTGGATGATGATAACTCATACATTAACCTGAGCATCCACTGTACACTTTGGGGCCCGTCTCTGACCCCGTCATCGGAGTTGGAGCGAATTTCAGCTTCAACAGCCGTCGGACCTTCGGGTGAATTCCTGAGATCTCAGACATTTTGATCAGCTGATGTCAGGCTCTCACACAGTTGAACAGTCGATTCCCCAAAGTCTGCTTTTAATTCTCACTGCGCCTACAGATGTTCCGATAACATTTTTTCCTTCCTTGTTATTTTCTAAGAAGCCTACGCTACAAAACCATAAATCATGACATTGATATCCTGGGGAAAATCATGGCGAATGGGATGCTGCAGCAATTTTGTAGTCGATACCACCACCGAGTTTTAGCTGATACCTGCTCAAAGTGACAAAGAAAAGGAAAATACAGAGGCTGGTTGAGCTGTGGATGTTTCCTCCTCCTCCTATCACAGCCAATATGAACATGACAAAGGTATAACTGCTTTTTTTAGAAGCGGCAAACAAACTTCTACCTGCCCTGGAGGTTTCAAACTAAACTTTATTGACAATTGTCGACAGCTAGAAAGGGTCTGTTTCATTTCTCTATTAGCTGGGAGGGTCACCTGCTTTGGGTGGGTGTGGCTCTGAGAAAGGTAAAGACTGCCCTTCTGCGGCTTCCTACGGCACAAGCCTTCAGCCCTCTTCCTTTATTTGGTTTGCTGCAACACCCACACACGTCAGTTAAATAAATAGCTTTTTTTTAAACTGATATATCTGTGTGTGGCCTCCCTTTCTGTTGCCAGCCCTGAGCCAGTTGGTAACGGTGTTAATCACGATTATGAAATTTATTTTTCTGCGTTGTAAAAACAAAAACCTTTTTACTGACTGTTGTGAAAACCAGATTAAATGTTCAAACACAGAGTTGATGTGTTCAATAATGAAACAAAGATGCACAAAAAAAATGTGAGTGATTTCTATAAAAATAAATAACTCCCACATTGTTCAACACATACAGAGACTGATTGTTGTGATAACTGCAAACACTGTTCATGCCCTGAGGAAAAGATCCAAACACATGCTCTAAAAACAGTCCCTACTGTTGTTCAGGGATTCATTCAAAGAGATGTGAACACTGAAAGCAGAACTAAACTGCTTTTGTCAAACCAACATCTGCGTTACTGTGTAAGGTGACCCTTGTCCTGGGCTATTTGATAATGACTCATCACACTGAGGTGTTTACTCGTCCCTATAAAGAGACAAACTGAGTCCAAACATCCAACTGTTAAACATGTTATTCCCATTAAGATAATGACTTTAAGGTGTTGACGTGACAGGCTCGACGGATAATCAGATTAAAGTAGCTGAACACGTAAACACAGTCTGTGTTTACACGGCGGTGTTGTGAACAGTTCAACAGATTTATTTTCAGAACAGCTACAGGAACGGGAAATCATTTATAACCAGATCTAAGAATTATCAAGTTGACAATGTTTTATTCACCATATCACGTTATCAACCTGCCATTGTATTTTGTCCTTGTTGGATCCTACTAATACAAAGCCTGATATATCTTATTCCTCTGTGCCACAGAGCTCCATTGTTGTGTAAAAACTATTAAAAACACATCAATGAGCCACAC